>NC_142030.1:5453311-5756273 GCF_982192425.1 Myodes glareolus
GTAAGTCGGTCTGTTCACAGCTCGCAGTCCATGAGTCCCAGCCACCTCGGCGCTCATCACTGACTGGCTTTGTGACTGTAGTGCTGGTTCCTTTCCCATCCTCTAGAAAAAGACACTGAGTTGTCCATCCCTGAGCTTTTCGGTACTTACAGAGAACCCCTGTGGGATTCTCTCCCAACCTCTGAAAGTTGCCTGATCATCTTTCTGTGTAAAGCGCCTTGCACGCTATGCTTGTGCTATCTGTGGAAAGAGAAATGTGCAGAATCGGCCTTCATAGCCATCCTTTTCAGCCTGTTCACCTTGAGCTAGACCTCCAGTGTGGTGAGAGCTGCCATCGGAGGGAGTGTGTGTTCACGTGCGCGTGCGTGAACACACCCGTACACGTGAGGAAGTCAGAGGCCAACCTTGTATGTTCTTTCTCTAGAACTGTCCTTTGTGTTTTGAGATGGGCCAGTCACTGGGATCTGGGGCTCTCTGGTTAGGCCAGGCAGACAGCCTGGGAGCTCCAGGGGTCTGTCTGTCTCCACTTCCCCGGGGCTGGGATTACACTGTATGCCCAGCGTTCTTTTACATGACTTCTAGGGATCAAATTCAGGTCTTCATGCTTGCGGGGCTATGACTGAGCCATCTCCCCAGCCCGATTCTAACCTTATGTCCTCAGTGTTCTAAAAGCAATGATTCTTCTCAAAGATGAGAGAGGGACCAGAGATTGATTTGGCTGAAACATCATTGCCTTGGGGTTCTTGGTTTCTTCACCTCTCAGAGGAAGGGACCACACTTCCATAGATGAGTGAAGGGTTTGAACTTATCACCTCACCTTCTGAGGTAGACATTGGGTCACCAGATTCCTTTTCTAAGGACAAATAATTTGGGGATAGTATCTGAGTCATGCACACACACACACACACACTGTGGTCTCACTGGAGTGTCTGACTACCCAAGCATAGGAACAAGACTTCCCTCCCAGAAGCCCATCGCGTGTTCCCACAGTGTCCTCCACTGCAGCTCTGCGGGCAGCCATGCAGAGAGGAGCTCTGACAGCAGCACGTCTGCTTCCGTTTGTAGATGCTCAGAGCCGTTGGGTATTTTTACTGGACAGAGGATGCCATGCTGCAAGGGCAGCTTCCACGCCACCAAGGCTTGTCTTGGCTGATTTGGCGCGGGCTGAAGAGGTGCTGTGCAGCTGGGGTGGGGGAGCTGTAACCGGAGGTTTCTCTCTTTCTCCCCATCTCACTGCAGGTGAACTGCAATGGCTTCACCATTGAAGACGAAGAGCTCTCTCATTTGGGATCAGCGATATTCCCTGAGTAGGTTGAGTCTGACTTCGTTCCTTCCCCTTTGTACTTATTTAGCGTTAATTTGGTTTTTACATAACCCACCCGGCTGCGTGGGGCAGGCATGAAACGCCAAGTGAATTAAGACAGCTTTTTAATCTGCCAGATTTCAAAATATTTCCCCTACACTTGAGGATCCGAAGGTGGCAGGTAGCAGAGGATGGCGGTGACATCCCATTGGGCCCAGGCTGTTGTTAAGGAGTATCAGTGCAGAGAGGAACACCCTGTGGCCTGCTGGGAAGCGCACTCTCTGCAGGCCTGCGGCTCTGGAAATCTTGTTTCTTATGCTCAAAGGGAGACATTAATTGCCGATGCAAGAGTTAGTCATGGTTATGTCAGCTCCTGCCCAGCTGCCCGTTTTGGAAAATGCCAGTGGAAAGTGGCACCGCCTGGACGGACGCTGGGCCAGAGGGACAGACGGACGCTGGGCTGGAGGGACGGACGCTGGGCCGGAGTATCAGACGGACGCTGGGCCGGAGGGAGGGACGCTGGGCCAGAGGGACAGACGGACGCTGGGCTGGAGGGACCAGAGGGACGGACGCTGGGCCGGAGGAACGGATGCTGGGCCGGAGGGACGGACGCTGGGCCTGAGGGACCAGAGGGACGGACGGACGCTGGGCCGGAGGGACGGACGCTGGGCCGGAGGGACGGACTCTGGGCCGGAGGGATGGACGCTGGGCTGGAGGGACGGATGGACGCTGGGCCGGAGGGACAGACGGATGCTGGGCTGGAGGGACGGACGCTGGGCCGGAGTATCAGACGGACGCTGGGCCGGAGGGAGGGACGCTGGGCCAGAGGGACAGACGGACGCTGGGCTGGAGGGACGGACGCTGAGCCGGAGGGATGCTGGGCCTGAGGGACCAGAGGGACGGACGGACGCTGGGCCGGAGGGACGGACACTGGGCCAGAGGGACCAGAGGGACGGACGCTGGGCCGGAGGGACGGACGCTGGGCCGGAGGGACGGATGGACGCTGGGCTGGAGGGACGCAGTGACTGGAGAAAAGTTTCAGTGTTACCAGGCGTTTCCCCGTGACTTCAGGGATATTTGGATGCTCCCTGAAAGGCTAGCTAATGTGGAAGTCTTCATGGCTCTGTTGTTCATGGAAATTCAGAGTGATTGGTCCCTACTTCACAGGTGGCCAGGGGAGCCTCTGTATGCCCTGAGTTGATCCACACTGTGCCAAGGATGCCATCTGCTCCTCACCTGCCATCCACGGGTTCCTGGTGTGTTTATCTGCTGCCGGCTGCAGGCATCAGGGGAGTCAGAAGGAAGGGACCTGAGTGAGCAGGCCCTGGTTCCTGCAGCTCTTACAGGAGGGAGAGCTACTGGCGTTGGCCCTGGGGCCAAGGTGTGGTCAGCTTCAGGCAGAAGCTTGCTGAGGACCAGCATGCCTTTCAGCAGGGACTCTTAGGCTTCCATAGCTGGGACAAGAACAGAGAAGAGAACAGGCATGGATACTGTGAGGACAGCCTGGACAACCTCGGTGCTGAGCTGAGCTCTGCACATTGGCCACTGTTTATGAATGTCTGAGGGGTCTGAATTTGTGGCCTCACTGTCTCCCATGGTGGCCAGATGTGGCAATCCCGGATACTGCGTTGCTTGGCTATCTTTCTTAGTGCCCTCACCACCATGTTTAACAGACTGTTCAGAGAGAGAGAGAGAGGGAGGGAGGGAGGGAGGGAGAGAGGGAGGGAAAGCGGGCTAACCCTTCTCCAAGATGGTTCTAGAAGCCTGCTCTGCTTGGCTCTTAACATGACCTTTGGAAACTTTGCTTAGCAGACACCCTGGGGCCTGATGCCCTGTGCATCCCTGCATCCTGGTTAGGAATCTAAGTAGGCTGTAGTACAAGGTGGAGATGTACCTCCCCGGCAACAAGACCAAGAACTGGCTGTCTGTCCACCCCGGATGTAAAGCCAGTCACCCACTCTCCTTAGGGCTCTGGTAGGCAGGAGAGAGGCAGAGTCAGTCCCCCACCCCCGAACAGGCACTCTGGGGCAGTCCACCTGCAATGGTTCTGAGATCCCTTTCCTTTTTTGCATTCTGGGGCAAGCCAGAGAAGGGTTCTGTCTGGTCTCCTGGGGTCAGGCAGTGCTGGTGCTCTGAGTGGCCGTACACATGGACAGGTGTGCCCACAAGCGCATAAGCCCCAGTTGCTGGGCGTTTTTAATTGGGGAAAAATCCTTTGGGGCTGAAATCACATGAGTGTGTGATTTCAAAGGCAGCATTTGTGAGATCAAGCACCTTCCCCTGTAGTTTAGAAGTTTCTGTTCTTAGAACTTTGACCTTGATATAATCAGAAAGCTCAAAGCACCTCGCCTAGGCGAGTCTCTGTCACTGTCCCTAAAAAGCAGACAGTGAGCAGCGGGAGAGGCCATGTCCCAATTTCCCAGATTTGGAGATCGAGGTGCTTCTCTGGGTCCTGGGGCGGGGATCACAGCCCCCGTTCCCCGCAAGCAGCTGGCATTTCTCGACATCTGAAGGGAACATTTGAGAAATGATCCACTTAGAAAGACAGCCCCTTTGTCTCACGCCCGTGTGTACCTGGGGGCAGCCAGCTGCCGGCATTGTTGTTTGAGCCTGTCCAGAAGGAATACTCCGGTAGTTGCTACTTTTCACATATCGCTTAGAGATCATATTTCCTATCTGAATATGTTGGTGGAGTAACGTGTTAGGCAAGTGAGGGTGTGGCTCACTTGGTACTGTGCTTGCCTGGCATGCATGAAGCCCTGGGTTTGGGCCCCAGCACTATGTAAACTGGGCACAGTGGCTCAAGAGGGTCAAGGTGTCAAGGTCACCCCTGGCTACCTGGCTAAGGCTGAATTCTTGATCGCCCTGGGCTACGTGAGACCTTGTCTTAAAAAACAAAACAAAATAAGACAACAAAACCCAGCAAGGCCAGGTATTATTCTAAATGCACAGAGAGCATTCTCTTAGAATAGTCTCAGTTGTGTGTGTGCTTTTAACCATCTTACGGAGACTCCATCCCTCTCAGCCATCAGACAGGTAAGCCGTGAGTCAGTTCAGCAGTCTTCCCGCAGCCTTCGGACAACTGGGTTTCCTCTTTTGATTGACAGTGTCGCATTGATGAACCACAGCTGCTGCCCTAATGTTATTGTGACCTACAAAGGGACTGTGGCCGAAGTCAGAGCCGTACAGGAGATTCACCCGGGCGATGAGGTGAGACGGCAGACCTGGCGGTCGGGCACTGGATTCAGGCTGTTGTGACAGGCAGAGCGGCCCAGTCTACGTGGTATCGCCATAGTGACCCATGCAGCTAAGCTGTATGGGCCCTGGGCCTTTCCTGGGCTATCTGTCAGGTTTGGGACTTGGTTTGATGTCGCTTGGTGAATACATGGGTGCTCACCATTTGCTTAGACCAGACAGAAACAAGAAATAAATTTGAATTAAACTCTTCCCCCCAAAATTTATTCATTTTTACTTTGTGTATCTGAACACCTTGTATGCATGCATGTATGTATACATGTATGTATGCATATCATGTGCATGCCTGTGGATCCCCTAGATCTGGCTCTACAGCACCATGTAAGTGCTGGGGATTGAACAAATTCTCTTAACCACTGAGCCATCTCTCCAACCCCCTTCAGTTAAGTTCTTAGCCAGGATTTATAGTCTGTGCATACCCGATGTGAGACAGTGGCTGGTGAGTTCTTCCTCCACGAAACTAAACATCGTTGTCTGGGTTTGTCACTTCTCTTGAGGTAGGAGAATGCTCAACAAAAGCAGCTAAGTGAAGGAACAAAGGAAGGAAGATTCTGGTTTTGTGGGCACAACCCTGTCTAGTTGGCAGTGTTAACCAGCACATTGTTAAGCAGATAGCCCAGCAAGACCTGGTGAGGCTCGGCTTCAAGTGGCATGTCTTTGAGGTTCTCTTCTTAGAAAGAGACCGTGGCCAGGTGCATGCCCAGCTCAGGGAGGTAGAGGCACTTTGGGGACAGGAGGCTCCAGCTTCCTTCCTTAATGTGGGGTATAGAGAGAGACATGCTTCATCACCTGTTCCCTGGACTGCTTCTCTTTCTGATGCTGTGGTCACGTGTCCACCTTGTGTGATTACGCTTTCTAGGTTCAGTTTTGGTTGAACCGACACTGCTGTTTTGAGGGACATGTCCGTGCTAAGTGACAGAAAGCTTTGATTTCCATTTCTCAGGGCTCCACAGCTAACATTTATGCCCCTTCCTTCTTTGCTAAGCCCCGCATGAGGTGGGCGTCCAGTCTGGAGCCAGGATACTGAGTGGTGTGTGGAGAAGAGCCTTGGGCCCCTTTGAAACCAAAGCAGAGTAAAATGCCCAACCCTGGCTTCCATAGACTGACCAGAGAGGCAAATGGCCTGTCCTGGACAGGCTGTGTGAGCCTTGGACGGTGCCACTGGAGTGGCCTCTGTCGCCATCTTCTGGACGCGTCCCTTTGTTGCACTGTCTCCCCATCGTGGCAAGGAGTCACACACCTGTGTAGCAGGGCCTGGCTGGCTGGTGTTTTTCTTTCTTTGTTGGTATACAGTTGTGGGTTGTTTCTGTGGTGACTTCAGTTTGGAGAAGTCAGTACTTCCGGGGTTATTTGTCTGCAGACGGAAAGGAGCCAATTCCTCTGGGTTCCAGGTATTAGATGGAACCAAGATATGCCCCAGGCCTGCCTCTTGAGCCAGGGAGGCACCAGTGAGGGACTGGCTACCACCTTGTGCTGTTGTCCCTGACTGAATGACACAGTGTGGCTCGTGGACCCTGCCACACTGGTGATGTTTGGACAGTGCCCAGGTGTGAGGGGTGCAGACATTGCCGTCCCTGTGAATAGGTGATGGGCACCACCCTGCAGGCCGCACGTGGATAGCTGAGAAAGCCCCCAACACAGATTCATAAACATTTAAAATATTATCAGATCTTCGTGATTTATTTTTTTAAAACTGGTGTATGTTTCACAGGCATGAGCTATATAATAGCATCACGTTGCAAAGTCGAAAGGACTGTTGGGGCACAACCACAAGGGCTGGCCTTCTCTCTGTAGGCTTTAGGTCTTCATTCCAGACCATTCTGTAACAGGCAATACCAGGAGGATGAAGGAACCCTTCTGTGTTCCTTGGCGTCAGGGTCACAGCTGTTGCTGAGTGAGGCCACAGTCACTTGTATCCTGGAAGCCATGTTTAGTGCACCACCCCCTAGGCTACTCAGAACCCCCTGCCCCGCCCCCTGCGCTCTATTGCCTGATGTCAGGAGGACAGGTGAACAGACCTGGATGTGTAAGGCCTCGTTCTCCCCTGCACACACCCAGCAGAAACAGCAGTGAGGGCCTGGAGCCATTGCAGGCTAGGATATAAAGAGAAGTAAATAGGGCCAGGCGGAGGCCTGAGGCCCTTGCTCCTGTCCCTGAGCCCAGGACAGGTCCTTGGCCTGATTTTTGGTGAGAGAAGGTGAAGGGTCCTCCCATCTCTTAGTTCCCGGTTTAGGGACTGAGCCTATAGACCATCTCACCACTACAGAGATAGACACAGTTCCACAGCCTTCGAAGAGATCCAGTGTTGAAGAAAGTCTTGTGACCCTGAGTGACCCTGCTTGCTTTCTCTCCCTATCATCCGTGTCAGAGGTTTGCAAAGCCACAGAGGGTAGGAATTGCATTTCCTCTTGCAGACACCGGCCTTCTGTACCCTAGGTGTTCACTAGCTATATTGACCTGCTGTATCCAACGGAAGACAGGAACGACCGGTTAAGAGACTCCTATTTCTTCACCTGCGAGTGCCAGGAGTGTACCACCAAGGACAAGGTCAGTTCGCTGATGGGCAGAGGAGAAGGGTGCACACAGGTACCGGGTCCCTGCTGGGAGCCCACTCCAGCCCCCCTCCCCCACACACATATACACAACTCCCACTCAGCAAAACAAGGTGAAGCTACCTGACGAATGGCATCTGAAGCTGACCTCTGGCCTGCACGTGGATAGCCACGCACAATCAGGCTCAGGCTTCTTGAACTTGCGTCCAGGTCCTACACAGCCCACATTATAGATTTTCAAGGCCAGCCCTAGTCACTGGTCTCTCCTGACTTCTAGACGGGCGGGCGAGTGCAGACCTCCGCCCATAGAAAACACTCTTGGGATCCTGCCTCAGGAGACTGGCCAGAAAGCTCCTATGTATGGTTTTGTGAAAAGTGAACAGAGTAGGGTTTCATTTAGACCCAGAGCCCAAGCCTCGGCCTCTGTGAGAACGCAGGGGTGATTTGAGCGGTTCGCCCTGGAGGGGCACCTCACACTGTGTTCATCCCCCTCAGGACAAGGCCAAGGTGGAAATCCGGAAGCTCAGCAGTCCACCACAGGCAGAAGCCGTCCGAGACATGGTCAGATACGCGCGCAACGTCATTGAGGAATTCCGAAGGGCCAAGCACTACAAATATAACCTTTCCGTGGGTCCCATCTGGGCGTGGGTCCCATCTGGGTGTATTGCTGTACTATTGTCTCTCACTGGCAGGGGGCGATGGGAAGCTGGAGGAAGGGAGAAGGAGAGCGTGGGAGTAAGGTTTTGAATAAGGAAGGGAGGAGGTCTCTTGTGGGAAGACAGATGCCAGCAGCCCAGGGTGCTGTCCTCACTAGACTACAGTGGTTGGGGTGCCTCCTGGGAGAAAGCTACCCCCTGGAGGAGCCGTGTGTGCTGATGTTTTAGTACAAGTAGGCACAGGGCTAAGAACCTTGCTTTGCTCAGGATACTGACTAGCAGCCATTGCCACCTAGAGTAATGGGAGAGAGCTTTGTGGACAGCAGGGACACTTGGCTGGGGTTTTGATCGCCCGGATCCATGGTCTCACACAGTAGCACAGTGTGTTCTTGGGATTTGAAAGGAGCTGGAATTTGCATCCCAGAGGACCGAATTTAAAACCTTCCCTTTACTCCCTCCCACCTCCCTCCCTCCCTCCCTCCCTTTCTTACCTCAGAATTAGGGATTGAACCTGAAGCCTTGTATATGCTCTGCCTCTGAACTTTGTCTTTAACCTTTTTACTTTTATTTTTATATATTTATTTATTTTGTTTTTTGGGGGCAGAGTTTCTCTGTAGCTTTGGATCCTCTCATGGAACTAGCTCTTGTAGACCAGGCTGACTTCAAACTCTGCCTTCCAAATGCTGGGATTAAAGGTGTGTGTCACCAGTGCCCCCCTCCCCCTTTTTTTAGTGGTTTCTTGAGATCCACGGGGAGGATGGTGGGCTGGGCAGTAACTCAAGTGTTGCCCACGGTCTCTTTGCAAGTTTTGAGACCTGCTTTCATGGTGTGGTCTAGGCTGATAATGAAGGCCTACCATAACCCAGTCAGGCTTTGAGCCTTACACCAACTTGGCCTCCCGAACAGCCACCACCAGGCCCGTGTGACACTTTGTTTGCTCTTGAAAGGCAGGGTTGCAGTTGTTCCCTGTGCTTGGGAAGCTTCCATGGGGCACAGCTCCCTAAAATGCTCCTGGGGAAACACTGCGGTGCTCGGGCTCAGAGCCTGGTTGACATTGGGGCTTCAATGAAGATGGTGGGCTCCATCCTCACTGCGGGTCTGTGCTGTCCATTGCTTAGCAAAGTAAGGTCTGGGGTTTTTCCTGGTGTCTGAAAGGAAACTGCAATTTCCTTTAATTCTCTTAGCCCTTCTGGACTTGACTCTTCCCAGAGTGAAGGGTGTGTGGCCTGACATACCTGCCCTGCCTGGGGTGCCCCTCCCCGTCTTAGGTGCCCCGCCCTGCCTGGGATGCCCCGCCCTTCCTGGGATACCCTGCCCATCCTGGGATGCCCTTCCCCCGTCTGAGATGCCCTGCCCAACCTGGGATGCCCCTCCTCGCCTGGGGCGCTCCGCCCCTAACTTGGGATACTCTGCCCAGCCTGGGATGCCCCTCCCTGTCTGAGATACCCCGCCCTGCCTGGGATGCGTCATTTCCTTGACCTTCAGCACCCCCTAGTGAGCTGCTGGAGATCTGCGAGCTTAGCCAGGAGAAGATGAGCTCCGTGTTCGAGGATAGCAATGTGTACATGTTGCACATGATGTACCAGGCCATGGGCGTCTGCCTGTACATGCAGGACTGGGAAGGAGCCCTGAGGTACGGGCAGAAGATCATCAAGCCCTACAGGTGAGCACCGAGTGGAAAGGGGTGGGCGGCTCGGCATGAGCATGGCCCATCCCGCCCCTTGTCCTGCCCTATGTGGAAGGAGTCTTGCCTAGAATAGGTGCCTACCTCTCCTATGTTAAATAGCACTTGTGACCTGGTGAGTGGAAGTGGGGGTGGGGTATCCCAGAGGCCTTTCCCCCCACGACTCATGCACACCGCCCCCTTCTGCCTTACACACTGAGCTGCCAGTGGCGTCCCACTGACCTCTAGGATCAGTGGCCAGCTGTGGTTACTGGGGTCTCCTCCTCAGAGTGGAATAAAACAAGATGGGATTCCAACCTGTAGTGGTAATGACTTAGAGAAATGGCCCACCCTAGAGGGTCACCAGACATTAATGTGGGAGACAGGAAGTCAGCTTTCTCATCGGCCTCCGGCCAACCACTCCAAGGCTGAGGCCCCATCACGGCAGAGCCCCCCAAAGCCTGTACAGTAGGCATTTGGGGGATAGGCTCCGGAACAGTGTGAGCGTTAGACTGGAAGTCCCCTTCCCTCAGAGTATGCCGGGTAATGCTGGTGAGCTTGAGAAGCCCAGGCTCTAACACTCAGGACTGGAAATAAAGCTTTCCCTCTAATCTCTGCCATCCTCTTACCTACTGTGCCCTGGATCGCCAGCAGGGGGAGCCAACGAGGAGGCCAACTCTGCAAACTTGCTCCTCGAATGAGCTAAATTGGGGACCTCTGACCTTTCCACTGTTCCAGGAGGGATGAGGAAGCTCACTGATCTCTAACCTTCCTCAGAGAGGGACACAGGCAGACAGCAGTAGTCATTGGCCCCTTCCTAAGCTTTGGGGGTTGGGGGAGCTGCAGACCCAAGGCTTCTCTAGGCAGCTTGCCTTCTTCTGCCTGGGAGTTCAGATGATCAGCACGGATAATGAACACATCTTCCACGCTCACCTACAACTATATCTTGGGCTGTGTTCCCACGGAAACGGCTCTTTCTTAGCAAACCCCATCAGGCAGGCCTGAGCTCACAGCAGAGAGAAAACCTGACCCGGACACTTGGTCCCTCTGCTAGAGAGCAGAGAGATGAACCCAGTGTTCTGGCTTCTGCGGGCTTAGGGTATAGCAGACAGTTGGGCTGTTCAGAGACTGTGTTTGTGAACATGTGCAAGTGTGAGCATACACACGTGTGAGTGTGCGTCTGTGTGTGTGTGTGTGTGTGTGTGTGTGTGTGTGTGTGTGTGGCCTGTCTGTCTGATGGGAAGGAGAAGGCCTGGTTGCTGCCCATGTGGAAGTAGTATTTGCTTGACAACTTCCCCAGTGTCTCGGTCTGAGCATAGCTGAAATAGAAAAGTGGGCTGGGTGTGTTTATACACACATCATGATAGGATTTCCCCAGCATTCTGAGGGAGCTTCAGTTGAACACACACCACAGAGCACCTACAGCGTCTCTGACGGTGTGTACGAACGAGCCCATTCCCACACTCGGGCCAGGACTTGGACTCTGGGGAAGCCCGGCTGCTGTAGAGAGCTGGGCAGCCTCCGATGTGGTGACCTGTTTTCCTCCCGTTCCAGTAAGCACTACCCTGTGTACTCCCTCAACGTGGCCTCCATGTGGCTAAAGCTGGGAAGACTGTACATGGGCCTGGAGAACAAGGCTGCTGGGGAGAAGGCTCTGAAGAAGGTACGTGGAGCTGGGGACTGGGGCGTCCCGGCAGTGAAGTCTGCTGAGTGCCCTTGTGCCAGGGGAGCCGGTGACCGCAGGAGTGGAGGGGGAGCAGCTCTAGGCTACCCTCTGGCCGTGGCATTCTGGGATGCTTTCTGCAGATGGAGGTGGGGTCTGCTGCCAAGCCTGCTCTTTATCTGACCTGGCCCTTCAGGATAGGAGTGCACACAGCAAGGGGGCTGGACCGGGAGAGTGGAGGACTGGATCTCAGATTGGAATCCAATGACTGGTCCGAAATCACGGGCTGGATCTAGTACATCACTCAGTGTTGGGATGTTGCCTGGGCAAATTCTGAAATAAACTTAACTGATCTCCATTCATGGAAGCCCGTCACACAGGGGTTCCTCTTCCAGCAATAAGGTAGTTTCCTGACGTGGAGGGCTCAGATGAGTCTAGGTGCACAGTGGCCCTTCAAGTAGCTTTGAAAGGCACAGGGCCCCCAGGCATGTTCCATTGGTGTGTGTGTGTACACATGTGTAGGCATGCATGTGCATGCGTACAGGTGTACTGATAAATATGGAGGCCAGAAGGGAGCCTCCGGTGTAGTTCCTCAGTTCACATTGTTGGCGGAGTCTCTTGGTGGCTCAGAGGTCACAGATTTGGGCAGGCTGCTCTGCCGTTGAGTTCTAAAGTTCACCCATCACCCCCAGTGCCAGGGTTATTTTATAAGCTTGTGCCACCATGCTCAACTTCCTTCTGTGGGTCCAGGACTCGGGTCTGTGCTTGAGATGGCACTTTACTTTCTGAGCCGTCACCCAGGCCTGCTCTCCGTATTGAGATCCCACACGGGAGCCAGGTCATCCTCCTGAGAAGTAGGAGCTCTGTGTTATGTGGATGTTGACAGTGCAGTGTGACTTCAGAGTTCATTCATCTGTGATTCTTTGAGAGACTCTGTATAAACACTGCATCCACAGTCTAGCCCAGCACCCCTCCACCCCACCCCACCCACTCCTTGCATTTCCCAAAACGTCTGTGGAGAATTTGGGGAAGCGGGGGTCACACCCCACATCCCAGATAAAGAACCAGGGTCTGACTAGGATGAAATGTGAGTTGTGTGATTTTTCTGTTGATGTCCTGTCTATTGTCTCAGTGACGCCAGGAAATAGTGCCTAGTTAGGTCACCATTGGAAAACATCAGTGAGTCAAAAATGTCTAGAATGGTGGGTTAGAAGCATGTCCTGAGGTGAGGCCCTCTGGGCTTCTCCTGGGTTATCTGCAAGGTGAGGGGGAAGTGAGGAGGAGATGGAGGAGGGGAGGAGGAGGTGGAGGAGGAAGAGGCTGTGAGAGGTGGCTTGCATGCCGCATCCTGAAGCACGGACTGCGGTTGAACTGGGTGCAGCGGCCGGGATCCTGGGCCGGGCTCATCTGCCCCATGTCTTTCCCTTTCCTAGGCCATTGCTATCATGGAAGTAGCTCACGGCAAGGACCACCCATACATCTCCGAGATCAGGCAGGAGATCGAGAGCCACTGACTGCACCCCAGCTTTTCTTCAGGAGCCTCATAGGACTTGAATATTTCCAGCCTCATGGGTCACCCTAGCCTTCTGCAAAGCCTTGCCCGTGCCGCGGTTTCAGGTTCATGTTCAGCTCTGACCTTAACTCCATCTCCAGTGCTTTCCTTTTTTTTTTTAAGGTCATGGCATGACTTCATGAAATACAGATTTGGGGCAGATTGAGCTTTAGAACTGCAATTATTTTTCCTCCGTGCCTGTTGGAATGTTCTGCATAGAGTTGACTGAGGAAAGAATAAAAGAGCCAGTCCTTGGAAGTGTTTGTTTTCTCATATCTGTGAGGATGCGCTCATGTGTGCATGCATGTGTACATGTGTGCGTGCGTACATGCATGCATGTGTGGTGGGGGAGGCTTCTTCTCCTTCAGTCCTTAAGTCCAGTTCTCTGCCCACGAGTAGGGTTCATTATCTTCTTTGGTCTGCAGTTCCTGTCACATTAGACTCTGGAGGGAGAGAGCCAGGGGGAAGGCACTAGGAGCAGCCAGTCGGCCTGGGTGCCCTCCTGGAAGGAGGACTTGGCCTCTTCCCGGCTTCTCTTTGACACCTGGAGATACTGAGCAATGGAGGCTGCATCTTCCTGCCATTTCCCATCCTGTTCCATGGACTAGCCCCTGTGCATTCCTCTCCTGTTCTGGAAAGACTCCAGAGTAAACTTGAGGAGGAAGAACTAATTCCTTACCAACCGTGTGTTGTGAGCAAACACTGCTCTCTACCCCCACGCCAGCAGGAGTCCAGCTCCTCCCAGCCTGGCCACCAGGACCACAGCAGCCTGGGCCTGTTAGCAGTCCCTCAGCTGAGGAGCCCACTGTGCCCGAGGGCAGGGATGGTGTTCACAGAAAAGTCTGCACCCCACAGAGAGCCAGTTCCCCACTGGATGTCAAGTAGAACTTAATGGAGGTGGCCTCTGGTTGTCTGTCACAGTCCTCTTGGGGAAATGGCTTGAGTGACTGGCCACCACCAGTGTGTCCCCCTCCCCTTCATCTACATGTGGAGGGCTCTCAGTCACCACACACAGTGGGGTTGAGCTGGTGGAATGCAGTCTGTCTGTGGAGTCATCCGGTGACCATCTCCTGCATGCAGAGCACGGCTACCCCTCCAGCGCAGGAAGGCAGAGATGGTCCTATTCTTCCTGTCGAGGCTCAGTAGTCTATTCAGTATTCTCAGTATTTAGTGGGTAGCCGTGGCTGAGCCTCACGTGAGCTTGGGATCCCATCTTTATGTTGGAAAGGTTTCGGTTTCTCAGGAAATTAGAAAAGTGTGCCCCAGCCTGGAGGAGATGCCACTGGTCAGGCCTGTCCACCTTTCCCAGATACAGAGGCAAGCCCAAGCTGCTTAACAGTGGGCACCTTTTCCTGCACTCAGCCATTGTTCCCAACCTTAGAGTGTAAGAGTGCAGATGTCCTGACCGCCTCGGGACGCTTGCATTCATCGGTATGTGTTTTTATCCAGTTCTCTCTCTCTCTCTCTCCCTCCCCTCTGTCCCTCCCTCCCCCCCCTTTTTTTTGACAGGGTTTCTTTATGTATCTCTGGCTTCCTGGAACTCTCTATGTAGCCCAAGCTGGCCTCGAACTCACAGAGGTCTACCTGCCTCTGCCTCCGCCTCCCTAGTGCTGAGCTTAAGATGTGCATCCCATACCTGGCCCACATTAATTATCCTAAATATAACTGTGTGTGTAGCATCGGGGGAGGGGTCAATTCCCAGAAATGCAAGTTCCAGATCAAATAGGACATTGTTTTACACTTTGAATAAATAATGATCATTTCTTTTCCAGAATAATAGTATTTGTTTTCGTCTCCCTTTAAGACTATAAAAACAACCCTAAAATCTTAGTCTAATGCCTTTGTTGCTGAGCGGGGCCCTTTTGCATATTGTAGAAGCTGGGTCTATAAGTAGGTATCAGTGGCCGAGGTGTTTCCTTTTTACCTTCTTGACACTGGCCCTGGGGTGCATGTGTGGTTGTTGGGAGCCACCTGGAGGCACAGGTGGTCCTGCAGTTTGGAGGTAGCCACGTGGGGCTGAACAACCCTGCCTGCACCCTTGCCTGCACATGCTCAGACCAGCAGAATGGCATTAACCAATCAGGACAGCGTTCAAGCCGCTCCACCGTTTAAAAGCAGCTGCCTCGGGGCCCAACGCTCTCTCTCTAAGCTTTCTCTCGTCCCTGCTCTATCGTCCCTTCCCCCAATTTTCCTCAAGGGAATGCTCCAAATAAAGATGTGACCAGAGAAGGAATTCTCGTTTTTGGTGGGGTTCATTCCTGCTGGACAGGATGGCGCCCCGCAACTGGTGCTCGAAACTCCGGGACGCTGAGGGACCCTGACAACTACGCCGGGGGACCCTGAGAAAGCCCGGGAGAAAAAGCCAAGATCAGACACCAGCACAGAGAGCCTTGAATTTCAGAACTCTGAGAACATGGAGCGGTGAGTGACGTCGGTTGAAATCCCCAGAAAGGGGAGGAAAAGAAATGTAAAAAGGAATTTCAAAGGATAGGCCTAAATAGAAAAGAAAATACAAAAAAAATCAAAGTTAAGGTATCTGAAAGAAGGTACAGAAAGCAACGGGGAAGAAAAATCCCTTAAGTTCAGTGCAGGAGGAATGTAAACAGCAGCAAAAAGGGCGAGGTTTACGGTTGGGAGATCCGCGGCTTCCTCCGTGCGTACTCGCTGATAAGAGACTCGGGGCAACAGTCTCGTAGGGAGGCGAGTTTGATCGTGTTCTAAGACTGCCTTCCCTGTTCTTAAAGAGCCACAGAGTTTCTGAGGTGATTTTCGCCTAATTTTGATAAGAGAGCTCAGTCTCTGGCTCTCACGTACAAAAAACTTTAATTTTTTGACTGAGAAAGACAAGCTGCTTGATCGTGCTGAGAGTGCTGGCGGCAGCCGGCCCGCCTTTGAGCGGTAATGCCTGATTAGAAACACGGAAGTGGGCCAGGCACGGTGGTGCACACCTGTGATCCCAGCTACTCAGGAGGGAGACGCAACCAGTTGCTGGCGGGGAGTTTGCTGGAGGCCTGCGAACAGCCAGGTCCGACGGGCAGACTAAAGTCCGTGTGACATCAGAGGCTATATGTCCCGGCCTTCTGGCGGGGCTATGGTTTTTGGAGGACTTTTTCAGCACCTGAGCGGACTCGCCTGACTGAGGCGGAAGCTGCGTGGTGAGCAGCGGCGCCATAGAAAGCAGAGAGGAGCTGAATCGGCTCTGCGGAAAAACTGTGTTTCCATAGCAACATGGGCGAGCGGGGAGGTGAGTTCCCAGAGAACGGGGCTCTGCGCGCGGGCGGACCGGGCAGGAGAAGCCCCCCCACGGGTGGGCGGATGCCCCCCCTCGCCGGAGCTTGGAAAAGGCTCACAGCCGGTGGTGCGAGTTCATTGCCTGAGGTGAAACGGCGAGCCCGCGCACGGCCCGGGGCGGAGCCATGCCTTTGGGCCATGCGGAGCGCACCACGGTGGGCCGCGCCTCAGAGACGGAGCCGCCGCTGTCCGCTGCTGCCGCCCTCAGTCAAGGTCGCCAAGAATTCAGTCAGATAAAAACATTTGTCGCCAAAAATTCAGTCAGATAAAAACATTTATCCCCTAAACAACGTCCCTTCGTCAGCAGGAAGTAGCCAGATCGATGCTACGCCCATTCTCCCTTAAAGAACTGGTCGTGATTATCATAATAAAGGCATGTTTACCTGGTTAACGTATCCTAGGTAACAAAGAAAGGCGGACCTTTTGCCTGAGGCACCTGGTGAGATAAACAATGTTACCTAGAGGTTTTTCCATCTAAATAGGGGAGCTGGAGAGATGGCTCAGCGGTTAAGGGCATTGCCTGCTCTTCCAAAGGTCCTGAGTTCAATTCCCAGTGACAACTGCTTTGGTTTTTAAACAATAGAGGGGGACTACACTACCAGTGACAGCTTCCCCCAGAGAAAGGATTTCTCTTGCATTCTTTACACTTAATTTTTAATTCAAAATTTTGCTGGTACAGGCAAACAAGATTTGCTTTTTGAAGCAGAGACCTGCAGATCTCTAAGTTCAAAACCAGCCTACTTCCAGTACTGATTGTGCTGAATTTTTACACTGAGAGTTTTTAATACTCTTAAATGTTAATTTGGGAGGAGAGTTTTGTTTATGTTTTTCTAGGAATGCTGACATACATCTGGATGCCAGCGAGACCGACCAGAGAGATAAAGAAGACGACCCAGTGGATGCTGAGTGTCCTGCTGTGGAAGATTCATGCGGAGACAGCAGAGATGACCTTCTGGGCGGTGTCAAGAGCAGCTGTTTCACACCATCGACTTGAGCAACACCCTGTGCAACCTCTTATCTCTGACTCTATTTTGCCTTTTCCCTCCTTGGGGATGGGTGGGAGCAGATATCCTTGGCATGCTGCGTCTAGGTGGGGACCAGATTGGAAAATAGTTTTGCCTTATTGCTCTTAAAGACAATAATTAGGGGGAGATGTTGGGAGCCACCTGGAGGCACAGGTGGTCCTGCAGTTTGGAGGTAGCCACGTGGGGCTGAACAACCCTGCCTGCACCCTTGCCTGCACATGCTCAGACCAGCAGAATGGCATTAACCAATCAGGACAGCGTTCAAGCCGCTCCACCGTTTAAAAGCAGCTGCCTCGGGGCCCAACGCTCTCTCTCTAAGCTTTCTCTCGTCCCTGCTCTATCGTCCCTTCCCCCAATTTTCCTCAAGGGAATGCTCCAAATAAAGATGTGACCAGAGAAGGAATTCTCGTTTTTGGTGGGGTTCATTCCTGCTGGACAGGATGGCGCCCCGCAGACATTGTTTTACACTTTGAATAAATAATGATCATTTCTTTTCCAGAATAATAGTATTTGTTTTCGTCTCCCTTTAAGACTATAAAAACAACCCTAAAATCTTAGTCTAATGCCTTTGTTGCTGAGCGGGGCCCTTTTGCATATTGTAGAAGCTGGGTCTATAAGTAGGTATCAGTGGCCGAGGTGTTTCCTTTTTACCTTCTTGACACTGGCCCTGGGGTGCATGTGTGGTTTCCTCACACCAGCTGGTCCTTCGGCCCAGCAGACAGCATCAAACTGTGTACACATGAGGGCTCAGACCCTCTGGTCGCCAGGATGTCACTCCACTCCACCTGGCCTGGCTACACAGTTGTGCTTGGTAACTGGCCACGTGGCTCCTCATGCCCAGTCACTGCTGGGCACACTGTTAACGGCTCATTATGAAGGACACTGAAGAGCGCAGAAGACACAGTCTGAGGAGTGCCGAGCGGGTTGCCTGCCACACTGCCCGCCATGCTTGGAGCATCCTGGACTCCACCATCGGATCGTTTTTAATGGAGGTTCCATCACACGGGCAACCGGCAACCAATCTCCAGCACCAGAGGGTGAAGTGTGGAGCTGGGTGCTACAAGCTCCTACCTGGGCTGTGGTCTCTAGAGAAGAGCTTCTACCCACCCAGGGGTTATCACCTGGGGGTCTGCCAAGAGTTACCTTGTCAGTGCTAGAGAGGAACGAGGCTAGAGTTCTGATGCCTAGAACCCAAAGGCAGGTGGGTATAGCAACCCATCTGTAACCCCAGCACGTGGGGCACAGAGATGGGATCCTGGGGGCAGGCTTGTTAGCCAGACTAGCTCAAAACAGTACACTCAGGGTTCAGCAAACCATCGGGGCTCAATATAGGTGGAGAGAAATTGAGGGAGATACCCAGTGTCAACCTCAGGCCTCTGCACACATACCACACACGGGAACACACATACAGATGTAAATAATAATAATATAATAATAAAAGATTATCTCATTAGTACAAAGTAGAGACAGGGAGGGTCTCGATGATAGAGTGTTTACCTGGAACAGAAGGAGCGTCCAGCCCTCCCTCTCCCCAAACCTGTCACTTTTATTCAGGAAATTCCAGAGTTTTGAGAGCTGTGTGCCAGGAACAAAGAGAACCAGGGCACACACCTCCTTAGGATCCTGCACTGGCCTCTGCTTGTTTGTGTGTCTTCCATAACTTAACAGCCCTGAAGTATATTGGAATGTTGGTCTTCATTGTTGAAAATACTTCCGCCTCCACTTGAGACTGGGTTTCTCTGTAGCTTTGGAGCCTGTCCCGGAACTTGCTCTGTAGACCAGGCTGACCTCGAACTCAGAGATCTGTCTACCTCTGCCTCCCGAGTGCCAGGATTAAAGGTGTGTGCTATCACCACCGGCTTCCATTCCTTTTTCATGATAAACGGGCAGAGGCAAATTGTTTTCTTTCTTTAGGTGGAGAATACAACATTTTAGCCTCTGCCTGTGATCTGCCAGGGGTTGCTGGATGTATGGCTTAGTTTCTCTTGCTGTGATAAAATACCTGGAAAAAACCAACTTTTAGGTGAAAAGGGTTAATTTTGGCTTTGAGTTTTGAGGGATGGAGTCCACTGTGGAGGGGAGGATGCGGCAGTAGGGAGGGAATGCACGATGGCAGGAGCCGAAGGCTGGCTGGACACACGGCAGAGAGCAGCGCATCAGGCCAACCCCAGAGACAGCAAGGCTTGGCCTCCTCAGGTCTGCAACCTCACAGTGGCGCCACCAACTGAGAGCCAGGACTGCAAGCCTAGGAGGGACAGCATCTGATAAGGTTTCCAACTTTATATTTTAAATCAAAAATTTTAAAGAACTGTTATTGCATGAACGTACAGATGCCCTCAGAGGCCAGAAAGGACTGTCAGGTCCCCTAGAGCTGGAGTGTGGTGAGCTGCCTTCTATGGATGCTGGGATCCAAAATCAGGTCCTTGGAAAGGTGGAGAACTCTTGAACCTTCTCTCTAGAGCCCACCCCCAATAACTCTAGAATCTTTAGAACTGTTTTTTTCCTCCCTCCCACTGGGAGCTGCTGGGGGCTTTGCTGGCTCTACATCCCAGCCAGTGACACTCTGGACGTCCTGAGGGCTCCTGTTCACAGGCAGGAGAAGCTCATCCATTTGTCTAGACTTTTGCCTCAAAATGGGTTTAGTTGTTTACATAGCCCAACCCAGTCTTTCTCAATGCTTAGAGTTTGTATTTTTTTACAGCTAGGGAAAGTAAAATGTAAGCTCACAAGATAGCAGTCTGTTGAGATCCCTGCTCCCCTTCACCCTGATGCATGCTTGGAGCACTTGGGAACATTTTTGTATTTGTTTCTTTGGCTTAAGGGATTCTTTTTAATTTGTTTTTCTCAAGCTGCAGAGAGGGCTCAGTGGTTAAGAGTGCCTGCTGCTCCTGCAGGGGACCTGGGTGTGGTTCCAGCACCCCTGTCCGGTGGCTCACGTCCACCTACAGCTACAGTTCCAGGGGATCTGACTCCCTCTTCTGGCCTCAGCAGGCACTGCACTCACATACATGTACCCTCAGACATACAAGTACACATAAATATTTTAAAAGGTTGATTTCTTTGTCTCTGTTAATATTTTCTTTGGAGACTTAACAGGTATGCATGTGCTGATGGCTTTAACATTTTTAAATTTTTATGCATATGAGTTTTGTCTCATATATGTATGCATGTATGTATGTGCAGTACATGTATGAACTGCCCAAGGAGGCCAGAAGAGGTCACTGGATCCCCTGGAACTATAATGACAAACTGTTGTGAGCTGCCAGGCAGTGCTTTTAACCACCGAGCCATCTCTCCAGCCCTCAGGCTGATGGTTTGATTTCTCAAGTAAATACTGAAAATTGTTTTTTTAATTAGCTAAAGAAAATGAACTGGGCTTGCTCAGTGCTTGTCTCTCCACCGTCTCCCTGCTCTCTGTTTTCACTGGCCTATTTTGTGTTGTGTCTTTTACAAACATGTAGCTCTTATCTCAAGAATTATAATTGTCCCATTGACAAGGTACCCCTAATAAAAATATTTCCAGGTTTGCTGAAATGAATACCTTCTTTTTCCCCAGAGAGACTTTCAGTATTCCTACTCATAAGGAAGACAAGTCGGGTTGTGAATGATTTACTGTTTATGTGTTTTTGAATGTCATTGGACCCTATAAGTTCGTAAGAAGTGGGCACTATTAGGTGTGGCTTTGTTGGAGGAAGTGTGTCACTGTGGGGGTGGGTTTTGAGGGATCCTATATGCTCAAGCCACGCCCAGTGTCTCAGACCACTTCCTGTTGTCTGTGAGCCAAGATGTAAACTCTCAGCTCCCTACTCCAGCACCGTGTCTTCCTGCATGCTGCCTTGCTTCCCGCCATGATGATAATGGACTGAATTTAACCATACATGAGCCACAGTCAAATGCTTTATAAAGCCCTTTATAAGGGCTGTCTCCTCATGGCAATAGAACCCTGACTGAGAAGGAACCCTACCACTGTTGGAAGTTGTCCACATTGCCCCCTGCTCACCAAGGGCACACAGCCTCCTCACCTCTTCACAGGTGGAAAGAGGGTGCTTGCACACTGTGGCTGAAGGGACCAGGAAGGGAAACAGCTTTAAACCTAGGGATGAATTGAATTTTTATAAAATTGAAGGACAAAACCAAGAACGTGGGTTGTGGGTTTACTACAGCACCCTGCCTTTCACATCAACAGTGTCTGGGTGAAGGACAGTGGGGGAGGGGAGGGGCTTCATGCTTCATGAGGGTTCTCTGGATGCTTGAGAAAGACCCATTTCTAGGCTGTTTCCACTACTTTCTCAGTATTTGCTCCTTGTGTGTTTCTTCCACGGAGGAGACATCAGAAATCGCAAACAAAATAAATGTCTGAAGGAACACAGAAGACAGTTTCCCAGAAGTCTTTGCCTACAAAACTGCTTTTTGTGTGTTTATGGTTTTTCGAGACAGGGTTTCTCTGTGTAGCCCTGGCTATCCTAGAACTCGCTCTGTGGACCAGGCTGGTCTCTAACTCAGATGATATCTGTCTGCCTCTGTCTCTGGATTAAAAGCATGCACCACCACTACTACACAACCAAAACTGATCTTGAAGTAGGAGAGACCATAGGGCTGGGGTGATGGCTCAGTCAGGAAAGTGTTGGCCATGTGAAGACGAGGACCTGAGTGCAGTCCCCAGAACCCACGAAACAAAGCAGGGCTTGATGGCACATATATGTAATCCCAGTGGCAGAGACAAGATACCCCTGGGCTTGCTCGAATCAGCAGCCCCAGGCCAGTGAGAGACCCTGTTCAGAAACATGAGGTAATGCTCCTGAGGAGTGACAGCCAAGGCTGGCCTCTGGTCCCTGTGGGCATGGATGGCACATGTGAATGCACACGCATTCATGCGTGCACCCACACTTGCACATACATACAATACAGGGAGGCCAGTGTATTCAAGTAGTGCAGATGTGTTAATGAAAGACTTAAGTGCTTTCTCTGACAACAATCAAAACAAGGTTTATTGCATGTAGAAATCAATAGATATCTTTTACAAAAACAGGTTAGAATAAAGATCTCACATTGTAAAGGCACATAGGAAGCATTTTATAGCAATGACAAGGATAGAGACGACATCCTCTAGGACCAATATCTAAATAAGACTTCGTAAGAAACAGTGCAAAAAAAAATACTGTCAAAAGTCAGCTCCCTACACCTCAGCGCTGTGTGAGAAGCTGGCATGCAGGAGCTTATTACCTGATACGAACAGCTCATGGACAGCATCCGTCGCTTGGCAGGGGACTCTGCCGGGACAGTCAGCATGGTTATCGGGGCCTTGGGAAGGAATGTCCTCGTGTCTTCTCTGTCATTCCCGGCCCTCAGCTGCAGTTTGCCAGGAGAGAGGCTTGGCTACCATCTCTGCCGACGTGCAAGCCGCTGCTATGGACAGGGCGCTGAGTCCCAACCTGGAATGCGTTTTCTACAGCGTACACCATGGTGGGTGCCAGCCCTTGAAAGCCAACCACGTGTGACTTAGCGCTGCATTCCGTCCTTGGTGAGAGTCACTAGGCTTCTGTGGGCTGAACCAAGAACTGTAAAGCAAGCTGGTTTCTAAGCCGGGGGCGGGGGTGTCTATACACCATTTCAAAATAAAATCTATAAATGTCCATTATTTTGAAGGAAACAGAAATTCACAACGTTTGACAGAACACAGACCAAAAGAAAGCATGAAAATACTGAATGAAACCGCGACACTCTAATGAACGGACTAGCTGGGGTATACTGACAGGTCACAAAGTTACACAAGGTTACATAGTCATCTGCATATGTAAGCCCCTCCTCCCAGAGCACTCTCAGCCAGGTCAGCTGGCCGCCAAGGGAGGGAGGGCACACGTGGAAACTATCTCTGGTGAAGAGTGAGCTTGTATTGGAAAAGACGTGGCTAAAAACGTTTAGGACAGCCCACAGTGGCAAGGAACTTCAGAGAAAATTGCACTAAAAAATCTTACGTATTTGAGTCTGAATAAAATGGCTGTGAAGGACAGTTTTCAGTTCAATGCTGAAGGTATTTATTAGCTAACACTGTCGTTGGGGGAGGCAAGAGGCCCCCGGAGAAATGTCAAGAACGCCAGGCGCCTGCCCAGAGCCACCTGGCTAAACTTGAAGCAGCATTCCTGAGGCCTGAGCAAGAGGTCCCACCCCAAGGCACGGAAAAACCCAATCTAGGATGCTTGGCTTCTCTCCTCTCAGTCTTCACCCCAGAGTCGGTCCCTGGGGGAGGAGGTTGGGGAAGAACAAACAAGGCAGAGGGGTTGGACAGGGAGATTGTCATGGACTCACTATCAATCCCAGCACAGCCCGTGGGGATCATGGGAAGCCCTGAGGTGCACCTGTCCCCCCACCAGGTGACAGTAAGCAGGGAGGCCAAGGAAGCGCTCAGTCCAGCAAGCTAGAAGCAGGTTAGACTGCAGGTTACCAAGCAATGCTGTCACCGAAAAGTCTGTGAAGGGCGCCTCAGAATAAACAGGGAACCCTGCTGCTACCCTTATTTTTAATAATATTGATAAGTTTTTTTTTTTTCTCTTTCTTCTTCTGGTGCTGAGCGACTGTGTCACCAAAAGGGACATGACTGAGGATGACCTTCATTTTGGTCACCCACTTTCCAGATTTCTTGAGGCCATGGAGCCATTTTTTGTTAAATTAAGATTTCCTATGTGGATATTTTAGAGGGGTTTAAGGCCACGGTTGCCAGATTTAACTTTGCGGGGTAGGGGGCTCTATGGGCAAGTAGGTTAAAATACAAAATGAGCTTCAGACTGCTGGTCTGGGAAGCAGCTGAGTGAGCATGAGAAGTTGGTGGTGTTCCGAGTGGACAAAACAGCCCTGGGGACAAAGACAGTGACATTATAAGGGTGCCACCTTGTCCCCACACCACGAGAACACTCACAGCTACTGCACAGCCGTGCCTGTACTTTGAATACATGTAACTGCTCAGAAGCCAGGGGGAAGGAGGGTCTACAGTGTCAGGCAGAGTCTCCGAGCAGCCATCTGGGCACAGAGGGCACATGGCACAGTCCATTATGGGCAGCAGGCAAGGAGCCCGGGAGAAGGAGATCTCCACACTGGAGCACGGCCTTTCCTGAGATGCCCCATCATCATTTCCAACTCTGGTTCACTCCAGGGTTCAAAAAATTATATACCCAGTGAATTTTTGGTAGGAAACTCGGGGCTGACCTAAGCTCTTCCCACCATGTCTTTGGACAAGCTCAGGGCACTTTTGATAAACGATGCCCTGATGGCACAGCTAGAGCAGAGGAACGGCTCTTGCGACACCTTTCCTATTAACCATGTTTAGGTTGGCATTTGCCAGCCCCTGCTGGATGACTCAGTGGCCTTTAATTATCTCTAAAATGAGGAGGCCGATTGGAGCTCTGGACAGCAAACAGTGATTTCTAAGCAGCAATATATTATCCATCTATGAGACTGAAGGGTGCCAGCTCCCTGACGCCTGGTCATGGACAGGCTAACGGAGAAGGCAGCAGCGAGAGTTCGAGAAAGACGTTCGTGCGCTGCATTAGACTGCAAAGGCTAGATAAAGACGCCCACTTCCCCTGAGTGGCGTTTGTAATGGGGATGCAAAAGCTGAGAGCAGGGCAGAAAGGCCGAACACTGGACAGGCTGGTAGACCGGTGTCCCAGCTCCCCTAGAATAACTGACATTTGGACAAGCCATTTGGGTTGGCAGCTTGCGGTTGCACATACCCGCCCATTTCCCCAGACGTGTGGATGCTATGTTCCACAGATGTATCATGAAAGGTGGCTTGCTGCCCAAGGACTCAGGAGCTGAGGTGAAGGCCAGCACCATTCTACCGCTTCGCTCAGAGGATACTCCAACATGGCTAACTGTGACTTATTCTACCCTCCAAAGACAGCGAGTCTGTCACACTCATCAAGTTGTAGGCCACCAGGGAGTGCGCAGTTCCCGTGGAAGACCCAGGTCTCTCTGTTAGAAGCTGACTGCACCACTCGTGAAGAGAAGACACTCAGTGAGAGCCTCAAGGCAGCTGACTGGAGAACCGGGAAGCTGAGAGCCCAAAGGCAGAGACTTGGCACTCTGTGGACAGAGCTGCTCCTAATGCTGAGAAGGAACGGGAAATGATCGCCAACAGGGGCCAGGGCTAACCATGTCCCTTGAGTTTATCCTAAACTTTCCGGTATTCTTGCCCTCTCACCTCAGGTAATTGGCACATCTTCCCACAACAGAAATCAATAACTAAATTTGCCCTCTCCGTTAGCCATGCCACTAGAAACACGAGGCAGACTGGAAGACACAGGGTGCTCTCTGCCTGAGGACATGTTTGGGACCCGTTGATAAAGTCGGGCCTGAGGTCAGAGGATACAGAGTGATAAGCTGGTGCTTCAAGAAAGCGATTGAAGACCCCACAGCAGCCTGTCACGTGGCCGGCCGTGTGGCATGCTGGGGCAGCTCCCAGCCCTAGGAGATGCAAGGCCACCACGCATCACAAAGAACCAGTCCCGTGTCCACTAGCTCTTAGCTGAAGAAAAGCCACATGGTATTAGACCTTTAATGAGCTGGGAAGAAACAAATGGCAGAGATTCAGTCAGTCCAGTAAGTGTCCTCCATTTCTGGAAACTCAGCGCGGGTCAATCTACATTAAACTAGAAAAAAAAAAAACAGGAAAATGCTGACCTCCTCTGCACATGGCGTGGTAGCTGAGAGCAGAAGCTGACAGTGGGCAAGGGTGTGGCTTGCTTAGGAGTTGGTGGCTGTGTCCCACAAAGACCCTCTGTCCAGATTAGTGGAGATGGTTGAGAGAGAGCCCAAGACATAGGCAAAAGAAGGAAGGAGGGAGGGACAGAGAAGGAGGGAGGGAGGGAGGGGCGGAGGGAGGGAGGCAGGCAGTTTACTTCTAACTGAAGAATAATGAGTAGGCCCTTTCTCATAACAGAAAAGCCTCCTAAAGTAAGCGCATTAAAACCAAAGCTTGCTTGACACAGTCCACGTGAGATGCCCTTGCCCTCCCTAAAATCTGCAGCCCCTCCAAGTGAGTAGAGGGACCCACTGTCTTCACCTCAGTAAAGCAACCAGCATGCGCCTAACCCTGTTCTCACCTCTACCCCGGGGAGGGAGCGCATTCAGATGTGCAGTCCCTGGGGCCCTACTCCACCGGGAACCACCTTAGAGCCCCACTAGACCAGCCAGTCACTCCTGGGCTTCGCCACAGAGCATCTCAGGCAGGATGCGGAGACCCTGAACAAGGACAAAGGTGGGCATATGCAAATGAGCGCAAGCAAAGGACAGAACCACGCAATGTGAAAACCTCAAACCAGCGGTGGAGGAATGGCCCACTGCTCTGTTGTGAGATGGGCTGTCTTACTGGCTCCCGTTTTAATTTTCTCCCCCTTCAAATCCAAACTGCAGCCATGGGCTCTGACAGCTCCAGCTTCAGTCCCAACACACTGTCAGGAAACCGGTCCAAAACCCTGACTAGATAACTAATTTAATACACTTAGCTTCTAGGCTTTTGCCTTGGCTGGCTTCCCAGGTGGAGCAGGCTCTCAGCGATTGTTATGCAGATGCCACTGAGAGGACTTGAAATGCCTGCTGCTGATTTAACCAGAGATCTATGGGGGCTTCCTGGGGTGGGAGAGGGAATCCAGAAGGTGCTGAAGAACCAGAGGCAACAGTGTTTAAGGAGGAAATACAGCTCAGGACACTTAGATGTTGTCCTTGGGGTTTCATAGCACGTTGGCTAGGAAGCTGCGTATGAAAACTACGTCCTCCCTGTCCCTTGTTCTGTCAGCATAAGACAGATACAGCCCCAGTGATGAGTTCAGAGGGGCATCATTTCTCCTCGCTGCTCATGTGAGACATTCTAACACAAGGCTTAGAGACGGCTGGTGAATATCAACATTCTTCATCCCAGAATGAAACTGTTAGTGGGACAGACTGTTAGGACACCTAAAAGAGGGAACTGTCTTAAAAGGAAATTAAACAGCTCCCCACCATGGGCTTTTCCATTTTCCCCCAAATACCTCTGTCAGTGTGCCAGGTCTACTAGGGCCATGATCACTTATGCCCCTCGATTCATTCTGCACCGTGGAAGGGAAGGCGGAAGTGCCCCACCTTCAGATTCTGAACTCACTGATGCTGCAGGAATACCAGCATCAGCACCACGCTGGCTCAGAGGGAAGGCAGCATGGCTCATCTTCCAGAGATGCTCAGGGAAATCTGCTGTCATAGGCATCTACAAGTGTGCGGGGCAGGGGCAGGGGGTAGGGTGGATAGAAGCCACAAAGGCACACTCTTTCTGTTTGGTCTTTTCAGCTCAGGGGGAGGGGGGGCGAAAAAAAAAAGGAAAATGTAACTCTGGAGGAAGACATGACACGGTCAGTTCCACAAACTCACAATTAGAAAATTATACTCAGAAAAGACACGGAAGGAAACTGGGCTTCAGTGTGAGGGTAGCTGATACCATCGCTGACCAGAGACTGGGCTATGCAAGGAAAGGTGGGCGGTGGAGGATTTTACAAAAGACAGTCTCAGCATTTATCATGAGGGGCGAGGATGGCCTGTGTGTGGTGGTATGCACCCGAAATTCCAGCAGTGGGAAGTACAGATGGGAGATTGGGAGCCACCCTCTTGCTACACACCAAGTCCAAGGTCAGCCTGGGACTGGGCCTCAAGACATCAACAAAGAAGCCCTAGGTGGATTCAACTCTGTCCTTGTTAGCCAGAGCCTAGAATCAAGCGGCATGCAGTGAGGTGGGCAAGGGTGCATGCCTGTCAGGTGTGTGCCTCCTGGCCAGGGCCCTGCTGCCAAGTGCCAAGCGGCTGCTGCATGTGAGTTTCCTTAGCCATTAAGAGCCTTCTAACAACTTAGCCATGGATAGGAAAATGGAATAGACCCAAATCTCACCCTCTCAAGTCCCCATCTGCCACACTCAGCATTATTTAGTTAAGAATCCACACCAAGGCCCCACCTGATGCCATTCCCACCCTGGTCTATTATCTTCTCTCAATCAGGCAAAGGGCTGAGCCGTGCAGATGGCCTGGCCCAGGGCCACCAGATGAGGGTGTTGGGAGCATGCAAGATGGGCCCCATCACTGCAGCAGAGTTCTGGACCAGAGCAAGGGCTGAGCGAGCAGCAGAACCAGCAACAAAGACCGCGTGGCCAGCCTTAGAGGCCCTGTGCTCTCCAGCGGAGTCCACCTTTCACCCCAGGCTTAGGGACCGAGAGATCATGGGGGTGAGGGCAGCAAAGGAGCGGCGGGAAGCAGCTATCCAGCCAGCCGCATGGATCCAGTGTTTAAGGGGACACTTGCAAGGGCCTTCCTTGGCTCTCTTCCTTCCAGTTGGGAGTGAATTCTTTCTCTTGCCACTTTTGACTGGGGGCATTACTAATTTGTCTGCACCTTCACTAGGGATGTGTTCCCTTATGCCTCTGTGCCTACAATGTCTCATGGGGCCACCACCTTCCCTCCCGGGGGCTTATATGCAGATCAGTCAACATGTGGTTCAAATGAGAAGCACTATATTATTGTGAAAAAAAATGCATTATAATAACTCAACAAAACTTATTCCAAAGACGGAAAAATAAATTATCTCATATAAAATAATACATGATGTTTGTAAGTAACTCTGGTTCTTGCCTGATGCCAGCCATCCGCCTCCAACTGAGGAGGCAGATGTTGTCCAGAAGTGGCGCCCCCTGCAGGATGGAGTTGGCTCCCTCCTCCAGAAGCTGCAGCTGGGAACTCAAATGAGCCTGGAGTTCTGCAGGAACTGGACGAGGACTTGGTAGACGAACTTGTACTGCGCGATGGTCTGGATCATGAACATCCTCTGCTCCCTGAGAAACCTCAGCATCGTGGGCACGTCCACCTTCTGCAAGGGAAAAGAAAGGGCACACAGCCTGAGACAGGAGGCCTCTCTAGGGCTCCTCCCACCTTGGGAAGCCTCTGCCCACTGCCCAGGACCAGGAAGGAACCTGCCCCTTCAAGGCCGTAGGAATGGGCTCTATGCCAGGGTGGGAGAACCTGGTCACTGGTGGGTATCATTCAATTTGTGTTTGTTTAAGCTTATTCCTGTAAGTGATCTGAGCACTGTCGAACTTGAACGCTGCAAGGCTCTCGGAGTAGTGAGGAGTGGCAAAGGCCAAACACTACTCCCCCACAATCCCTTCCCTTTATATTTAGGTTGAGATAAATTTTGGGAAGCTCATTCTGTAGTCTAGGCTGGCTTCAAACACATGATGATCCTCCTGCCTCAACCTCCCCAAGTTAACTATTTTCTCCTCCTCCTCCTCCTCTTCCTCCTCCTCTTCCTCCTCCTCCTGTTCTTTTACATGTATTTGCGTGTGTTCTGGGGATTGGGCTCAGGTTATGAAGTTTGGTGGAAGTGCCTTTACCCACTGGACCATGTTGTTGGCCCAGATATCCCTTTCATATGGGGCACGTGCACGTGTGTGCACACTGTAAGTGTATGGGTATGCACATTCACAGGTGGACATGAATGCTTTATTCAATCGAGGCAGTCTCTTCTTGAACTGAAGCGTGCCAGCTTGCCTTTTCTTTCTTTCTTTCTTTCTGTCTGTCTGTCTGTCTGTCTGTTTTATAAGACAGAGTTTCTTTGTGTAGCCTCGGCCGTCTTGGAACTTGCTCTGTGACCAGGCTGGCTTTGAACTCAGAAGTTCATCTGCCTCCGCTTCCAGAGTGCTGGAATTAGAGGCATGCACCACCGCTAGGCTGGCTAGCCTGGAGCCTTAGCAGTATAGTGTCCTGTTGCTCCATCTGGTGTTGTCATCAGTGTCATGTATGTCTCGTGTCTTCCCCAGATCACAGTGCTTGTCCACACCCAGCTTTTCATGGATGCTGGGGCTCTGCTTCACAAGTGAGTGCTCATGGCCGCTGAGCCATCTCCTCAGCCCTTATTGTAACCACCTCCAACTCTGCCACCTTTCCCTCGCCCTGCTCTTCCCCACTGCCACTTCCACATCTCTCATGGACTATTCCACCCTTATTACCCCCCCATCACTCCATCATCACCCTACTACCATACCCCCACCACCATCTCCACTATCACTATCCCCACCACCATCCCCATCCCCACCACCATCCCCACCACCACCACCATCCCCACCATCACCCCCACAACCACCATCCCCTCCCCACTACCCAAGTTCAAACCCTCTGTATTCTGCATGAGACGACAGGGCTAGAGAGATGGCTCAGGAGGTGAGGGCACCTGCTGCTCTTCCAGGCTCACAGAGTTAAAAACAATCATTGCTTAAAAATGAGATGGGGGTGGGGGGAAACGTAGGGAAAGGAAAAGCCAGCTCATTGACAAAATGAAAACTGCTCAATTTACAACACACGGGCAACCCCAGCTGTTAGAAAAGGAGGTTACTTTGGAGTGGGAGAAAAATAGGTCATAGCAATTTTATATTTATTTGTCAAACGTCTTTGTTTAAAGTACAAACATGTTTGCCCATCTCCTGATGCAGGGACAAGAGCAGGAGGAGCAGGGCCTCAAGAACACAGGGCAGAGCGGACAGTTTTCCTCGGTCAACAGCAACCATGGGAAACGGGACAGACAAGACTGGGGAGAGGAAACCCACGGCATGAGTCATCTCGTTATCTCCGACTATCAATGTGAGCAGAAGTCCTTTAGGACGGCCACACACCAGCCAGGAATGTCCTGGCATGCGGCTGGCACTGAGGAAGTCCACTGTGTTTGGACACACCACAAGGAAGGGAGCCACTCTGAGCTGCAGGGAGCCCATGGGATGCCCTGTCGGCCGGATCCCCCATTCCACACCCATTCCACACCAGCCTGGTGTTGACGCATGCAGTGCCATGATGAGCAACGTGAGCTCCAGTTACTGCTTCACCGACGTCGCTAATTGGTCTCCAAAGAGCTCAGAGACCAGCCTTTCACAGCCAACAAGACAGGGCGGCACTGAAGCTAGTCTCAGATCTGTGAGTCTATTAGGACAGCATTAGCACACTGGTGCATCCGTCACACGGAACAAGAGTTCCTTGCTGTATAATTTGGAAACTGAACGGACCAACAGCTTGGTGGAAACAGTGAGAAGACAGGAAGTGACCTCAGAGAAAGAGCCCTTGCTTCCTGCCCTCAAATGGCTGCTTAGAGACACCCAGCCCCAAGTATATCACATGACTGCTTCTGCGCCTGGATTTCCTCACCTGTGCCTGGCTTTTCACGAAGCAGAGGGGACGGTGCCCCTTTGTTAACCTCCCAGCTAGGGCTGGGGGCCTAGTGTGGTGGTTACTTAACAACACCCGACTAAAAAGCACAGACAAACACCCACAACATGCTTGGTGCATAGCTCAGTGGTAGAGCACTTGTCTAATGCGTGCCAAGTCCCAGGTTAGATGCCCAGAACTCGCACAAACAAACACACACAGAGACTAGCAGAATCTAAACCACTGCCCTCAACCCTAAGCACAGCTTTTGTGAATGAAGTCTCTCAGTATAACTCCGGGATCTTATGGCCCTGTGGGATAACACATACCCTGTGATGGCAAAGAGCAGCTGGTGCTGGTGCCCGCATCCCCACCCTCTGTGCTACACAACACACTGCCGGGCCAGGCGAGGGCAAACGCCCCCAAATAAAACCCGCTGTAAAGAACAGCAGCTGTGTTCTAACTTTCTCCTCCTAGTTGGGAGCCTACACGGAGCAGTGAGATCAGGACAAGGAAGGTGGAGTCCAGCTAGAGAGCCACGGGTCTGGTCAGGGCAGCGGAGAGGAATCAACCCCCAAACAAGGGAGAGCGGATCTCGTGCAGAGCTGGGACCAAGGTATAGCAAGCACTCGGAAGGCAAGGTTGGGACCATGCATGGCCCAGTGGATAAACTGCTTAGAGGACCAGACTTTAATTCCCCCCCAAACCATGTAAACAATAACAACTGTGCAGGATGCTACGCACTAATCCCAGTGCCAGGGAGGTGGAGACAGGAGGGCCCCTGGGGCTCACTGGCCGGCCAGCCCACCCTGCTCCGTAAGCTCCAGGCCGACAAGTGATCCTGACTCAAAACTCAGGGTGATGGTGCCTGAAGGAACGACCACTGAGGTTGAACTCTGGCTACACACAAACGCACACGGGTCCCTCCCATAAAATAACTAGATACAATTCACACACACACACACACACACACACACATACACACACACACACACACACACACGGGGGTGGTGGTGGAGAGAACGGACAACTCACCTCATTATGCTCCAGACAGTAGATCATGAGCTCAGAAAGGATGACGACGCCGGTCCTCCCCACCCCTGCACTGCAGTGGACCACGATGGGTGGGTGCCTGGTCTTGATGCCTTCCAGCACACTGTTGGTGTGACGCCTGACTGACTGGATCTCCTCCAAGTAGGCTGCGGGACACAATGTGAGTCTCGTCACCCACGTGTGTCACATAACTTTACCCGGGGAGAGCGGGGGAGAGGCACCAGGAATGAGGGTAAATCTTTTGTTTGCCATCATAATAATTTGCAATTCTTATAAGACATTAATCATTTGGCTGGTACCTGCTGTAACCTCCTGGATCCAGAAGAGACCAGCTGGGAGTCAATTAGTCCACTGGAGAATTTGTTCTTTAAATAGTTCTTTTTTAAAAATTAAATTCTGTTTTCCCTTCTGCACATCCCCAAGTCCCCCAAGCAGATGATTCTAGACATTACTCACCGCACTTCATACTATTAACAGACTGGGATCAGAAGCAGCCGCTAAGTCCCCTAGAAATGCCTGCCAGTCAGAGCCTATTCCTGTCGGGCAAAGAGCAGCCACCTGCGCCTGCCCAATCTCCTCCCCTACCTCCCCACCCCACCCGCCCCTCATCAAAGCAGTGAATGTCAACCAAGGCTTGATTTCACTGTCAGATGTAAAAAAAAAAAAACAAAAAAACAAAAACGGGCTTTGGGAATCCACTTCCAACAGGTTATGTGAACATTCAAGATGAGCCCCACTTCCGGAGGCAACGAGCCTGTGGGTGGAGGGTTCGAGAACAGCTCTCGTCCCTTCAGCAGTTGCCCAGGCCAGCAGGGATGTTCAACGGTTTGCTCACAGCCCCAGTGGGTACAAAGGAGAAAGCAGGATCCTCAGACAATCCAACAGCCAGTGTTTCCACTGTGCTATACAACCCCACTGCATCAAGAGCCTCGCATAAACAGCTCATGTTCAGGCAACTCATGTTCCCTGAAGGGAGGCCCTGTACCCTTCGGTAGCTTAGACTGGCATTCCTTAAACTGGCTGGTTTTAAAGATTCGACTACACTTTAGACCATCTCACGGGTCCCACACTTCAGTAGAGCTGTCAATCATCTACTTGCATTGTTTCCAGGGTTTTCTTCTTGGAGACAACTTTAACCAGGCCACTAGCAGAAGATTCCCCGAACTGGATAAAAAGAGCTGTTAGGAGTGATGGAGCGGTCACACCCCTCCTGTGTTAGACGTCAGGCTAACCCTAACCTCTCTGGGACTCTGGGTCCTCAGCTCACTACTGTCCTGCGTTTTGTGTTCACTGTGCCCATTGAGACCTGGCCCCATTTCGGCGGCAAAGGTCATCCTCTGTCAACACATCATAGAATCCAACAGAACCGGTGAAGTGGTTTTCTAGGTCTTGACAACTTAGTCTGTCTGTTCTTGCATCTCAGCCCCTAATGCCAATTCTAAACACATCAAGAATAAAACAATATTCTCATGAATCAGTACCTAGAATATCCGTGCCCTGGAAAGACAGGAAATCATGTAATAGATTTGCCTGATGCAAGTGCTCAATGCAGGGCAGAATCCTACGGTTCTGACCCCTTTGTGTCTGCCACCTTTGACTTGGTGTGCTGCCAGGGTTTATCCATGTCATAGCACGTGTTAGATGGTAACGACTGCTGAGACACTAAAAGTCTAAGTCAATGCTGAATTAGCTTATCATGGTCTTGTGGATGTGCATAAAAGGTTAAGAGAACACAAGAGGCATCTATCAGAGGTGGGGAGGTGAGTGCTTTGGTATTACCGTGGTCCCCGGCTTCTCCTCTCCATCTGACTGACTACTGACACATGCATTCAGCAAACCCAGTCTGGGAAAAACTTACACAGGAATCCTTGGACGTCTTCTGGGCAGCCGTGGTGGGGCCAGTCAGTGTACTGCAAGTGCCACACCGTCCTCTCCTGGCCAGACAGCAGGTGCTTGACCTTTAACCCTGTGGTTGCATAGCAACCAGAGTCTGTGCGGAACTTCGTGGTGACCTTGAACTTGCCATAGGTGGCTGAGCTGTGCTTGGACCCCAATTTGGGCCAGTATCGATGACTTTTGGTCCGTCCGCCCTCCTGAATCACACAGAAAAGCACGAATGAAAACAAGGATGAACTCTGCTCCTGGCCTTAGGGTCCCAGAACAGGAGAGCAGGCGGCAGTTTCTAAATCACATCTCCCCAGAGCTGTGTAGTGCCTACAGGGAGCCCACGGAGAACAGAAAGCCACTGAAGGCTTCCGGCTGGTAAGCAGCAGATCCTGGTGGCCGGCCCACACCCTGCTTCTCACGTTGATGCTAACCCGGGGCTCTCTATAGGGCACCAGCCACTGGCTGACGCTGCCACTTTCTTCCCGGGCTGTTCTCACTTTTTGTTCAGCCTGGCTGGCTTGTTCCAGCTCAACATACAGCCAAGGCAGAGAACAGACAAATGTGTGTGCCATTCCTTCTTCCCAGATTTTGTCATCTGTCCTGAGACCGTGCACCATCTACAACGTCTTGGTTTCCGGTTTCGTGCAGGTCAGCAATCACTGGTAAGGGTGGGAAGCATGGAGGGGCTGGTGGCTGAAGGGCAGATAGAAGGCAGAGGCTGGGAGGCAGGAAGAAGACACAAGGAGCAGGGAGCTGTGGCGGGACACACGAGGGCAGATTGGGATGTGCTCAGTGGTCAGAATGCAGAGACAACACGCATGAAGTTCCGGTCCAGACCACAGTAGGACACGAACCAGGTGTGGCAGGGAGGAGGAGACAGGAGGGTCAAAAGGTCAAGGTTAGCCTTGGCTACACAGCAAGTTTGAGGCCAGCCTGGGCTATGTGAGACCCTGTCTCAAGGCCGATCACTAAAAAATTAACTAAGTAAAGGAACTATCAGTTGGCCTGCTTGGTGTCCCTTGAGGGGGCACTAGTCATCCTGCCTGGTCCCAGAGGGTTGGACTGAGTCTCCTCCCTAGGTCTGAAGCACTTTGTTCTTTTATATACCAATCCTGCAAAGGTGGGTTAATGTGAGGCCTCAAACTCACACTTGGCTCAGTGCCCGAGTCAGTTCTGGATCTTACAAAATGATCCATTCCTGACCATCCCACGGATCACTAGATTCTGCTTTGTTTAGACATGGCAGATCTGCTTGTCACCCACGCCTTGGCTGGAACACGGGCTCCTCTGCAGAGCCACAGTGGCCTGCCCCCGTGTGCGCTACCGGTTCACTTTTCAGTGTCCACCGCTGGAGGTAAACACCGTGGGGATAAGGGCAGTGCCTGCCGCATCCACCATCCCCCCTACAGTCTACACAGATGGACGGAGTTAGACGGATGAGTTCAAGGCCAGCCTGGGCTATGATAAGACCATGTCAAAGAGACAAAATAAGTAAGCAGAGGTTAATAAAATAACAGTAACTTCCCACGACATGATCTATTAGGATCCTTAATTTAGTTTAATGGTGTCATGAGTTTTGAAACTTTACTTTCTGGGTGTTTGTGTATACGTGTATATATGTGGTATGTATTCATGTGGGTCTGGGCATGTGTGCCTGTGGAGGCCAAAGGTCAACACTGAGTGTTCAGCCAGGGATCCTCCTGCCTTCACCTCCCCAGTACTGGGATTACATGTGAGTGCTGCATATCCAAATGCAGGCTCTTTACCGGTGGTGAGCCATCTCACCAGCCCTAGGATTTACTTTCTTAGTGGAAGGTCAGACAGAGTGTGCGGAAGTGCATTTGACCTTTGAGAACACAACGTGGCCTCACCAAATTTCTCCATAAACCGCCCTAGAAAGCAAGTGCCCACTGGTGGTGATGGTGGAGAGCCATGACTGATTTTGTGTCTCAGGTCTCTGCTCCCGGTCCTGGATAACAGGTGGGAATGGGGCCGTGTGATACCAAGGGTCTTGGTCAAATGCATGAAGCTAGTTCCCTAAATGAATTTGAAAATATAACTTGGAATCTCATAAGAGGATTAAAGGGGATGGGGCAAAATGTTTTGAGAGTGTGACAGAGAGGAAATCCAACACTCTTTCCCCAGGGTCAGCACACTCCGAGCAGGCGGCATCACGCGGGGGAGAGCCTGCCAGTCCGTGCAGCATGGCTCCTCAGCTACAACAGAGAACCTGTGTTTGCCTTGGCAAAGGAAGAAAAGGCATTTTCTTTTCCTGCTCCCTGAAGAATACAGCCCTTTCCTCCAGCAGTGACTCTGGTCTCCTTTCGACTGATAAGCACCGTGGCATGCAGGGCTGGCAGCGCCAGGGTTGAGAGGCCCCGTGTGTTTACCCAGCACAGCCTGAACCGTTCTGTGGGGTACAAGCCGCCCGCTGGATGAACTCAAGTTTGGTCGTTTTGATTCTGTGTTTGGTTTCCGTTGTAGTGAAGTACGGTCACAAAGAAAAGAGTTAGGAGCCAAAGGAAAATGAGAAGAGAAAGAGTCCACTGTCAGCCATCGCTGGGGAAGGAGGCACATACAGACTAAGAGGAGGGGGCACGCCAGTGGAAAATGAATCTGCAGACACACAATGTGGGGCAAGCCAAAGTCATAGGTACCAGGCCCACCTTCTGGCCACCCCTTCCCCAGGACAAGGATGTTCAGCAAGCCACTCTTACCTCCTCTGCCGTGACCATGGCGATCACGTTCACCCCCTGTTCCCACACCATCTGCCAGAAGTCATGGCAGGTATGTGGCAGGGGTCCCTGAGTGGCGATATAGTGCCATTCTGCCCCACCAACCACCACCTGCAAGGCAAGGGAAGGACAAGTAAGCCGGGCTGGTGGAACCACGCTCGATTCTAATTCTTCTGGACCAACTGGACTGGTGCGATCCTAAAAACCCAGAAGCCATACACAGTAGATGACACACTTCTGGCTAAAGCAAACCTAGCAAGTCAGATTTTCCTGATCTTTTTTCGCACACAACAGGCAGTACCTGCAAACTAGAACGGACTAAAAGCGCACATGTGGGCTGAGGAGATGCTCTGCAGGCAAAGTGCCTTCTGCACAAGCGTGAGGACCTGAGTAAAGATCCCCAGCATCCACATATACGCTAGTTGGTGTGTGCCTGTTATCCCATGGCTGGGAGGTAAAAGAGCAAGGGTCCCCGGGGCTCACTGGCTACACTTGTGGACACAGCGAGTCCAGACTCAGTCAAAGACCTGCCTCAAAAATAAGGTGGAGGGGCTGGGTGAGACGGTCGGTGTGAAGGTGCCTGACGTTAACTCTGGTGCCCTAAGCATGACCCCCAGGATCCACGTCATGGAAGGAGAAGACCACCTCCTGCCAGTTGTCCTCTGACGTACACACACACACACACACACACACACACACCAGACACACAGACACAGAAAGACAGACAAGGCTGGAGAGATGGCTCAGTGGTTAAGAGCATTGCCTGCTCTTCCAAAGGTCCTGAGTTCAATTCCCAGCAACCACATGGTGGCTCACAACCATCTGTAATGACGTCTGGTGCCTGCAGACATACACACAGACAGAATATTGTATACATAATAAATAAGTAAATAAAAAGACACAGACACACAAAATAAAATGTAATAATGAGCTTAAGAGTGATGCAGAAGATAAATGATGTTCACCTTTGGCCTTCATTTATGCATACATGGGGGAGTGCACAATACACGTGCACACACATATATACCACATATAAAAAATGTATACATGCAGTCACATAAATGTACACAAGAGTATATGCACACACCTAAGCATAAATGAACAGAATTTATGTTATAAAAACAACATCTATGCTTAGTGTATACGATGCATTCTTACAAATTCTATTCTTTAGTCTAAATTTTTTAAAGTATATGCATGATTACAACCATTAAATTAGTTCCACAGTCACCAAAGGGCTGTAATTCTGTACAATGAGGAACAGGGCTCTCTGATAGACTTTAAATAAAAGCATAGTCTATCATGCAAAAACTTCCCACTGGCCAAAACAGACCTAGGGAACTGAAGGTCGCACTCTCAAGGTGAAATGGCGACCTCTGCATGAACATCTCTGGTTTGTCTCTTCCTTACCTGTGCCTTGACAGAACAGAGACAAGCCCCTTTACCCATCCATGCAATGCAGACCTCCAGGGGTTTCCAGAAGCAATGGGGCATCACTGTTGGGGACGTTTCTCCTCATTTATTTTATGAAACTACATACTAACTTGATTCTGACAAAAATGACATCAGCTCTCGTCTTATCACACAGACATGTTCAGGTCAAGGTGGGCAAGAAAACCCACTTTCCACATACTGCTGGGAGAAAACATTCACAGACTCACGAGTGTGTGTGGGGGCGTGTCTGTGGAACCGGGATCTTAAACACTATCCGTCCTGGCACCTAACGTGTGGGGACCATAACTACCCGCAGAGAACGCCGCCTCCTCCAGTACTAAGAGGAGAGCAGTAAAACCCGTAAAAAACCATCAGTACAGAAGCGGGAGAGTCACAGATGTTAACCCCACCCCTGGAGGAACAAAGTCTCCTTCCGCATTAACGGCGGCTTGGAACCCAGGGGAGAAAACAGTGGCGAAGCACACAGCTCGGTTCCAGAAGCCAAGGGCGAGTTCCAGCAAGTTCTCTGGGCCTGTGAGATGCTCCGCCGCCTACCCTGGATCTGTAATATGAAATGTGGGCCTCAGAGAATACCGCGGAAGGGAAGGCATCTTGGGTAACAATGCCCAAAGGGTACTGCTTACGGGGAGTTGCAGCTGCTTCCAAAGAGCAAATGGAAAATGGGGAAAGAGACTGGGCCAAGGGAAGAGGCCAGGAGAAGATCCCTCTGTACAGAATTCAGAGGCGCTTCATCGGGAGGCCGCTGAGTCGTCCTCATCTTTGGTTTACTTGAGAGTCCCCTGGCATTCATTATTTTATTGGTTTTGTTCTTGCTCTCAAAAATCAAAAAGTCTGTATGCTAGAAACGTATATGCATAGTTCTATCTCTGTCTTATGCATAAAAACATCATGCCCAATCATGCCACACTTTTCATGTCCCACATGAAAACTGGCTGTGAGTGACACACAAACCGGATGCTTAACTGCATCTTGGGTGGGGGTAGGGGGTCAAAGCAACCTTCTAGCAATTCCACCGAAGTTGAAAAGTCATAAGAGTTCAAAGCTACTGATCACATAGATCATTCACATGAACCGTGTTGCGTAAAATCTTCCTGTAGCCAACGACTAAGCAGGAGCCTCTGAAACTCTCCCATTCCTGAGTTCAGAGCCAGGGTCTAAGGAAGCACATCCAGGTAGGAGGAAAACTGGGGAGGACAAGCTGCTTAGGAAATCACTCACTCTAGGTTCCCATGTATTTACAGCTCTGAATTCTAACTGGGGTCTAGGTAGGCTATGACATACTGAGACATGAAATATTTGAGATATGAACCGAAATCTTATACACTGTGGGCTGGAGAGATGGCTGAGAGGTTAAAGAACACTTGTTACTCTTGCTGAGAACCCGATTTCTCAGTTCCTAGCATCCACATGGAGGCCCACAACCCCTTGTAATGCCATTTCCAAAGAAGCCGATGCTCTCTGCCCACCTCTACAGCCATCAGACACACACGGTGTACATACATACATGCAGGCAAACAGACCCATAAACTAAAAACAAATGAATCTGGTGGGGGACTTCACACCTGCACACCCCATTCATTGGCTGAGGACCTGCTGCCATCAATTGCGGTTTGTGTACAAACTACCCCACTCCCATAAAGAGCACTAAAAATTAGGGTTGACTCTGAAGTGAATTGTCTATGGTAATATAAGGAAGAAACAATAGTTTTGCTGCTCTTGGACAGAATAAAACCACTGCCAATGAGAGATATGAGTTTCCATGACCACCCCCTGTGAGTCACAAACCAACTGAACAGTCCCGCTTGCCGTGGCGTAGGGAGGGTTAGTGCACCTCCGCAAGGGTGAGGGCAGCCTGCAGGAACACCCTGCTGGATGCCTCTGACACCCCTCACCTTGATGTGGGAGGCGTTGATGTAGCCCGTGTTGTTCTCTTTGGTCGGGATGAGCTCCACCCGGTTCTCCTCGTAGGGGACGACTTCTCGGATCCGGCTACGCTCAGCATTTTCTGGCAGAGTGGCAGTGCTGAAGATGCCATTGGCCTTTTTGTGTGGGATCTGCTCATACTCGGTGAACACCATTCCCTCTTCCAGCTTCTTCTTCAGGGCTCGGAGCTGCAAGAGAAGTGGGCGTCAGCTCCCCTAGCTCCAACAGAGCAACCGGGTTCTCGGCACTCGCACTTAGCTACCGCCCTCACGCACTAGCCCCACACCGCTAGTCTCTCTGCCCTGACCACCGTCTCCCTTCTCACCCAGCCATAACTGCAGTCTGTAAAGACTGGCTTCCGTTGAATCCAAACTCCGTGTTCCTCTTACTTGTGCCGCCTACGATCTTTGCTGACAGGGGCAGCGTCAGTCTTAACTGTGAAGCATCCTTTACCCTCAGAGCAGTTTTTACTGAACGAATCAGTCAGTGGCAGAGCGCCGAAGAGCAAACTGCACGCATAGCATAATTTGCCTGACTCCTTCCTTGGTCGAATTACTAATTTCAATTACATGGTATTCTTTGGGGCAATGTCCCTTCTGACCCAGAAAACATTCTAATCCCGAGTGTCTGCAGACAGAAATCTACACCCTAACATGTTAGTCAGTGACTTTAGGAAACCAGTTTCCAGAGCTTCCGATAGCCAGCCTGGCAGCTTCACCTTACAGCCTTTGAGGGAACCACAGGGACACTAAAACCCTGGATGACTGTTTCCTAGGAAACAGCAACCATTGACAAAAGTCACTGAACGTGACGGTTGGAAAAATTAAAATAAATCATCTTAAAAAAAAAAGAGTTCTCCACACGTAGAGAAATAATGGTTCCATTGCAGGAAATGAAAATTTTAATATTTCCCCCCACCATTCCTCAGCGTGTTTCAAATTAGTGCATCTTTAGATTCAATTGTGTGAGGAAAACAAGGATGTCAATCACATCAGAATGCAAATTTGCATTTTCCCTTAAGTCCTAAAATCATATAAAAATAGATAAACAACTCTAATTATATTCCCCACTTACGATTAAAAAGTAAAGAACTAAGTGAGTAGGCCAAGGACACACAGCATGTTAGAGGTTGGTCTTTTGTTTCATTGTTTATTTTGGGGAGGGGAGCAAGCTGTGTAGAGGTCAGAGCAAACCTTGAGAAAGTCAGTTCTCTCTTTGCGCAATGTGAGTCCCAGGGATTGAACTCAGGTCGTCAGACTTGGCAGCAAGCTTCTACGCCCACTGAGCCACCTCACCAGCCCTGGGGCTAGACTTTTTAATAAAGCATCAATACACTAACTTGATAAGTGTGGAGACCGGAGTGAGGAAAGAGGAGGTGTTGAAAAGGGTTGGCTTTCACACAGCACACTTGGACCACGCCGTCTCACTGACGGGTCTGGGCAAAGGGGGACTTCTGGAATCTGAAGGCACAGAGGAGTCACACCCGACATGCCCAGCACTCACCCTCTCGTCTATGGGGACTCGGGTGGCATCGTGTCGACTGTCTTCCCGCCCCGGGACGCGGGCCACCGAGAGCCCATTCAGCGCTGCCAGCATAAGTGGCCTCCTCTGTGGGTCCAGGCCTGCCATCTTCTGCTTCTCGAGATTCTTCCGGCAAGAAAAGACACGTTCTCATTGTTTATAATTCCAGAGGAAGGCTGGAATGTGTTTTAATCTCCCCAAATCTGTGACTCCCCAGCCAAGGAATGCAGACATTCACCATTAGCAGGGCAAATTCAAACACAGGCTTCCCCTTATTCCCACCATGCCCAGGGAAGCTGGTTCTTACAGGACCCTAGGGCCTTTATTCTTAATTAACTCATGCACTAGAAAGATAAAGATAGACACCCTAGCAAACATACCTAGCCACGGGATTTACAAGAGAACATAAAAAGGGGGCTCATACAATATGCTTTAGAAAAACATGGGCTGAAGACAGAAGGAAGAAAATAGAAGGTGACCCGGACTGAGTCCATTGCAAGGACAGGCCTTTTGCACTGACTAATGGTGTAAACCTCACCAGCTACCGTGTTGATTAATAGATACTACACACCAGCAAAGGAAGAAAATGGGGTTTCTATCCTGAGGGGCTCAGGCTGAAGACCTGAATCTTACACTTGTTCCCAGTCCCTGAGACACCTGCTTTGCCAGGCCCAGAACAGGCTCTACCGTACCTAACCAAGTCACCACCCTGCCGGCCATAGACCATGAACCACCAGGCCTTCAGCCTTCATGCTCCATTCAGGGTAGACAAAGGGTAGCGGCTACTGTCCCTTGCTGGAGGGGCTTGGCAGGAGTGTGGCCTAGCCAATCCTATCTCCCCCTCATCTCTGGGCTGACCCCGGTGTGGTCAGGGATGGATGCTGGAGCAGTGTTGAGCATCCTCGCGTCCCTGCCATCAGCAGGGGGATGGAAATACTGTTTACTGCCGGAAGTCTGCTGTGCACAGCTCTTAAAAATAATTTTGTCTTAGATGTTCAGGAAGAGTCACGATGCACAATGACGTCATGCCAGTTTGTAGATGCCTGTGACTGCTACAGACGAGGTGGCAGCCTGGGACCGTCAAGGATTTGTTCTTATTGCACTGCTAATCAATTTACTCCTGGAGGAGGTATCTTGATGGTGCCATGCTGTTGGAAACGTGGCGCTGAGTAAGGTGGGGGTGGGGTGGCAGGGACATGGCAGGCATGGGCTTCATTGTCATCCATGTGCTCCTACAATGGGTGAGACGCCTTTGTGAGGGATGTTACCAACAGGACAACCACGCTGGTGACAGGCTGACCCACGGACAACCAAAGGTGCACCAGAGAGGAGGGCACAGTGAGATGTGATGGGTGGCTGATGAGTGAACAGTCTTGGCACCTCCATGCCAAGCAGGTCTCTGGGATATATCTGGATTCACCCCTTGATTAGCTCAGTTTTGTGAAAGATAATTCTTTCCTATCCCTTCTTTTCATTCAGTTTTGAATGAAAAAACAAAGGTTTTGTTTTTGTTTGATTGTTGAGACAGGGTCTTACTAGGCAGTCCTGGGTGCTCCTCAAACTTGCAAGCAATCCTCCTGCTTCTGCCTCCAGAGCTCAGGGATTGCTGTTCTTGGGAAAAGCTCACTACCTACCCGGGGAGAACTGGATACGGAGATAACGGAATCAGGCCTCTCTGGTGCTGGTGTCATTTACCCCATTAGCTTTGTAGCAGGGACAACAAATAAATGAATGAAATAAATCAAACTCGAAGGTCTGAAGTGGCTTTCTTTGCTCTCTGAATATGACTCCAGGCTCGGGGCCAGAAGGCGGGAAATGTCTTCGAGGTGGCAGTAGGATTGAAGCATGGGCCCTACGGCAACAAGCTAGGCCATCCATTATAGGGAGCTCACTGTTCCCAATCCTCCACAGAGGCTTGAGGTTTCTCTCTGTTCTCATACCAGAGGGGCTGGTATGGCTGCCGTAGCCTTCTTTCCTACCCTCCATATACAGATGAGTGGGGAAGCTGTGTGGGTGCTGCCTACACAGACTTCATGACAAAGATTCATCTTGAGTGGTAGAGCCACTGGCCCAGGTGGCCTTCTTGCATGACCTCCGGGTGCTTCTCTGAGGTTGGGACATTGACCTCGAGGGTAGCAGCCTGTGAACTCCCGGTTGTATGAGGCCGTGTGAGTTGAGGGGGAGGGGGTCTAACAGGAACAGGAATGCAGTTCCCGAGCTAAAAGCTAACAGTGGAATCTGCCAGTCAGTGTGAGCTGCCATCCTGGAAGAAAACAGAACTGGGAAGGAGACAGCAGGAAGCCCTTCACTTTTCTTCGGTGTCTGTACCATGCTTCCAAGCAGGGGACCCGGGATCAGGGCCCTGGCTGCAGGCTATTTGTTTAATCTGGGCAACAGGAGAGGATGAGGATAGCCAAGATGAGGTTACAAGACCATGCGGACATTGTTAAGTCTCAACTTGTCAGGGCCAACTTCGAAGCTCAATGCTTACGGTGATGGATTCCTGAAGCCAAGGCAGCTTTTAAGAGGCCTGGAGCCAAGAAGTGTTGAGACATCACTTTACACCAATGAATTACTTTTTTCCAAGCTGGGAAAGCTGTCTCTTCATGGTACCCACCCCCGCATTTCACTCCATCCCCAGCCAAAGGTGTGTGTGTGTGTGTTTACCCCCAGAGGCAGACTTCAAAATTTCCCTCCCCATTTGCAGAGCAAGAAGCATGAGGTCCATCCAGGTTGACTCTTGTTGCCACCCTACTGATCACCAAAATCTCAGGGCTGAGCTGCCTTCAGCCTGTTCTAAAGTAGTAAGGTTGGATTCGACCTCTCAACCCAGCAGTGTGCTTCTGTAAAACTTTGGCCTTTGCTTCCTCTGTCTGGGTTGATTCCCAAGGATGAGTTTGGAAGACTGGGTAATGAGTCTAATGACCTCTGACAAGGCCGACTACCTGACAGCTGTAACCAGCGGGAAAGCCGTCAACCAGCTCAATTAGTTACATAATTGAAAGGCTTTTTAGGGAGGTCAGGGTTTCCAGGAAAAACAGTAGTGGAGGGTTTTCCTTTTCCAGCAGCAGCAGCAGCAGCAACTACAATCCAACAATGTTCTCATTGTAAGAGGTGTTTATTGTTTACACATATCTGCCCCCGTGTGGTCTCACTCCAACAGCAGAACTAGCTTTTGAAGCTGTGTGCATCCCTGTGAAGGGTTATCTGTAACAGTAACACTGTGGCATGTCTTCAAATGTGGTGTGTACGCATGTACAATGCATGTGCACGCACATACGCACACGTGAGCTTCTCATAGAGCAACCCTGACAGGGACTGGGGCGCAGTGGTAACCACCTCAGGGACGTACCTGGGCTCATTGGTAACTTCCTCAGGAACGCACCTAGTCACTAGAATGTTCTGTACTACATACCAGTCGTAGCCACGAATGAAAATGGGATGGTAGGTGTTGCTTGACAAAGCAAACCCACATCTGGGGACATCAAGGCTGAAATGCCCATAGGCCTTTAGGGCCCAGCATGCTCCCTGAAGCCTCCCTCCTCTAGGCCTCCATCGCCAGGTCTCCCTTCCATCAGTGACCTGGGAGTGGGGACACTCACCCTAGTCATCATCTCTCTCTCTATAATGCTGTCCTCCAGGGAGAACATCTCTGACACGGGCCTCTCCTTCACAGGCTCCTTCTTGACCCGCTCCTTCACGCTGGTGAGGTCAGGCTCAGAGATGGAGGGGCCCAGAGAGGCCCCATTGACAGCCAGCTGCTCAGCCCGGGAGACACTAAGGGCCTTGGCTGGCCCGTGTCTCAGCACCCGGGCTCTGGCCATGGCAGGAAGGATGGTCCCCTGGTCCTGTCGCAGTGCCCCGTTACTGACACTTTTTCTTGGCCCTGGGTACTCTGGCGGGGGCCTGTTGGGAATGCGTGCCAGGGCGGCCTGCAGCTGGGCACTGTATTCCACCTTCTCCCGAAGGACCGGAATCTGAGGCACCGCCTCAGAGGCCTCCTCCTCCTCCTCACTCTCACTGCTGTGGATTAGCATAGTGGCATCCGAGAATGTCTTCTTGTGGCGGTACTGGGGAAGCCCGTGCACGTCGTGGCCACCCGCGTCCTCGGAGGGGCCCTGCTCCCGAAGCGTGTTACGGCGAGCCATGGGGATATTGAGTGACTTCAGTGTCATGGCCTCCATGCCGCGTACCATACTGTTCATCACCTCCAGGCTGTGGCGCTTGTTCACCGCACCGTGGTGCTTGGTGGCTGTAAGGGGCTCGCTCACCTCCTGCAAAGACTGATGGACCACGGGAGAGCTGTCCTCCTGGAAGGTCTTCACGGAAAGCTGGACTTTCCGAGTCACCAGGTCAGGGCTGCTGCCACTGACATACTTGTGGCGGTGGCTGGCGAGGTCTGGGGTGCTGGTGGCAGGCCGAGGCCGAGGGTAAGGGGGTGGGGGCCTAAAGAGATAGTTCTTGAGCATGTGGGCTGTGCTGTAGTTTTGTGTTCCTTGAAGCTGCATGTTGGCCAGCTCTGGAGTGCTCACCGTGTGTGAGATAGAGCTGGCCCCTGGCTTGCTACACACCACACTGTTTTGGGGGTTCATCTGGTCAGATGGACTAATAAGTCTGTGACCATAGCCCCCCTGGGGCGCGTATGGGACAGTGTAGGGATGCCTCTCCCGCATCTCAGGCTGGCTGTACACCAGTTCCTCAGGCTGGTTGTAGGCATGGGTGTTGATGATGTTGAGGTTCCGCAGGGACCGGCTCTGGCTGTCTGCGTGCATCAGCCCCCTCTTCATCTGCCGCATCACTGTCTCGTAGTCAGGGGTGGGCCTGTAAGAGGGCACAATGATGGTGCTGTGCCGGTGGCTGGGGATGTAGTCCGCCCTCATGATGTCGCTTCCAGGGATGCTGAGGTTGGAGGACACCGGAGAGGCCTGGATGAAGCTTTGGGAGCAGCTGAGGGAGTTAACACTGTGAACACTGCACACACTGCCATTGGTGACGGTGCCATTTAAGTAGTTTAAGTCCAGGCTGTTGTGAGATTTGCAATACAAGGCTTCCTCATTCCCAGGAAAAATGCTGTCTGCAAAAAGCCAAACACAGGAACGTGAACCATCACGCCACACTGTTTCACGAGACCTCATCCCTAAGTCCCTGGAGTGGGTGACTGAAATAAGTCATAAAAGGCAAATTTCCTGACCCTCCCCCGCATATGTCACCAAGAACTGCTATCTCGGATAAAGTGTCCATGTATAGAACACGTCAGAGCGCACTGCAACGGAAGTGCACAGCGTGGGCATCGCGTGGGCACCGTCTCAAATTGCTATAATTAGATTGAGACAATGAGCCACTTGTTGGGGAGACCTGGCCTCTTGTACACAGCTTCAGGGCAGAACCGGATATTTGGGGCAGAAAGTCAAGAGTTTTAATAGAGTAATAGACTTGAACTGCCTGCCCCACCCTCAGAACTACTCTCTCTGACTCCATCAGAAAAGGGCTCTTAGCCTAAGGGACTGACGAGCATTCAGAGAGAAGCGAGGCTGACGGCGTGGCCAGCATGGCCATGGTCTCTGAACAGCAGCCAGCGGACGAAAAAGGTCAGAATCAAGAGTTTCTGAGGTGTTCCTGAAGCCTCCTGCTAGCTAATTCCAGGAAAAAGTAACATTGGCTGAAGGAACCTAAAGAGCTACAAAAGCAGTTTTCATGTGTATCAGTGGCATATGTGCATGGGGGGGCATGTGTGCATGTGTGGGCATCTGTGGCATGTGTGCATGTGGGGGCATGTGTGGGCATCTGTGGCATGTGTGCATGTGGGAGCATGTGTGCATGTGGGGGCATGTGTGCATGTGGGGGCATGTGTATGCACTTGCATGGAGGACCAATGTTTGTGCTAGGAGTCATCCTGTGTGATCCGCTCAGGCAGCGGCTCTCAGCTCCACTCTGAGCTTGCTGCTGCTGAGTCTCAGTAGCCACTTGCGTTGGGATCCCTCGGCCTTGTGGAGCTGGAACTTCAGGTGGGTCGCTACTCTCACCTGGCATTCGGGTGAATTCTGAGCATCCACACTCCGGAGCTCACTCCTGCACGGGATTGCTGTGCTGCTGTCTGTGCCAACTTTACATATGGGAAAGAAGAAGAGTCAAGAAAATGCCTCCACACGGTTGGTAGGTCTGTGGGGCATTTTGTTTGTTTGTTTGTTTGTCTTTGTTTTTTTTTTTTTTTTTTGATGAAGGGTTCGTGTGGGAGAGCCCCGCTTACTGTGGGTGTTCCCACCCTGGGCAGATGGTCTTTGAGCAAGCCATGAGAAACAAGGCAGGACGCAACGCTTCTCTGAGGCCTTCTGCATTGTTCCTACTGTGGGCTCCTGCCCTGACTTCCTTCAGTGGTGGAGTGTGACCTGAGAGGTGTAAACCGAAATAAACTTTCTTCCCCACATTGTTTTTGGTCGTGGTGTTTTACCACAGTAATAGAAACCCCAACTAAGGCAACCATTGAGTCACCTCCCCAACCCACGAGCCACAAAAACCAGTTTCTAAGTCAGGACCCACAAGCCACAAACGCCAGTTTCTAAGCCAGGTCCACTCTAGATATGCAGGGTCTCACACACACACAAACACGTGTCACACACACACACACAAATACACACACACTCTGGATATGCAGGGTCACACATACACAAACACACACACATACTCTGGATATGCAGGGTCACACACACACACACTCTGGATATGCAGGGTCACACACACACACACAGACACACACACACACACACGCACGCACGCCCACACGCACCGGCACCCACACAGTTCTTATATCCAAGGTCTAGCATTTAACCTCCGTCTCCCTATTGCTGTATGGAAACAATAGCACCACAGGCTTACTGTGGGATTAAATGAGACAATACACAACAAGTTCCTCGCCTAGCACCTGACACCTCACAACCACGGGTCCATGTTCATTCTTGTCCCGGCACCCAGAGAAAAGGGCCTGAAGGGATGGTAAGAAAAACCCCTGAATGATGAGGGTGAGAGGTTCGCTCAGGCACCCCGGAACCATGTGGCCGCTCCAAGCTCCTGACATGGGCACCCAGGGTGAAGTAAGTACACGGACAGGGCTGGGCTGTCAGTCTCCACCCTCGGTCCACTAAAAATGGGAGGTGAGGGAACAAGAGCACATCCTCTAGCTCGGCCCAGTCACATGTCTTCCTAGTTAGCCGGATCTGGGGGACTTTCCTTCCCAGGCAGCTACTATGCTTAATTTCACAGATTGAATCTGCTGGCCACTGTAATTAGACAATGACAAAGTTAAAATCCAACCACCATTGACATTTTCCAGCAAGTGTCTTTGCGGTGCCCTGGGACCCAGCCTTGTGTCTTACAACAGCAGAAGGACAGTTACCTTGGGAAGTGTGGGTCTCCGAGTAGTGTTCACTGCATTGCACGTGCATGGGAGGCAGGATGTACGGCTGCTGCCTTGGCTGAAACAGAGAAAACAGAGCTGCAGATGCCGCAAAGGCATCTGGGAGACGTCAGAAAAACAGTCCCGGCCCAGGGAAGCGACTGCAGCTGCTCTGCAGGCCACCCCTCTGACCTCCCCTCTTCTACTGATCTAAGCTCCCAGCTCCCAGTGACGCGGAGAATAGCAGAGGTTCAAGGTCAGAGAGGGGAAAACACCAGCATCCCATGTGTGGGTGCAGCTGTTCGCTGGGGTGTCGGACGCTGGCCACGTTCTCGGGGCCTTTGCAGCAGGTGGAGTCTAAAGGGATGTACCCATCCAAGAAACGTGCTTTGCTGTGTCCAAGACCGGCTCCCTACATGGCAGCAGGGGCCATGGCTCCAGCTTACAGATCCACAGGAGGCTGGTGTAGGGTCAGGGCTGTGTTAGACTGGGCCCCGCAGTGAATTTACATAGGTGTCCAGTAAAATAATATGATGCACACAGTCTCAAGGCCACTGAGAATCACACGTGGCATGGGCCAGACAAACACTCTAGTTCAGAAAGGACGCCTTCCTGGGCAATGCAGAATTTTGCCCATTGACTCCTGAATGCGGCATTTAGACCATTCTGAGCCACTCCTGCTGCACAAGAGGGCATCCTTGATGTTGGGGGACTGAGGGGGTGTCTGTCTCCTATCTCCTCCAGTCTTAGAGCTATTGTCTCAAGACAACTGACTCAGAAGTGGGGTGCACGCCTTTAATCCCAGCACTTGGAAGGCAGAGGCAGGCGGATCTCCGTGCCTTCGAGGGGAGCCTGGTCCACCTAGGGAGTTTCAAGGCCCCAAATGGGGAACAAGGAAGGTCATGAAAACAAAAGATCCAGAATCAACATGAATCAGAGAAGAAAAACATTGAAATGAACAGAGAGAGTTTCAGGTGCCAAGGAAAAAGCACTGCTCAGACTTCTAAATAATCACAGAAGTCCTGGCGGATGACTTTAGGGTCACAGTTTCTAAGCTGAGACTCCATAGACCAGGCATAACTAGGGGTTTGCGTAAACTTGTCAAAAACAAACAAACAAACAAAAACCTATGAGAACAGACATCATAAAAGAGAGAGAAAGACAGAAACCGGTAAGGAAGTTAAGATTTATAACAGCAAGGGCCATTAAGACATTGTCAGCTGCTGTCTCACTCAGAGGAATAGCTCAGACCTACAGGACAAGGTGACAAGAGGCCTCAGAATCTAGAGCCAAATAGACCACCTCACCCAAGTGAGAAAGGGAGGCTCTCTGGATCCCACGAGTGCCCGAGAAGAGTGTTCTGCCATCACAGTTCCCAGGTACAAATGACACTTGATCTCACTAACAAACACACGAGACGAAGAAGGTAACAGAAGACAGCACTAACAGAGGAGACTGAAGGAATGAGCGTGTGAGCAAACGCGCTGCGCTCCGGGGGAGAACAGGGTCCTTCCAGAGGAGGCCCACAGGGCCTCAGAGACTGAGGCACACTGAGGTCAGAGACAGCCACATCAGCTTAGGAATTCCCGTGTGGCTCAAGTCTAGAATTCTAGGAGTCCGTGCCATGCTCTTAACAGGAAGGAAGGAGGAAGGGAGGGAGGGAGGGAGAGAAGGAGGGAGGGAAGGAGGGAGGGAGGGAGGGAGGGAAGAAAGGAGGGAGGAAAAAAGAAAGGAAGGAAGGAAGGAAGAAAGGAAGGAAGGAAGGAAGGAAGGAAGGAAGGAAGGAAGGAAGGAAGGAAGGAAGGAAGGAAGGAAGGAAAATGTCCTCCAAACTTTCTAAGGGAGAAGTTGAAGACAGGCTAGATACACAGTGGCTGCAGAGAAAACTCTTTGGTGCTGGAGTCTTTGGACTCCGGGGAACTGCACGTCTAGCAGAGTAGGAAAGCCACATGCCTTGAAGAGCTACGACAAGACCAGTAGGAAACAAACAGGGCAGCTCTGCTCCAGCACCCCTGCATAACCCTGAAGACACAAAGAGCCCGCAGTGGGACTCACATACAGCTGTGCTTCCTGATGACAGCACCAGGAAAAAGAACAGCTTTTAAAAAGCAAAAATCAGCTAAAGGCTAGGCGCTTTATTGACTAAAGTCTGGAAATTAGAAAACGTCCCATTCTTTCAATAGACTGAAACCATTAACTAGACTCATTTGGTTGTGGCTCATTTAAAAAGCATTTTCTGGCTAGTTTGCTCAGCTCTGTGTATGGCAGTGAATTCCTTGGACTCTGGGGCACGTTACCAGAACAGACGAGCAAATGGTCAATGGTCTAAGGTATATGATCATTCTGGCCTGGAGTAAGACTGGGGAGAACCTCAAGCCACATAGAGGGAGGTGCTCACGGGTAAGTGGGACACGGGGGATGTTTGCCACACCTCCTACAAGTGAATCATGACCCCCGGCCATGGTACCCTGAGTCACCTCCCCTCAAATCCATAATAGAACCCTTATCCCAGCAGCCAGACCACCGACTGAGACTGAGGAGTGTACGTACCAGGGAGGACCGGCTCCAGGTAGGCTGGCGTCTGATTGGGGGTGGAGAATTTGACTGTCTATATGAAAGATTAAAAATGAAAACCATCATTATTGCTGACCAAAGTCCAAAAGGTCAGACAGACAAGGGAAGTTGGGAAGGGGGCCAGGCCAGACCAGCGAAGCCTACCCACCTCACAGCACACGTAGAACACACAGCACACACGGTTCATGACCACACACAAGCACTAAGAACATACAACACACACAGTTCATGACCACACACCAACACTAAGAACACACAGCACACATGGCTCATGACTGCACACCAACACTAAGAACACACAGCACACACGGCTCATGACTGCACACAAAAACTAAGAACACACAACACACAGTTCATGACCACACACCAACACTAAGAACACAGCTCTACCATTGCTCTCTTTCATGCTCAAAATGTTTGGAACACATATTTTTGTAGAGCTTTGCTCATTGTTACTAGAAGAACAAGTAACAAGAGGCTTACTTCTAAAGAAATATTATGAGAGAAATAAAGACCGGAAAACCTCACATCATGTGAACTTTTAAAACAGTGTCCTGTGTAAACCTGTGTAGGTCCATAATGAAAATATTTTGAAAATGCTTCCAGTTTAAATAAGATTCCAAAATAGAGAAAATATTTTTCAGTTCGAGCCCATAAAGATAATACATTCTGCAAATGTTTATCAAGCCAGATGCCTTTTCTGTTTGTTTTAACTCTGCTCTGACGCTGGGGGTCAAAGCCAGCAAACAGTAGGCAAATATTCCATAGCTGAGGTATGTCCCCAACCCAGAAAATCTTCCACAGAGAGAATACTTCAGCATTGATTCAACGACAACAATAACAGAGAAGTGTGGCAAGCCAGAACACATCCATTCTTGAGAGTGGTCATCATGAGGTTCCAACACCACACAGTATTTTAAAAACAAAATGAAATACAAGATACAGACTTTTCCTCGGGCTAAGCTTCTTCAAATAAAGACTTCCCTGACTTGGAGACTTTGCTTGTCTACCTGCCTGTTGATAAATATCTTTGCTCTGGTGGAACCACAGGGTAAGGCAGTAATGTGGGTTTTTAGAAGCTGGTCAAATTCAGTGGTATCACTCCCAGATTAAACATGGTTCTCCAACGCTGCCCGCCCTGGGGTGAAGGATCCAGAAGGCAAGGACCAGTTGTGCAGGGGCAGATGCTGCCTGGTGAGCCTGGGCGGCTCCTGAGTGGACAGTCCTAGATGGAGGAGGCGGCTACAGAGACGATCCACGTTCTGGAACACTCAACAGGAATGCCCTTGACTTGAGACTATGGAACTCCATGTGTATGTGGGAAGGATGAGGTTAACTGCTTCCGATGCCACGCCAAGGAAGAAGGCAAGGTTACCCCAGGATGGAATTCTTGATTTTCAAGGTTAAATGCGGTGTTCACAGATATTAGAAAAGACCACAGAAGAAACATGAATATTGAACACAGCAATGGAGCTTTGTGCTGAGAAACGGTGAGAGCAGAAAATGGCAACTCTCAAAGGGATTCATATCCACCACACAGAAGTCAGCCATAGGATTCTCGATGGTGCCAAGGCCACCACGCAAATTCAAAGGCAAGAGCAGAACGGAACATACGCGTATGATGAGCGTGTCTGCAGAAGCCATGGTTATGTTCTTGCTTGGCCCTCCTAACCCATCTATTAACTTGGCGGGTAGGCCTAGCCTATCAGATGTACTTTCAGACCCTAGCAGCAAGCAATTGCAATGTCTGGTTTGAAAGGGCCTGGGCTACATGGAGGGAAAAGGTCTGCCTTGACCTGGGGCTCCAGTTCTGAGCTGCTGCCTTCTGCAGTGGCACCTGCCGTCCTGCAATATGCCACCCTGCTTGGATGTGCCCACTGTGGGAGCGTAGACAGCCCCTCGCTTGCATTTACATCCCTGATGCGCTTTGAACCAAAATTAAACACCTTGGGGGCCCAAGCGGCAAATGCGCTCCGCTGAGGAACGCCTTTTGAAAGCGACCTATGTAAAGGCGCTGACAGAGTGGCCCCCGCACGCCGCCTCCGAGGTCAGGCCACGAGGAAGTGCTCTCAATCAGGCTCAGATTTATCATCTTTATTTCCGAACTAAATTAAAAAGACACACAGATGCGTGCCATCTCGGAGTGCCTTCCAAATCCCCCTCTAATTACCCTGGCCTCTCATTTGCAGTCAGATGGCACGACCCAGGAGCACACGCAGGGCTAGCCAACTGTGAGCGGAAACAGGCTGATCCAGCGGCAGCATCCTCTCTTTTAAGTTGGCTCATCACTCCGCTCCCCACTTCTGAATACACTCCACATCTAACACGGAGGGGCACCTGGGCAAATTGGGAACAGCTGGGCTCTTCCGAACTCAGAGCCGAGTGCCGGAACGGCACTGATGTGGCCCACCCATCCAGGAAGTGAAGCATTTATAGTCAATTTGGAAATGATTGTCTCTCTAGGCACACGGACTGCAGTAGACGGCACTTAAACGTCTCTCGCTGCTGACTGGCTTTAGACTCCTCCTATGGCTTCTATACAGATCAAGGGGAAAGAACAACTGGAAACGGGACCACGACTTCTCAGAAGCCCCGATTTAATAGGACCAAGCCATTCAGAGGGACGGTGAACTAAACATTTACTCACTCAGTGCAGATCTTGTTCTGTTTGTAAAACTTGTGCCGTGTTGTAAATAACCGGGAAATATACTTGGCATTTTCAATATCATCCTTGGAAAAGAAGAGATGGGAAAGAAAGAAGCATTCGTTAGATTAGATATGTACGTCACATAGATTTCTCTGTGTAGACACCCGTCCCCTCTCCTTCCATTCAAAGTACAGAATAACACGCTGGGCCAGGAAGCAAACCAATCTTTGTGATGTCAGTGGAGTCCACGCTACCATGGCTTGGCAAAGATGGCAGAAATGACCATCTGTCAATGAATTCTCCAGAGGTTCTGGGTCTGCAGTGAGGAACTGCCAGGTTCTCACCTGAACTTTCAAAACCAATTCTTGAATCAAGGCAGGGCCTACAGTCAACACTGTAGCCTACAATTAACAATGTCATTCAACCAGAGACAGGATGACGAGGGAAACAATGTTGACTCCTAAGAAGGGACCCAAATATAGGGTCATGAGGGGACTGGAAAACCCAGGTCAGCCAGCAACAGAAAATGCAATGTGACTTAATTAGGAGTCACCTGAGGAAGACTGTGACCGGAGTGACATGGCATGCTGGACAAACCTAGTGAGAACATTCATCACTTGCAAGAGGTCATGCAGGGCCAGGCAAGTATTAGGAAGAACCCCTTCAATAGCACTGAGTCCCTTACGGAGTAGAGTTGTGTCCAATATGCAGCCATGAGCTGCATGGGTCCCTGGACACCTAGGAAGGCAGTTCAGCACTGTAAACATATTTAAAATATTATTAGGATGTGTGTGTGTGTGTGTGTGTGTGTGTGTGTGTGTGTAACTTGATTGTGCAGTCCTTGAGTGTAGACTTCATAGATGACAACAGTGCCCCCAACATTAAAAGTATTAGGACAAGCAAGTATCAGAACATGGAGAATGAGGCAAGGCATTGTTAGCTTAAAGAAAAAAAACCCTCCTCAAGCTGTGCAGATCCCTGGACTCACTGTGTGGAAGAGTGCCGTCTCCTCCTTGTCAATCAGTTCTAGAAGGATGGCGGATTTGCTGTGGGTGACACTTCCAATGTCATTCCACCTGGGCCAAAGAAATGAAACTAGGTTTACTCAAAGATGGTCCGTGTCTCCACCACGAGAAATGTCTCATCTTACAAATATGACTTAACTATTTTAAATATCTGACTAGTTTAAATGTTCCACCTCTCAAAGGAGAAAATGGAAAGAAATCAATGCGCACAACTCACACAGATAATAATTCAATCTAAAATCTATCTACATTCTGATACTCATTCGTGAGATGCAGTTTTCTTTATGGGTAGCTATGAGAAAAATCTGCAAAGGTCTTGTTACCGTCCTCCCAAGTTTCTCACGGGTAAGGCGCTTCCCGTGATCCCTGCCTGGTTTAATGACCCCAAAGCATAGCTGAAGTTGTTGCAGCATGCACTTCAGAGTCACTGTGCCATCTTGGGGAAAACGCCCAACAGTAGTTTCTGTATCTATGACCAGTTATGGAAACACACATGCATGCACTTTCCTTGGCAGCCCTCGGAGATCTGGTGTGCAAGAACTGACTCAACGCACGGGTACAGGCAGGAAGACACAGGGAATCCACCTACATGTGGGGCTGTGGTCGCCAGGTCTTGTGAGGACTCTAATCCCAGAAGCAGGCGCCAGACACCATGAGATAAGTGGCTGCCTCCCATTCTACTTGGTTTCTAGACATTCTTTTAAGGCTCAAGCTTCAGCAGATGTCCCAGCTAGAGCTCCCCACCGGTCCCTTTTCCATCCACCATGCTCACTGAAGCTACCCCAATCTCTGCTGAGTCTGGTTTTCCTTTCCTCCTTCCTTTGACAGTTTCAAGTACTCTAGGATGATCGCAAACTTATCTCGTAGCCGAGGGTGGCCTTGAACTTCTGATCCTCATATTTCAGCCACTACACTTACATTAATATGGTGCTGGGGACTGAGTGCAAGGCTTACTTGCATGCTGGGCAAACTGCACTATCTGGACTCCTATCCTTCCTCATCCCCTACCACTCTCCCAGAGAAAGAGAATCTTCTGGCGTGCTCACTCCCCACCACACTGTGATGTAAGCTTTTCATTTGGGGGTTAGATCTCTCAAGAGACCCCCGGAAGACCACAGGTTCCTCACCCAGTAGGGATTCCATGTCTGTAATTCATGCACTGAGCCAGCCTCTTGCACACAGTTCAAGTCCCACATCCTATCTAAAGCAGGAAAAAGTGGCTGATTTGCTCCTTCATAGAGAAGATTTGATGTGGACACTGGTGAGAACCGGAGTCAGTGAATCCACTCCCCGAGGCTGACCAGTGAGTTCTTACCTGGGTTTTTCAAAGTCTCCCCAGTCACCTGCCCATTCCAGAGGAGTTGTGCTGCTCACACATGCCCACAAGTCCTCTCCTTTTTCCAAATGCTTCCTGACAGAGACATCTGGCTGAGCAGACCTGCTGCTTCCAGGATCTCAAGACAGGAGGCTTCTCCCTGCCAGCTGAATTCCTTCAAACAACTGCCCAAACTCTACAGGCACTCCTCAGCCTGTGCCCTCCTGGGAACAGCTCCTGAGGGGATGGAACAAACCCTGCCAGAGGCTTTGTTCTGACATCAGGGCGTGGCTATCTTCAGCTCAGCAGCACACGTGTGTAGGGGTGCTCACGAGTCTACAGGTTCGTGTGCATGTGGAATTCAGGGGACAACTCTGGGTATCAGTCCCCAGTCACCACCCACTTTGGGTTTTGAGACAGTCTCTTTCCAGTCTGAAACTTGCCAAGCGAGTTAGTTTGACTAGTCAGCAAATCCCAAGGATCCACCTGCGCCTGCCTCCCAGCTCTGGGATTCAGACCTGCGTCACCCTACCCAGCATCTTTTTTGTGGGTCCTAGGGACAGAACTCAGGTCCTTGCAAGACTTTACCAACTGACATACAGTTTCCTAGCCCTTAAACATTTATCCTAAAGGTCTCCATACATGTTGTAGTTTCAAAAATCAAAGAGGGAAAAATCATAGAAACGATGGCAGAGCCTGATCTAAGACAGGCGACACTTGCCAGGGCGGTTTGGGTTGAAAACTGTCTGGAAAGGCAGCCCTGACTGATCCCAAGAGCTCGTTGGGGCTGTCATTTATCACCTGCCTTAGATATACAGCTATTCTTCTCAGATGCACGCATAGGAACGGCATTCTGTCCATCAGCACAAGGCCAGACTGACCAGGTATACAAAAGCGAGCAGGCTGTCATCATGGAAGCTACGGGCAACCATGCAAAGAGTCAGCTAGTGGACATTGACCACATTGCTGGACAGGGTTTGCTTGTGCTAAGTGGAAAAGACGGTTAAAGGGTCCAAGTAATAATAATAATAATAATAATGCACCCAGGTCGCTTCATTTCTTATCGCAGACTAACTACCCCTAAAGCACACTTTGCAGACAATCAGTCCCCTTTTGTTAGTATAAAGATGACTTTGTCCTTGGCTAGCACATGTGGTCAGGCAGAGGGCACAGGGCTGTGGGAAGAATCTGGTTTGGATCTAAACATCGAGCGACGGTCCTAACAAAAGCAATCAGCAGGACCGACTACAGAGCCCGCTCTTCCTGCTCTCAAGGTCTGCACCACTGACTTGGTAGACTTGAAATGCGTGTTTCCTGTAGCCAGAGAGGAAGGAATTAAACCTCTGGGAAAAGCAGTATCAATTTTCCCCTGGCCCCATCAATCCTGAAGATGGCCAATTTTATTGGAACTGAGAAAATAGAGTCCACCCAGGTCCAGTGTGGTTCTTAACTCATTACATAACTACAGTCCATGGCCCTGCCCACAGTCTCTGAAGGGAGGAACATGTTACCTGTATATTACCGCCTGTCTTCCGATTCTGTTCCTCACAAAAATTCCCATAAAGAAAATGCCGAGGTGTGTGCTGTTGCCGTGATTGTCCTGCAGAGGATCAACAGAAAGCGTTTGTTACCACCGAGACCTTGCTGAGCCTTACAACAGCCAAGGTCAAACAGCCTCAGTGTCTGCCAAGAGATCAGTGGAGAAAGACGTGGGGGAAGTGGAAGTAGGGTGTGTGTATACCCCACATAATAGGGAGTGGTACGTGTGTGTGTGTGTGTGTGTGTGTGTGTGTGTATACACCACACAGTGGGATGTGGTACAGTGTGTGTGTACACCACATAGTGTGGTGTGGTACGGTGTACGTGTACACCACAGTGCGGTGCGGTACAGTGTGCGTGTACACCATAGTGCAATGTGATATGGTGTGCGTGTACATCACATAGTGAGGTATGGTATGGTGTGCGTGTACACCACACAGTGGAATACTGTGTAGGCTTTAAACAGAATACTCCGGTGCTTAAAACTAGAGGCCACTATTCTAAGTGAAATAAGAAAGGCACAGGAAGACAAACTCTGTGATCACTGAGATGGAGTGGAGCTCATCAGAGCAGAGAACAGCGTGGCAAGGAGCAACATGGGGCAGCAAGGCTGCAGGGGTGAGGAGACACGAGTCAATACAAACTCTAACTAAACTAGAGGGACAAATTCCGGGATCTATTGTGCACTGTGCTGGCTGCAGTTAGTAGCGACACGCTGTATTCTCAAAAATCCACTGAGAACAGATTTTATGTTCATCCCACAAAAATGCTAAGATTGTGAGATAACACATACGTGAATTAGCTTGATTCCCCATCCTACATGCATACAGGTTTCAGAAGACACTGTACATAATAAATACATACCATTTAATTTGTCATTTTAAAGACAGAGATAGTTATAAGGCAAGAGACAGCACCTTCCCCTTCAAAGTTGCCAGTTCAAGACTTCTGGGGGAGCAGGGTTAAAGTAAGACAGCCTGGTGGTCAACCCAGGAAGGATACGAAGAGAGAACAGGTCAGGCGCGGTGGTACACCCCAGTAACCCCAGCATGCAGAAAGCAGTGGCAAGAAAATTATGTCTCAGTGTCAGGGTGAGCTACTCCACGAGCTGAGGGGTGGGCCTGCAACTGGGGGAGAAGAAACAACATGGTTCGCACACCAAGGAAAAGCTGAAAGGTAAGTTATATCACAGAAAGATGTATGCTGCCAAGTAAGGCGCAGGCATGAGAAGGGAGGGAAAGAAGACCCTACACGAATACCCCAGGTGCTTCGCCTGCAGGTTCACACTAGAGTCGGGTGTAAGAGTGACTCAGGAAGAGCCAGTCCTGGAGCAGGACGATGTAAAAACGCACAGAAGGGATGTCTGGTGCAGCTGTGCTACACTGGATGCTACGGGCATCGCACTGGACCAAACTTAAATGCTGGGCATCCTACTGAGGAGAGTTCCTGAGGAGAGTTCCTGAGCTGCAGCCCTGGGTTGAGCCATATCTGAGCAACCTTCTATGAGCTCACAGGCTCCGTTAGTATGCGAGCAGCACAGCCAGCAGCTACAGGAGTGTATGTGAGGTTTTAGGAAGGATAAATGGTACCCAAGGAGGGCTGGGCACATTTGCGGGAACCACTTATGGGAAGGCTGGTGGTTCTAAACCGAAGTGCACACAGGGGCCCTGTTATCCATCTCACCATCTATCCCTGCACACTCAGCTCTCTGCTTGTGCAAACTTCTTTAAGGCAGGCCACTCCCCATCCCCCTCCCACCTAGCATCCTGGGTCACCCAGCATCACAGGGTCTGTAGATGGTAACCTCCATCAGGGACAGACATACCAGGGGAATTTGGCAGTTCAGCCAAGTTCCCCAAAAAGATCAGCACTGCTGGTTCTCCCACTCCAAGGTAGGCTAATATCCTGGAGAACCGACTAGACGAATCCACTGAAGATCGAAAGACATCCAAGCTCTACAAGTAGACTTCGGCTCTCGCTTGAGTGCCCTCCCTTCCTATGGCTCAGACACTAAAAATAAGCAAGCAACGGCCACAGCAAAACCCCCAACTTCCAGGCAGAAAAAGTTGGTTCGGTAGAAATTGAGAAAAGTTTTACTGATTTTTTTCAGTGACCCGAAATATCGTGACTATATATGGGCTGCTGTAAGTGGGCTGCAGATGGTCTCGCCAGGCATTACTGCAAGGCAAATGGATGGCAGTCCTACCAAGGGCGGCCATTAGAGAAGCAAAAGAAAATTAAACAAATCGAAAAGAGAGCCATTTAGCCCCTTTCACGGGATGCGGCCACCTCGCTTGATTCTGTTCCACCGCTCACAGGCAGTTGTCATTACCACAAATGGTAAGCAAGCCAGAGAGGGGGCCCGAGCATGTGTTAAAGCGGCCAGAGTGAAGAAAATGTGCGCGGAAATCACAGGCACCTCCCAGCTTGCCGGGGTGTGCCAGCTGCATTAGGTTTCTGATAGAACGCCATCTTTTGAAGAGCTGGTCAGCAGAGAGGTGAGAACGAGTTTGGATGATGGGCTCCGTGAGGCTCCCAGTCACACCCACTCCAGTAGGTGGGGCAGTTACAAAGCATGCGCTTTAATTTGCTGGGCACGGCTTCCACAAAACACCGACCACACACAGCTCTGCAGAGCTGCAGAAACAAAACACGACTGCTATTGGAGACGCTTCAATCTGTCTGGCCAGTGATCACCCCACATCCAAAGGAAAGTAAGGAGAAGACACAAAGGAAGAAACTGCTAGCTAGCCTCGCTGTGCGTGTCCACGGGACGTCAGCTGCTTGCCCTGTTGTAAGAAAGACGGGTCTGTTTTTTACAGCTGAAGGTGAGGGACGCACTACTGTGTGGTCTCTAATCTTAGACAACCGTCCAAGCAGATGAGCATAATCTGCTGAAGATCAATCCCAAACTCTCTGAGCTCAGAAAAAGCATTAGCTTTACCTGAAGGGAGTTCTTAACTGCCACAGTCAGAACGAGAAATGTCCCCATAAGCTCATGTGTCTGAAAACTTCATCCCAGCTGGTAACACTGTTTGGGGAGGTTATGGAACCCGGCTGGGGGAAGTGCCACTGGGGACGAGTCTTGAGGTTTTACCGCCCAGTTCTACTTCCTGCTGACTTTCTGGTTGCTTACACCACCTGATCGGTTGCCTCAATTCCTTTTCCAATACCAAGGGCTGTACCCCCTGAACTGTGAGCTAAAGCAAACCTTCCCCCCTATAAGCTGCCTCTTGTCAGGTCTCTTTTTGTCACAGGGAGGAAAAGGTAAGTAAGACATCGACTAATGCCACATGATACTGAGAAAGGAAGCCACTCTGGCCCACAGCCACCCACGCTAACTTTGAAAAGTGCAGGGGCAGGAAAGGTGCGTCACCTTCACCGGGAAGGTCTCCTGTCCAAATCCATCCAAACGTTCTACTTCATTGATGTACATCAGCTCAGCTTCTGCAGGCGGGATCCCACTACAATCAAAACAGCACCAAAGGAGGAAATAGGTAGCAGTCCAAAGCCAGCGGCAAACACCAACATCCTAACGCAAATCCCGGAGCTGTGTGCCGGCCCCGGTCTCTGGGGATGGTGTTCATTTCCACCAGGGACGGCAGCACCTTGGTAAGGTGGCATTAACGATCAGCGGCCTTTACTCAAAACGGATTAAGAAAGGGAAGGTAAATTATCCAACTAAGAGACATAGCCTTTAAAGCACCAATTATTTGATACATCCCTCTGAACAATGCTGTCTGCTTTAAAAAGACACTATGTGGATCACGAATATGAAAATTTCTACAATTTTAAAACGCAAATATTTTAAAGAGGGAAGAGGGAAGGGGATGTGAGGAAGCAGGAAAGCACAGACCCCCCCTCCGCCCCGCCCCAAGCTCCACTTAGAACCCAGAGCCCAGTCACAAGATAGAAGTCAGGAAACCATGTGGCCCAGACCAGGGGAAGGGCAGAGCTATGAAGACCCCACCCCACAGACAGTGCTTTATGCTGGCTGGATAGTCTCAGTCTCCACCCATCTTACCTGTGGGCTTTGTGTTCCTGGGCCACTTTCTGCGTCAGCTCCTCCAGAACAGCCTCCTCCAAGGCCAAATCCTGGAAGAACAGGAGCACCCGGGTCAGGGGTGATAGCTGTCAGTGGCTCCCTGATCAGGCATCCCCAGTGACACATTCCCTTTCTCTCTCCTGCAGAAGAATGGGCTCAAGTGTTCAGTTTCTGCTATTGCACACAGCTCCTAGCATTGCTGGTGGGACCCAGGAGGGGCAGCTCCTAGCATAGCTGGTGGGACCCACAAGGGACTGATCCTAGCATATCCGGTGGGACTCAGACAGCACAGCTCCTACCACAGCCGGTGGGACCTGGGCAGCTTTTTTTTTTCTTCACTGACCATTTGCCTCCCAGATGCATGGTTATTAAATTGCTTGGTATAAGCCTGTGTAGTGTGTGTGTACATGTGTGTGTACACATGAATGTGTGGATGGCATAGAATAACCTCAGCTCTTGCCTCTTGTAGCCACCTTGGTGAGTTAGCTGGCTTTCCCCACTGTTTGTTTTGGAACACAAGGTCTCTCGCTAGCCTGGAACTCACCAGGGAGGTCAGGCCAGTTAACCAGAAGGCTCTGGGGACTCATCGGGTTCTGCCTCCTCAGCACTGGGACTGCAAGCCAGCTTTGCTTCCACGTGGGTTCTGGGGATCAAACTCATGTCTTTGCAAGCTTTAATGTTTAGTTATCTCCCAAATGAACCCTGGGAAATAAGCAAGCTTACAATCATGAGACTGCAAGTGTGTTGTATGCCTGCGACACTAGCTGCAAGCACCTCAAGCCACACCAGGTGCGAATTCTAAAAGGCATATGGGGACAGAACAAGCTGAAGTGAAGATCAAAAGGCTCCATTAAACCCTAAGTTCCAACTCTGAAAACGCCCAAAGGCACCCTTCTGCTATTATATTCAACTCAATGCCTCCACCTGTGTGTGTGTGTCGGGGGGGGGGGTGGTGGCGGCAGAGGTATGTACACCCCAGAGATGTGTGAGCGTGGCAGGGGCTGAATGACAAATGGCAGGGTGTGTGCCACAGCCACACACCTGTGGAACGCCTGTGTACTTCACTTTGTTCTTTTCTCTGCTGAGGAGATGCCGCCTGACAGCTCAGGGAGTAGGGGAGATCAAACAGGGCCATTCATCCGCCTTCCCTCCCTCAGCAGAGGAATGCATGCTTCCCTTTGCGAGCTTCAGCAGAACCTAGCAGAAAGTTGAGAACTTGCCACGGCTCCCCACTGCTTGCACAATTGGGCCCACACCTGGGCCTGGCATCTGGACCATTCTTCAGTGGGCCCCAGCCATTCCTTCCAGATCTCCTCCCCTCTGAGTTCAGAGCCTCGGGCAGGCTTCTGCTCTCAACACGGCTTTCACTGTCTCCGTTCAGACTCCTGCCCACACAGTCCCACCACACAACAGGAAACCTCCCATCTCCTCTCTCACTATGGATACTCCACGGTGCCTTCCCTCCCCTGGCCATAGCTCCTCTGCTGTGGGGGCCTCCACACCCTTCTGCATGTTGTGTCTACAGTGTTTCTTCTGTGTTCCACATGCACACCATCTACACGCCATCCTATTTCATCCCTTGTCTGCCGTCACCTGCTAGAGTCTGGGTCGGCCAAGGACAGCCATTCTTTCCATCTGGTAAGGGGTCAGTCATGGGGCTTTTCCACAATGACCCTTCCAAGTTCATAAGACAAAGTAAGGAGTCACTAAATACGGGCTGAACTGAACTCGATGTATGGCATAAAATTTCCATATTATTGTAGAGCAGGTTTTGACTATACAAAACTGGATAACGGTAGCGTACCCCTCTGCTTATCTTCTCAGTTTGCATTTCAAAATGCAGTGATGTGACGTTAATTCATCAGCTCGTATTTGCATATCACAGACAGAGTCACTGTAATAGTAACACACCCAAATAACTGGTTATTTTGAATTTACCCTGGACCAAGGTAGGTCCCTCATACAGATCTCCTCCTTGATCTTCACAGTGGGAACGGGTTTATTCTAACTTCGGATGTGAAGACGGGGGCTTCGAACCATCAGCTAACTTGTTTGAGGTTGTGTAGCCCGTAAGCGTGCTAGCCCCGTGTAGCCAGAGCACCACTCAGCGACTATGTGGTAAGGTTTCAGACCACAGACCACCCAGAACAGGTCACGGCATGGTGGACTCAGGATGTGTACTCAGAAAAAATTGATGAGGGTTGCAGGCCATGCCTGGAACATTCCCAATTCAGCAGTGAGCACAGCAGCCACCAGCTTCATCTCCAGCGCTGCCCAGGGAGACGAGGGGGGAGATCAAAATACGCCTGGTCTTTCCCCTAGACACACGTGGCTACTGAGCAATTAGGGTGTGGCCAATGCAACATCTAACTTATTTCACGTTAAATTTGAAGATGAGCACCCACTTGGGGCTAATGGTAAACCATTTTGAAGAGAGCGAGCATACATCTAACAAAAATCTCAGTAATTGGGAGTCAGGATAGCTGAGGCAGAAGGATCACAAGTCCAAGGCCAACCTAAGTTACATAGTTAGTTCAGAGTTAGTTTGGGCAACTTGAGACCTTGCTTCAAGATAAAAATTTCAAAAAGAGCCGGGAATATACCTTCATCATAGGGAACCTGTCTGGAATGTGTTTGGCCAAGATAATTCTTTATCCTGAAGAGACGTGTGGGGAGCGCATGGGATTGGGGGTGAATATGTGCATGCTGTACATGTGGGGGTCCTCAGGTGCCTTCTACCCTTTGCTCAAGACAGGCTCTCTCCCTGTCCTAGAGCTCCGCTAAGCAGGCTAGGCTACCAGGTCAGCAAGCTTCAGAGATCCGCCTGTCTCTGCTTCCCACTGAGCCGCTGCTGGGATCCAGGCACATGCCACAGCACCCAGCTTTGGATGTGCGCTCTGCGAATCAAACTCCGGTCCTCACGCGGATAGGGCAAGTAGTTTTCCAGTTCAACCATCTCCCTGGGTCTGTTTGCATGTTTTAATGTCTCTATTGACACCGAAGCTGCGTGTCCTCTCCAGTGGTACCCACCTACAAAAACCTTCAGGCAGGGGAAGGACAACTATGGAGGAGGAGTTCCAGAGATTGGCATGGGGAAGGAAGCAACGGCGGAAAGAATGGCAGCCCTCAGTCCACCTGAGCTTCAGCTGGACAAGGGAGCGTGCTCTGAGGAACCTGTGTCGCAAGCTCTTCGGGGACGGGTATTATATAAATGACTACAGAAGATCACATCAGATGAGACGAGCCCCTCGCAGGACCAGACCACAGTTGGGATATGGAATATTTCTGTGCCTCCCCCAGTCAGTCAGCTGTCTCCTTTCCTGTAACTATCCATGTGTCTCGGAGCAATCTGTTGTGAAGAAAACTTGGGAACCGCAGCATCTGTCCTTTAGACTCCGATCCGCACCCTGAACGGTCTCTGTTCATTGCAGCAATTGCCACCATGCAGGATCCAAGAACCCTAACTCCTCAGAAGCCTTGGGTCCCAGTCGCCGTGATTCTCCTCCCAAGGGACAGGCTGTAGATACTGCCATTCCCCTTGCTTGTTCTTGACCTCTTCATCAAAAAGCAACTGGTTGTACATGTGTGGACTTATTTCTGGGCTCTATTCAAAGCCAGTGGTCAATGAGTCTGCTTACAAGTCAGCGCCATGCGGCTGTCAGTCTCCAGCCACTGCGTGGTCCTCCTTCGGGTCACTACTGCTATGAAGAAGCACCACGGCCAAAGGCATACTGGAGAGGAAAGGCTTTGTGTGGCCTCTGCACCCACACTCCAGGACTGGAGGAAACTAGAACAGGAACTCAAGCAGGGCATGAACCTGGAGGCAGGAGTCGACACAAAGGCCAGGGAGCGGAGCTGCTTGCTGGCTTGCTCAGTCGGCTTTCTTATAGAACCCAGGATCTCCAGCCCAGGCGTGACACCACCCACAGTGGGCTGGGCCCTCCTCCATCAATCACTAACTAAGAAAATGCCCTACAAGCTTGCCTATAGCCCGATCTTATGGAGGCATTGTCCTGGTGTTTTCTCAGTTGGAGCTCTCTCCTCTCATATGACTCTAGCCTATGTCCAGTTGACAGAAATTACCCAGCACACATGATAATGCACCTTAGGGTCAGGAAGCACAATGTCCATGGCTCTGGTTTCGCAACTTGGCATCTTTTGTGGCTACACATGAATTTTAAGTTTGTTTTTCCTGTTTCTGTGAAGAATGACTCTGAGATTTCAACAGGGGTTGCACTAAATCTGTAGGTTCCTCTGGGTTGCATGGGCATTTTATCCCCAATTCTTCCAAGCCATGGCCGCAGAACATCTGTGTAATCTTTACTTTCTCATCAGTGTCCTATGGTTGTCAGGACATGAGCCCTTCAGCTCCTTGGGTGCATTTATTCCTACGTTTTATATGTCTTTTATGCTCGTATAAATTAAACTGCTTTCTGTATACTTTCGTCAATCTCACCCCATCTCTTGTCTTCTTTCGGGGTTCTGAGGACTGAACCCATGGCTACGCAAACTACAGCCGAGACGCCTTCCCTGCCCGTGCCCGCCACTTCCACTCAAATGGTACTAAAATAATTAGGGCAATAATGAATGAAAAAATGAATGAAGATCTGCACAGGAGAGAAAGGAGTAAAATAGTCCATATTTGCGGATTACATGACTATATACACAAAAAGTATAGATTCCATCAAAAAAGAAAAACACCATTAGAACTGAGAGACTGAACACCGACCCACAAGACTTGGTGCTGGTTCTCTCTGCTACCAAGGTTCTAGCTGGGAGGAAAAACCAGAAGTGTCTTGACAGGGGAAGATGCCCCCTTACACTCCTAGTGCTTCATAAAACTTGTACCTATATTAAAGGACAAAGACCTCCTCCCCAGGAAGCACAGAGAATTTCAAAATAAAGAATGAAATAGTCAAGGAAAGAAAAAAGAAAGAAAGAAATGAACTCACCATAGGGAACAGGACATATTCTCGGAGGAATTCTTGGGAATCAAATTGGTTATAGTCTCCAAAATCCGCTGAGAAGAAAAGCCAGGGAAACATCAGCAATCGTTACATGAAGACAGGGAGAGAATAAAACATGGCAAACGTGTGCCCGCATATGCCCGCCTACTGCATTCCCGCAGCCCCGTCGAGGAAGACCGGTGCCAAGCCGTATCTGTTGTTCCCGCTTGTACCTAGCAACTATCAGTGCTGGCATGTGAGCCCCACTAGCTGATTTTTAGGAAAGCAAGCCCAAATGGCTATTTAAAGACCTGAAAATCAACCTGTGTCTGTTTGTTTGGGTACCAGGTTGGTATCCTACGTCTGTCTGCCAAGGGGACTTTCTAAGTCAAGGTTAAGACAGAGGGACATAGCTGGAAAGGCACTGCAGCTGGAAATCCCCACTGTAAATCACCCATGGCAACCTGGAAAATCTTCACACCCCCTGAACACACTGACGTGTCACAAGATGCCAGGAATTCTGTTCTTCCTGGCTGCCTTCTCACAGTGGAATGCTGGGGCACATGTGGACTAAATCCATGCAAATGCCTTGCCTTTTGCTGCCTCTGCACACAGAAATGCCAGCACCACGGAGTCACAGAGACAGTGACAAATCCCCCCAAAAATGAAGTGCAACTGTCTCTCAAATGAGGACCTCAGAACATCAAAGATGACCCACTAAGCCTGCGTTCAAGTTCAGTCACGCCAGGTCTCCAATCACTTCTTTTATTTCTGCGGGCATGACTTTCTAATGGCCCAATAGGGATTGGAGAGAGAGAGCGAGCGCGCGAGCGCTCTATGCACGTGTGTGTGTGTGTGTGTGTGTGCGCGCGCACGCGCGCGCACTCTTCCATGTGGGCACATGAAGACAAGAGGCCAAAGTCCGGTATCTTTCTTGCAACCGTATTTAAGAGACAGGTCTCCCACCGACTCTCAAGTCCACTGTTCTGTCCAGCAAGCTCCTAGGATCCTCCTGTCTATGCCTCCAATGCACACACACATGTGCCCGACTTTCCTTGGTTCTTGGGATCCGAATTCAGGCCCTCAGCCTTGCACAGTGGCCCTTTCCCTATGAACTATCTCCCCAGACTTGGAGAATGCTGTTTCAAACGTTCTATAGTTAAAGCAAGTTACATCAGACAAGCAAAATAGTTCACTTCAAGGAACCAATAAAAAGGGAATCCAGACGGAGTCCACCAACTTCCTGAAGGATCTTACAACACCAGGATGCCCGGAATATACCAAATGAATGAAAAGTGAGGGGAGGATTACACACAAGGAACGGGAAAGGAAGCCTTTTCAAGAAGAAGGGGCCAGGAAAGATGCGGACACGGCAGATTTTCCCAGTCCGCTGCTGTTATTGCAATGACCCCACTACTGCTTCCAATGCAACTGCTGCTGTCTCTTCTCTCTCTGCTCCTTGGGAGGACAGACAAATGCAATATATTTTGGGCATTTTAACCCAGAGTGAAATGCTAAAGAAATCCATCTCTCCAGACATTAGCACTCAAAGGGTTCAAGTTCCAAGTGTGGGATGGGAAGCCCAGCTCATAGCTCCTATATCAATGGCCCACAAGAACTCTGCAGCTAGCAAGAAAATAAGAACGGAAAGGGAGATCAGTTTCCTTTTAGAACGTTATGTACTGGGGGGCTGGAGAGATGGCTCAGAGGTTAAGAGCACTGACTGCCCTTCCAGAGGTCCTGAGTTCAATTCCCAGCAACCACATAGTGGCTCACAGTCATCTATAATGAGATCTGGTGCCCTTTTCTGGCCTGCAAGCATACATGGAAGGAATGTTGTATACATAATAAATGAGTAAATCTTAAAAAGAAAAAAAAAGAAAGTTATATACTACTCTCTTGGGGTTGGAGAAGTGACTCAGCAGTTAAGGATGCTCACTTCCCTGGCAGAGGACATGGGTTCAGTTCCTAGCACTCACTTGGTGGCTCGAAAATATCTGATGCCCTCTTCTGGCCGCACCAAGTGTTGTGCACATGGTGCATAAACACACAAGTAACACTTAAACATACACACACACACACACACACACACAAATATCTTTAAAATATTATACATACTCTTCTTATTTTCAATATGCACAAATGCATTTAAACCACCATTCAAACACAAGTCTGGAGACTGGTTCAGTGGCCAAGAGCATTTGTTGTTCTTCCAGAAGACCCGAGTTTGGCCACAAGCACCCGGATGTGGTGCTCCAGAGCCACTTACAGCTCCAGCCCCAGTAGATCTGACACCTTCCTCAGGCCCCTATACATACCTGGAGCACACTCATACAAGTGCACATAAATAAAAATTAGTAACAGAAAGCACACAGAGACACATAGAAAATAACACATTCTACAATGCAGGGAAGGTGGAAACCTGCTGGACAGGTTGTAGGACAAGTTCACTCCAATTCATGCTCCTCGTCACATGCCCATCATCAATCTAAGTGTCTATGACAGTGAAGTACAGGACATTGGTTAAAGCGATCGTACTGAAATTAATATCAATTAACATTATTAACTAAAATTAATATTAATATGGGTTCGAGATTATTGTACTACAGTAACTCATTCCTATCATCAGGGTACAGACTATGACCATACCGTAGAGAGGAATAATCCTGAGAAAACATCTCCCACAGTCTCACAGACAGCCTCAATTACAGGCAGGATTTAAAAACTATCTCTTCAGTTAAAACCCTAATGGAACCATCGTCAAACAAGCATGATTGACTTGCAGGCAACTTGGAGAAATCCACCCTCCTGCTGCCCTCCTCCCCAGAGAGAAACCACCTCTCATCTTACTGCACAACTTGAAATGAACACAGAGCCTCAGCCAGAGGTCGCTTCACTAAATCTAACTGTGCACGCTGAAAGAGCGTAAAGAAGCAGAAGATGGAATTCCAGAGATGCCTTACCTTGCACAGCTAAGCCGGCCAGTCGGATCACTTGCTCCAGTGTGCACCGTAACCGCCCTTCAAGCACATCCTTTTTGGCTTGCAGGTAATACTGGTATCTGTTCCGGGAAGAGAGGACAGCCGTAAACACGCATGCGGGTGTTCACAGCAGGATGTACAGGTGACGCTGGTGGCCTCATCACTACAAAAGATGGACAGTAACCTCTGCCCCTATGTCCCTCTGTCTGATGTAACAGGTGCTGAAGCCAGTTCACGGTGAGAACATTCTCATCTAACAGTTTGTTTGTGAGCCCTCAGGATGAACTGAGACCAGGAATGTTCCCAAAACACTCAACAGTACCTGCTTTCAATGGCTTAACTGTCAATTTGACAAAATCTAGAACCACCTGACAGATGGCCTCTGGGCATGTTTGTGGAAGGACTATCTTGATTATCTAATTGAGGCAGGAATAAAATTTAAAAACAATTCATCTTAAAACATGAAAATTTACAGATGCAGAAGTCTGGTAGACCAGATCATGAGTTGGCCAAATGAAGTGGAATTCTACTGAAGTCTGTTCAGAGCCAGGCCTCACCTCACATGTTTGAGACACATGAAAAGGTAGCTGAGTTGAACTTTCAACCTGGATGCTTTTTCCGAAAGCAAAATGCAGATAGTCAGCCTGTGCAGCTGCGGATCAGATCTCTGGGCAGAAGCGGCAATACTGCATGCACCTCCTGCTTCCAAAACCCCTCTCTCAGAACGAAGGAGACCTTTAGAAACCTCCCGGAACCAGGTGTTCGCTCCCAGGCCACTGCTCCTGCTGAGGGGCGGTCTCACAGCCATCTCTCACACAGACTGGCCCTGCAGGGCTAATTCTGCAACACCATCTGGGAACTACTGGCGGCCAGGTTGTTCCTGGTCACACTGCTCTGGATTTTAATCTAACTTTGAGGACTCTGCCTGGAAACTCAGTGTCACCCCAAGCCTAGTTTCCCCAGAGACAGACCATCGGGGTAGGAGCTGATTGTGGCTAAGAATCCCTGCACTATCGCAGGTGCTGCGACAGGTGCTGCGACAGGTGCTGCGACAGGCCCTTCTAGTGCCTGCTAGAGGATAGGACACTGGCTCTGTTCTCCGCCCTCCTCAGTCTACAGGGCAGGGCAACAAACAAACAACAAAACACCATAAACAACAAACAATCCAAAAACCAAAATGTGTTAGTCTTTGGTGGGAAAAACCTAGACTCAGATCTGAAGAGCAAACACTGGGAGTAAATCCTTTTAAATCAAACTTAAAGTACAAAAAAAAAAAACCCCTAACTTTTGTTTTTACGCCCACCTACTATTTTACCTGATAAATTCCTAACCGTTTTTGCAGGTGTCACCATGCAGCCAGGAATTTCCTCCTGCCCATAACATTTGGCTGTATCATGGAATGATCTCCATCCAGCTCTAGAGGCCAACCAACAGAAGACCTTGTGTCCACTCGTCCATCGAAGGCCACCCCTCAGTGGACACCGCTCTGTCCCTAACTTGCCCTTAATTGTCACCACAGTTCTGATTCCTCTAATCCCCAAGTTCCAGCACACAGGAAAGGAACCAGACACAAGAATCACGACCAAAGTCATCTGCTGGCTACGAAAAGCCACTTTTGTCTACTCCGAAAGCGCTCAGACTAACAGGGAGGAAATGTCAGGATCAGTGCAATACCCAGTGAACTCAAGGGCACTGTGTTTGTGTGTGCGTCTGTGTGTCTGTATATGTGTCTCTGTGTATGCATCTGTGTGTGTGCATGCATATATGCATGTATGCATGTGTCTGTGTGTATCTCTGTATGTTCATGCATATGTGCATGTTTGTATCTGTGTGCACGCGTGTCTGTGACTGTGTGTGTGCATGCATGTGTGCGTGTTTGTGCGCGCGCGCACGTGTGTGTGTGTGTGTGTGTGCGCGCGCGTGTGTGTGTTTATGTGTGGTGGGGTTGAAGAGAAAGAGAGAAAGAGATTGATTCTTAGGGAGTTGAGCGCCAGTACTTGGCAGTGAGAAAAGGAAGCCCAATGATTTGCTCCTTCGTGAGAATCTGCATAAATAACACTGAAGCATAGCTTTCTATGAACTTAAGAGTCCTAACAAGAGTAAATCAAAATATCCAACACTAAGAATCCTGAATGGTCACAGTTATATCCTCTGGCATTCTGATTTCCTCTGTGCAGAGCTTCAATTCCCCAATCCATGGTTCCCAATTTTCATGTTTCTTCAAAGAGATTAATGGTCCACACCAAGTGCTTGGCTGTCTCCCCTCTGAGCAAGGCTATAATCATAACTCCAGTTCCTATGCTCCATATTCCAGGAACTCCACCAAGAGCCCACCATTAAGCCCTTCGCATGAAGGAACACACACCCTCTCAACTACAGGTAAAGCTCGCACAGCCTTATTTAAATATATGAAATGCTGGTTCTTAAAAACCAACACCAGGTGTGACTCCATGAACCTGTAATCCCGGTACTCCAGGATTGAGACTAGAGGATCACAAATTCAAGGCCAGCCTAGGTTATACAGTGAGATTTGGGCCAGCCTGGGCAACACAGTGAGACCCTGTCTCAAAACAAAGTGCAACAACAGCTAACTGACCACACGGTGTACCCCCTGGGAGGAATCTCAGTGAGACCGCGGAGAGAGTGAGGCCCGTGGCTCCGGAGGGATGCTTCTCATCCGGGAGAACTGTACGCATGGCCTCTGAGCTCTACACCCACCCTTCAGGGCTCTGGGTTCGGTGCCCTCTGCCGTCTTGCTCACTGCGTCCCTTGGCCAGTTCTCCGGGGAACAGAGCCTGGCTCCCTCCAGGTAACCTTCTCTTCAGGAGACCCTGGGAGTCTTTTGTGGAAGGGCTTTCATCTCCGCAACCTGGCAGTTCTTAGAGGGACTAGACGGAGCCGGGAAGAGGGTCCCTAAGTTATCAAACCCCTTTTAAGTGCCAAGAGTTCACTGTGGAAGCAGATACAGCTTTGAAGACGAGCCACTTCGAGTCTGAAGATCCTACTTTCCAAAATGAGAGGAAGAGAGCAGACAGAGGGGCGAGGAGAGCGAGGAAAGGCGTCAGCTTTGTGCCGTGCGCCCCACATGCCTCTCTAGTGAAGGGCATGAAAACCAAACGGCAAGACCCGCTAAGAACTCAAGAGCAGGCTCTCGGGCCAGAGGGAGCCCACCTTCAGGTTTATTAGGGAAAGCTACAATGGGATTCTGAAAACTGACCAAACCGGGTGGAGGGCGGACCTCAACTGGGAAACGAGGTAAAAGCTCACCTCATCCTCTTACTAGCACAATGATGGAATCTCTCCCGGGACAGCCCGTCCCCTCGGTCGTGTGTGGTTTCCACTTATTTTCACACACTTCCAAGTCAGGGGGCATCCGGGTGTTAACACGGATTTAGGAAGCACTTGCTGGGAGCATGGATGCAAAATATGCTGTCACCTGGGGGAGGACCAGACCTCAGTCCTCAGATGGGGACCACAGCTGGCCGTGACCCTGGCCAGCTCTTTACTGCGCTCTCTGATGGGGCAGTGTTTCAGTCCCTGGGGGAAATGTTTGTAAGCATGTCCTCATGCTGTGTGCCAGAACTGAAACTGTTTCCCATGTCACTCCTGGAAGTGAAAATGACCAGCCAAGATGCTGGAGCAGATTCTTTTGAGGACAAGATTAATGACCAAGGAAGCTACGAAGTCCACAAAACAGTAGCTATGCTCCGCCTGAGCCTCACACTCAGGCGTCCATCCATGTCCAGGTCTTCTGTCATTGCTGGCTTTCAGATAAGGTTTCACACAGCCCAGGCTGGCTCCCAACTCCCTGTGTCACCAAGGATGACCTTGAACTCCTGCTCCTCCTGTCTATACCCTCCAAGTCCTGGAATCAGAGGCATGAGCCACCAGGCCTGGTATGCAGTGTCAGGGATCAAGCCCACGCCTGCTTCACGCTAGGGACGCCCTCTACCCACTGGGCCAAATGCCCAGCCCACATATGTGGCAGGTAGTAGTTAGATGGTCCTGTGACCGGAAACAATGACTCCAGGCTGACAGCAAGGAACACTGGAATGTTCCTCACACGTAGGTTGGTGCAGGGTTGTGCTTGGACGCAGAACACAAGAGCTGTACACTCTGGCCTGGAAGCCATCCAGACCACAGAGGCCTCTGAGAAGCCGTAGAGATGTGTGCTGTCACCGCATGAGACTGTGGTGGTTCCTAGTAAGACTGAAAAACATAAGAAGAAAATTTGGGCTAATCTGGAAATCATTTGTTCGGTTTACTTTCCCACTGAAAGCTCCCTTTGTAAAATGCAAAAATGGCGTCCCGTAGGATTTGAGAGCAGGGCTGGCGTTCTGTTTTTAGAATCGCTGGGTTCCTCTCTGTTTTGGTTAGAGGTACACATTCCTCTAACTGCAGCATGTAAAACCGTGGCTCCTATTTTGGAAACATACAATTTCATGGAAGTATACTCCACCCTGTCAGCATTGTGGGTAGAAGGGAAAAATCCAGCCAGCCAATCCCCATGCCAGGAAACTAAGCACAGCCAAGTTTCCAAAGAGGTCCTCTTTGGATCTAAGCTTGCAAGGAAATGTTAAAACATCCCTCATATTCAAAGCCCTTGAAACACCCCATCTGGCTGCAGAGGCCCAGAGGCTGGTTTTAGGTTACAAGTTGACTGTAAGAATCGGGATATAATCGTACGTGTTGAATAAAGGCACGTTTTCTCTTTTCATTTCTTTTGTTTGTTTTGATTTTAATCTAAAGCAACAACCTATTTATTGAGTAAATACTAGTCTCTCCGGGTGAATGCAGACAAGGGTCCCAGCAAGGCTTGCTGCTAAACCTAAGGACTGGGAGCTGAGAGATGCTACGAGCTTGGCTCTGGAGGGCCATCCATCCTGAACGTCCCTGTTCCAGGGCACGAACATTTCTAACTTCCTTCCTCCTCTAAGTTTCTGAACTGCAAGTCTCTGTTTATTTTTAAATGCTAAACTTAGCCAAGCCAATGGAGAGCTCAGTATTCTGAAAGAGGTATTGAGAACTCCCTAAAAACCTCCACCGCCTAACATTATTCTCTCTGTGTTTCAAGATGTGTGGCTGGGACCCCTCGTCTCCACTTGAATTCACGTGTGAGGAATTTGCACTTTCTGTCTGGGTTATACTTTCAGGTCTGTCTCTTCTGGTTGAGAAACGCCTTGTGGTAGCCTACAAAGCAGGGCCTGTCCTACCGCAGAACCACAAGCAAGGCGCAAGGAACTCAAAGTCTGAGGACTTAACTTTGAGAATGTGTTTCCCACCCCTCCCCCGCTGAATCCCTCTGTCCCTGGGACAGCAGAGGTACTCCAGGCTGGAAAGAGTTCATCACAATAGCAGAGCCTTCAGACCCAGATTTGCCCTGACTGGTGTCCTCACAGTGACCAGAGGATGGAAACAGCAGAGTGGTGGGCTGTCATGGCGCTGGGGATGCCTGCCTGGACAACCCCTGGAACATGAAGGGGCCTGCTTGTTGGGGTTTATGTCATGCCCAGTTCCCCACAGCCGGCAAGCCCCAAAGAAAATCACACAGAGCTCTCCCCACCCCCACACAACGCTGGCTGACCTCATTTCCTGATTATAGTGTTGCCCCAGTGGAGTGTGAGTACAAGTGGCTGCCACCCTCCAGCAGACCTCTTCCCAGCCTGTGAGATTTCTGCTTCCCTCTGTCTTCCTGTTGCTCCTGTCTCCTGGGTGAAGAGGACACTGCGAGGAGCTCCAGCCTCAGGTGCAAAGATGATGCATGTAGGAGGCAGTCCTCTGATTATGAATACCATAGAGACATGGAGGCCATGTACTGATGGTGGACAGTTGATCCTAAGCAAGTGCGCTGGAGGGGATTTTAAAAACCACGCCCAGTCCTTCCAATGTGGACAGTAGGAAACAGTGCTCAGAGAGGACTTGTCCAAAGAGACTTCACTTCTTAAAGCCAAAGCCAGATGGCATTCAAGCAGAGCCAACCACAGACATGAGGAGGGTGGGATCTGATTCTCAGTATTTCTGGTCAATCCCTCCCCCAATGCCCTGAAATCCCCAAATGAAAACAAAATTGAAGGAGCCACTCCCTGTGCTTCTGAGGAAGGCGTGAGGTGGCTGGCCCTTTCCCCAGAGGCCTGTGTGCGCCTCAGCCTGAGGCTACCCTACAAACGCACTGCAGGGTCTCCAGGTCTGTTTTGTGCTGCCTGCAGCCAGGTGGCCTAAGGCAGGCACTCTGAGCTATGACTGCCCGCCTGTTTCTCCAATGGCTCAAAGTTCCCTCCTCCACGGCTGAAATCCACCTCAGTCAACTTCTCTCCTCATCTGAAAAGCCAATCCAGATGCCACAATTTGTAGAGGGACATCTTGACATTCTGTCTTTGAAGCTTCACAGAGCGATGGATGGTAGGAATGGGGAAGGTCATTACTATTCTGATTACTAAGAGCAGGGTAAAGTTTGCCATTTCCTGGCTAGAAACCTTTGTTTCTAGCAGTATCAGAAAGCCTTTTTGCCAGAATGTACTGGAACCTTCTCCCTGGCCGGCGAATACCTCAGAAAGCACTGCTTTCTGTTTGATGGTCTGGTGTACAAATAAAAAATCATGACAAGCCATCCTAGGATTCTGGAGTAGGATGGAGCAAGCTAAGCTGTCAGATTGACGGGGCTGGGGCTGGGACTGGGTAGCGGCAGGGGAGGAGAAGCTCATCCCTGCATTCCAAAGACTGTTCTCAGCTCCAACTGAAAATAGTGGTAGCATGGCCCTTACTGGCTTTGTCCTCCATGTCCTGATAACTAGACAGGACTAAAACCAGGCCTATCTGGCCATCTCCTTCCCTGGCCCTGAGCCCTCAAAACCCTTAGGAAGAATTTCAGTTCAGGTCTCCTGACATATATAATAATGCGTCTGGTACCTGATCTACACGCTATCTAAACGCTTTTATGTTTAATGAATGTCCAAAGCTGACGGTCAATTAAAACTGCACCAGCAACAGAACAGAGCAAGCAGTGGAACAACCATGGGAAACAAGATGACCCCAAAGAAAGCCAAACAGAAGCAAAGGAGCCAGTGCCACAAGTACAGCAGTGGCCTTAAAAGGGAAAGCCTGTCTTTGGGCCTTACAATCACAAGCTAACCGACGTGTGCTCATGAAAACAAACACACACACATCTTCCAAACACACATAGGCAGGATTTCCCTGGCACCTGTTCTACTCCACATGGCTTCCACCGCACCTGATCTATAACTACCTTCCCTCACCAAAGACACATAACTTCTCAAGAAGACTCTAAGTTCCTGGGACTCAAAGGCCTGCACTTTTTCCTTAAAAGAACAGTGTTTGTGTAAATGCACACAAACACACAGGCCTCGAGCGGTAGCGGGGAAAGACCGATGGCAGCAAACGTTGCGTAAGAAGCAAGGCAAGCCCCGACGTGACCCACACTCTCTGCTCTGAACTCTTGAGTTAATTATAACAAATTACAGGGACTCCAAGTATAGCATAGAGAGACCATAAACTCCCTAATAGCGGCCTATATTGAACCAAGGTTCTGTGTGAAAGAGGAATTCGGCTTCCACAACACATCACAGGGCAGATGTTCCGACTCCGCTTCTCTGTCCTGTGTCACTGGGCACAGATCCCCTTCACACTGGTCCTATCTGCAGGACTAGAAAGGGCTAGAGGCCTGCTGTGGCTAGAGACCCATGACCGCAGGAGCCTGAAAAATACAGTGGGATTGGCGTCAATATCCGATCGGAGCTTGTTTTAACCTACCTTAAAATCTCTCATAACTCAGAAGGCAGTTTCATAGTTTCTAAGAAAGTCAGACAGAAACATTCATGACCGCCCCACAATTATGCCTCCAGGTACGATCAAGAAAATGAGGGATTTAAAGTCACACAAAAATTTGTACATGACGAGCTGCCCCAGCAAGTAATGGTGCTTGCTGGCTAGATCGATGACCTCATTTTGATCCCTGGGATCTACATGGTGAAAGGTGAGGACAGACTCCTGTGATTTTCATATAGATGCTGTGATGTGCACACATGTGTACATGCATGCATACAAATAGATGTAACAGAAAAACTTTAAAACCACTGGATATGAGCCAGGTACAGTGGCACACACCTTTCATCCCAGCACTCAAGAAGCAGATGCAGGTGGATCTCTGAGTTCAAGCCTGGGCTCCAAGCTGGCCAAGGCTATGGAGTGAGATTCTGTCTCAGGAGGAAAATCCAACCATTCCAAAACAAACCTTGAGAATGAATAGCATGCCTAACCTCATAACCTACAGTCACCAAGAAGAGAAAATGCCAATGCTGACTGCAAATGAAGGGAAAAAGGCCCAAGGAAGGATGGAGCTGCTGGCTATGGTGGGACAGGCCTGCGATCGCATCCGCAGCCGTGGGGAAGCTGGGATGGGAATCACACACTCAGGGCTGGCCTAGGCTACCAGAGAGCCTTGTCCCTGAGAAGGAATGAGAATGGACTGTTGGCATGAGCTGTGCTGTGGGCAAACTTTGAGACAGCAGACTTAGCAGAGGTGCCAGACACAGACCGGATCTTAGGTGATTCCACGGATGGGCAGACACCAGAAGGTGGGGAAGAGGAGAAGGAAAAATGTCTGTGTCTTCTAACATTAGACAGTGGAGATAGCTGTCCAGTTCTGTGAATGAACTCAAAACAGAGACTTGCATGTGCTTAAATAATTAACAAGGCGGATTTTACACTTTATGAGTTTCATCTTAAAGGGAAAAAAATCCTGGGTGAATAAACACCCAGGATTCCTAAGGAGGTAAAGTTCTTAGGGCCGGGAGTACAGCAGCGCATCGAACTGCCTGTTTCTGTCTCAGGCCTCTAGAGCCTGGCCTCGCACTGTTTCCTGCTGGCTGGGCTTTTCCCACCACGCCTTGACCTTTGATGAACAGGCTACCCTCTGGGCTCCGGTCAGCTGTTCTCTACCCCACCCCTCCCGGCACACACATCCAAGGCAGCAGAGGTCATTCACAGCCCCCCAGTCCTTCCTTCAGCCCCCAGCGACCCCCCCAGCCCCCAGCACCCCCAGTGCCCCCGGGTCTCAGTGGTCCTGCAGTCCTCCTCGTTCCAGCACTGCACAGCCCAAGCTCCCACACTGTCTCCTCGGGGACTTTCCTATCAGCATGTGCAGGCTCAGTGAGCCCTGACACAGAAGGAGGGAGGTGGATGAGTCACTTCCCACTAAGGTTGTTAGATGCTGTGTCCGGTGAATGTAGGAGTTTCAGAAATGGCCTGGGGTGATATGCAGAAGCCTGAGGCAGGAGCATCACCAGAGAACAGGACCATGCTCCACGGGGAGCATGGAGACCCAGCTCGGAAACAGTTTGGGCTGGCCAGAGGATCGCTGTGTAAAAGCACTGCCACATAAACCTGACGACTTCAGCTGGATCACTGGAATCCATGTAAAAAGCCACACTCCCGCAGTGCTGGTGTGGGAGGAGGGAGGCAAAGCAGGAAAACTGACTGGAAGTTGGTGGGGTTGGTGGGTCAGTCAGCTGGAGTACGCTGCAGACCAAACTGCGAGAAGCAGCTCCTGAGAACCAATCCTCCCAGCGCATGTGTACGTGAGGGCGCGCGCACACACACACACACACACACACACACACACACACGCACGCGCACGCACACGCGCACGCGCACGCGCACGCACACGCACGCACACACACACACACACACACACGTAAATTTTAAAATAAATTTCATAAACACAGCCCATTACACATCAACTAGAAAAGGTTTAAACTTTGTCTTGCCAGCAAAATAGCTCAGTGGGTAAAGGAACTTGCCACCAGGCCTGACAACCAGAGTTCAATCCCTAGGATTCATGTGGTGGAAAGAGAGAACATACCCTTTCCGTGTACCCCCACATACATACACAAATGAAGGACAAGAAGGAGAGGGAGGAAGGGGAGGAGGAGGGAGAGGAGACACTTTGGGGCTGGGGATATGACTTAGTATTAGCAAGCATTCACGCTTGGATTCAGACCTCACGGACACAAAGTGTGTAGGTGTGTGGTGGGGGTGGTGATGGTGTTGGTGGTGTTGGTGGTGTTGGTGGTGATGGTGGTGGTGGTGGTGGGGGTGGGGGTGCTGATGCTGGTGGTGGTGATGGTGGTGGTGCTGGTGGTGCTGGTGGTGCTGGTGGTGGTGAAGGTGATGGTGGTGCTGGTGGTGCTGGTGGTGCTGGTGCTGGTGGTGCTGGTGGTGGTGAAGGTGGTTGTGGGGGTGGTGATGGTGGCGGTGCTGGAGGTACTGGTGGGGGGGGGGGCTGACAGCAAACAGTGAGAGAGGGTAAGCTTCAGTCCTTCATGCACACGGAAGAAACATGCCTGTATGGTAGAATGTGAATTGGAGCTGCCAACCAGCGGAGGCAGCTCTGACGTTGCCACATCGGGAACCAACAGCCTCAAGAAGGAGATAAATCAAGACAGGCAGTGTGCTCATCAGCCAGCTCTGGCCACCCCTCCGAACTAGAGCTGCAGAACAGAGTATTCATCCCTCTTGCGCTCAACTCATCTGCCTAAAATACACACCGTCCTGCCCTGAAAACCACGTCTCCACGATACTACCTCCCACAGCCGTGGGAAAGGGAGCTCTAGTCACCCTCAGAAGCGTGAGTCAACTGCCCAAGGAACCCTCTTTCTGGGGACAAGTCAGCAGAAATGCCTGAAAATGTGGTCAGCAGTCAGGGGGATGGTGGACTGTTAGCCACACACCTAGTATAAAGAAGAATGATAACAGAGACTCAGGGGACAGGCCTCCGCTCTTCCTCAGAATCCTGAACTAAAGGCAACATCACCGCCAAAGGGTTCTGTCTTCCGTCAGTGACGTCATACACCTGAAGAGAGGAGGAAATACTGACTACAGACTTAATAGATGTTTGAATGAGGAATGGGGCCAAAGAATTCATTACTTATGTAGTCCCCAGAAACTATGATAAAAAGAGAGAAAAGCACAAATCTTCCAGCCCACTCTAAGTTACTGGCCGGACTCTTAACACTCAAGTGACCTTGAGTCTTCGGACGGAGGTGGAGAAGAAGTCCTGCCCTCTTTCACCCTGACTCCTGCAGGAAAAGCCCAAGAACCAAGACTTTTCAGCTTTTGTAAATGCATCATCCTGGATTTCTAACCCTCAGACACATGCTGTAGTGTAGGATAAGCTTCCTCCCTGGCCAAAAGGCAAGTGTCATGCCAGACCCTGAGAAACCTGCCACTGTGGGGGCTTCAGCTTCAGCTCGATGGTAAACTTTTTCTGTTCAGAGTGATGGAGAAAAGTCTCCTACTCTGTCTGCAGTCCGCTTGGGATCTGGACACCTCCAGGTTCTACAGGTACAGAGTGGCCTCCCTGTGTCTCATGTGTCTTCATGTCATCTCGCGGACTTGCCAGGCCCCTCTGTCCAATGTTGTGCCTGTCTGGTGAACAGGTATGTCTAAGTCTCCTGTTGTCTAGGAGCACAGACCTCAAAGGGAAAATGGGAAGAAGAGAAAAAAAAAAAACTACCCAAAGTCTGAGCCACACTACATGAATGCACTGGCCACTGATGAAGCTGCCAGTGTTGGATATGAATAGTTTCCCTTATAGAATCTTCAAAAGTGGCTGAAGATATCAAATGTGGCAACAACTGCCAAAGATAAAATACCAGACAGGCAAACATGTCATTGCCCAAGAATCTAGTATCTTCCATGCTGTGGTTTCTGGCAGAACTCTGCCCAGTTTTTTTTTCCAGCATGGGAATGTCTCCCTATAATCCTGTTTTTCAAACCCCTCTCAGGCTCTTGAGTAACTGTAAGTGTTCTTTCATCCTTAGAGATCTACTTTCCTAACTGTCTCAGTACCAACAACAAAATCTTTTAAAAAAATTTGCTCTTTCACACGTGCTGTACAAGTGTGTTGGAGTGCTTGCTCATGTGTGTGGGGTACATTTGCATACATATGTGGAGGGGCCCAAAGTGTTGTCTTGAGCTTTCCTCTATCACTCCCCCAACCTTATTCTTGGAGTCAGTGTCTCTTAACTGAACCCAGAGCTCACAAACATGGCTAGTCTTGTCAGCCTGGTTGCTCCAGGGATCCTCTGTCTTCTGAGTCAAGATACAGACGGCCACCGTTCTGGGGATCTGAACTCAGGTTCACAGCAGGTCGTTTAATGACTAAGCCATCTCCTAAGGCACCAAAGGTTTTTATAATTCTGAACACAAAGATCATTTGTAGAAAAAGAGTTGACTAGATTTTGATGCTTCATAGGCTTGACTACAAACAAGGAAGCAGGCAGCAGTGGGGAGTTGTCAGGCAGGGAAATAATTCCCAATTCTATTCCATGAGGGAATAGTTATAAACATGTTCCTCCTCCTCCTCAGTCTAGGACCAAGAACTGAAAACCACTCATTGGAAATCAGAAAGGAAGCAGATGAAATATGTCCTCCTTAAACTAAAAACTCAAGGGCAGTCCCATGAAGCTTCAATAGGGAATGTCCCCAGAGGCCCAAGATCCTCAGGACGGCTCTTTAGGGAGGTGGCAGAATTATATGTGGGGCATGGTGGATGGAAGTCAAGTCACGGGGGAGGGGCTTGAGGCCCATGGACCCATCCAGCCCTTCCTCTTCCAAACTCCTTCCCTCAGACAAAGAGGCAGAGCTTGGCTATCGTGGGCTCCCATCATGATGAGCCACCACTGAAGAGTAACAGGGCCAACCAGTTATGAACTGACACCTACAGACGTGGGAGCCAGAAATCAACCCTTCCTCTTCACAGACTGACTCTGTCAGGCGCTTACTATTATTAATACACATCATCTCAGCCCTGGGGAGGTGGGGACAGGGATGCCTAGACTGTGACTGCACCTTCGCGTCCCAGCTGCCCAGACCGGAATAATCTTGTAAAAACTATATTAAGTACAACACTACTTGGCCAACGTCTTAGGCTTATTCCTAGCTAGCTCTTATATCTTAAATTAACCCATTTCTATTCATCTGTGTATTGCCACGAAGCTGTGGCTTACTGGTAAGGTGCTGGCGTCTTTCTCCTTCAGTAGCTACATGGTGTCTCTGACTCCACCTACTTTCTCTTTATACCTCTGTTTGGATTTCCTGCCTGGCTTTATTCTGCCCTTCCATAGGGCACATTCACAGCACACTGAGGGAGATCCCACGTCAGGAATGATGCTTAGCCAGGCCAGCTGAAGTGAGACAGTAAGAGATTCTGCTCAGAAACAAGACAGGTAACTCCAGAGAAAAGACACCTGAGGCTGATGTCTGCTTTCAGGAGGATATGAGCACAGACACATAAAGATGGGCGACAGACGGACATACAGAAGGATGGATGGACAGGGACAGACAGGGACATGAGTGGACATGGAAGGACACACACACATACACATGGACAGACAGAGGGACGGACAAATAGGGACAGACAGGGACAGAGACCAACATGGACAAGCGTGCACATGTACACACACACACACACACGACAGACAGATGGACAGACAGGGACATGGACGGACATGGACAGACAGACACACACACACACTGACAGAGTATGCTGCACAGCTGCTGCTGCTGGTGGTGGTATGTGTGTGTAATGGAATGTGTTATCTGAAAGTTAATGTTAGTAATTAAGATTGGAATGAAAGAGCCTGTGACTACTGAAGGCTGGTTATCAAGGGAAGTCAGATCACTGACAAGCCTTGGCCAATGGGCGAGACAGGGCATATGAATTTGATAGTCAATACATTCTGATATTGTGGAAGGACATAAGTATGCCTATCTGTGTCTCTTATTTGCTAGTGTGTGTAGTGTATGTTTGCATGTGTAGTGTTTGTATGTGAATGTGTGCATATGTGGACCCGCACAAGCATGACATCAGGTGTCTCCCTTAATTGCTCTTCCAGTTTGAGCCAGGGTCTCTTAATGAACAGGAAGTTTGCTCTTTGGCTGGGCCAGCAGGCCAGTGAGCTCTCACAGGACCCGCCTACCCCCATTCCCCATTGCTGGACCAGCAGGCCAGTGAGCTCTCACAGGACCCGCCTACCCCCATCCCCCATTGCTGGACCAGCAGGCCAGTGAGCTCTCACAGGACCCGCCTACCCCCATCCCCCATTGCTAGACCAGCAGGCCAGTGAGCTCTCACAGGACCCGCCTACCCCCATCCCCCATTGCTGGACCAGCAGGCCAGTGAGCTCTCACAGGACCCGCCTACCCCCATCCCCCATTGCTGGGCCAGCAGGCCAATGAGCTCTCACAGGACCCGCCTACCTCCACCCCCTCATTGCTGGGTTTCCAACACAAGTCCCCATGGTTGCATCACAGCACTGAGCCACCTGCCTGGGCCCCTTCTGCATTCCTCACACAGGGCACTCAGAACATCTGTATCGTCTGTCGATTAACTACATACACGGATGCCACACCGAGGAGGGTGTTGGCCTGACCCGGAAACAAGTACCTAGGACTGAGGCCTCCTGGCTCCCAGCACCCGGGGCTTCTACTGCAGGAGTTCTGGTCCTTGAACGTTAAACCAAAATAGTTCTTTGCTGACTCCAGTTATCATTGGAAACAGACATGAGGAGTCTAGAATAAGTAACTGACGTCAGTGTCCACCAGAGTCATACCAACGGCCTCCATGTTCTCACAGCGGGTCATCTATTTCAGTGACACCAGTGACACCAGCTTCGACAACCTACACTTTTGTATACGAAACGCTGTTTCTGCCGTCTTCCAGACATGTTTGCTCCTCAAAAGCACGTTTTTCTAACATCACTTCATCTCCTCCATTTCCCAGCAAAGCATCAAGAGTCCGCTTGGTTTTGACGAATTTTAGGCCAAGTGGGCTGCACACTGCTCTAACTGGCCCTAAATCACCTCGGTGCCAGCGGGAAACAGCAGGCCAACAATCCCCTGTTCCCCCCGGGTGCAAGCAGGACAGACAGGATGAGTTGGGGGCATGAGTGGTCGTGAGGTAGCGTGTCCCTGATTCCTCAGCCTGGCCTGATTCCTTGGCCTGGCCTCTTACTGTTTTTACGGCCACACATGGTAACCTGACAGGGGCAGGCGTCTTCTCCACGGCTTATTTCTAGTGCTGTCCTTCCCCACTCTTCTCCAGGCCTCGTGCCATCTGAAAGCCTGGCACTGTGTGCCCAAGGCTGAAGATGACAGATAAAGTCAAACCAAAGCCCATCCTGGTTCCCACTGGTGCACAACGCTCACGATGTTAAAGGCTCATTCAAAGATGTGCCGGGGTCCCCCCCCCACCCCCGGCTCTGTCTCTGCTACTTCCTTCTCTTTGACAAAACTCAGCTCTCCAGGACCAGCAGTCCTGTGGTACATCTAAGCAGCCGCAGGGCAGGAGAGTGGGAGTTGGCAAAGGCTCTCAGGGAGTTCAAATAGATCCTATGCCAACAAGCCTGTTTCACCTAAAAACCCCGGTCCTCTGTCCTAAGCCGTTGTTGGACTGAGCAGCGTCCCTGTGTCACTCTGGGTCTGTAAATGAAGCATACCGCCACTTCGGTGACACTGTATTTAGCTATAAAACTATGATTCTGGAAGAACTGTGTCTTGATAGACTCCTTCTCAGACAGGCTACGGCAGCTCAGGATTTGGGAGGTGGCGGGGAGGAGGTGGGGAAGACAGACATAAAACAATTAGTACCCATTACCATTTGATGGAACGTGGTCCCACAGGGTCACGGGCTTGATCACTTAGTCTCCAGCTACTGATGTTGTTTCTGGGGATTGCGGATCCTTTGGGAGGTAGGACCTAGCTGAAGGAAGTAGCTCACTGGGGGACAGAGTCTGGAGGGTTATATTCTTACTACACACACACACACACACACACACACACACACACACACACTCCTGCTTCTGTGAGGAGGGAGGGAAGGAGCCTCACATTCTCACCTCCACAAAGCTGCCCACGGACATCCCTTCCTCATCACAATGGACTGTGTCCCCTCAAACTGTGAAGCAGAACAAAACCTCCCCCCTTAAGTTGCTTCCATATTATTAAAAATCATATAGTGTCCTTGTCAGGAATAAACTTCATGGGTCATCAGAGATGAGGCAGAAACCGAAACCAATCCGTAAGAATTCTGGAATACTCGAGCCTTGGGTCTCCAGACAGCAGGAGGACCTACAATCTGACCCCAAAAGTGATGCTTTTATACAAACAAGGTCTTCAGAGGAGGTTTGTAGGGAAACATTTGCACACTCAGCTAATGTGTTAAGACAGATGGATGTTTAATTGGATGACAGCAACTGAGTCACTAGGGAAATAGCGGTTGATGTGACTTTCCTATTGGGTCACAACCTAAATGCCTACAGGGCCAGAGAAGGCATGGCAAGGAATAACGCTGCCAGTGTAAATGTGGGGACCGGGAAAGAAGGCTAGCCAAGATGGCATCTACCTGCTTACATATTGTTCTGACCTGTCAGAATCTCCTAAGGTCAGTCAACCATCTTGGAGGAGAAGTGTGTTCTGCTCTGGCAAACAGGAAGGAAAGAGAGCTGGCAGGATGGCTGGGGAGGGGAGGGGAGAAGGTGCCGGCCATGCAAGCCCGGAAACCTGAGTTCTGTTCTTGGAACCCACGTAAGGGGGGAATTAATCCACAAAGCTGTCCCCTAGCGAGCTCCATCCATCTCACAGGCACACCAGACACACAGTATTTTTTTAAATCACTTTCAAAGTAATATAAAGATGCCCTTGGTGTGATGATCTGAATACCATTTCTTAGGTGTAATAGCTCTGTGTATACAATCCCTATCGGGTCAGAGACTAAAGCCACATTCATATCACCAGGCCCACCCACCTGTACACTTAGTACACAGCACATGAATTCGAGAGCAGCACGGGTACTGGTGTTGGGCTGGACCAGCCACTGTGGGGCTTACAGCCAGTCTTGAGATCTACACCTTCTTTGCATTTCTGCTGCCACTCTGGTACTGGACCTTTACTGTGTGGACACAGTGGACCTGTCCCCTCCCCTCTGCTCTCCTCCTTCCTCACTCCAACTCAATATCCTAGTACTCTGCCCTTCTAGGACAAGAAGAGAGCAAAGGTCCCTAGAGCGCTGACTCCCTACACCTCCACCATCCTGATAAATATATATACGTGTGTGTGTGCACACACACACGTTTCCATATATATATATATATGGAAAACCCATTTTGCAATCAATGGATCATGCCCAATCCCACCCATTATAATGACTCCCCTACAAATCCAAAGAATTCTTTATAAGAAATGGGAGCCTTTAAAGTCTTCATAAAGCGTAGTGGGCAAGCTTGGGCACGACGGAACATCTCTTCCCACGGCTTCTCTTTGCTTCTGTTCTTTCCGCCCCTTCGCTAAAGGTAAGCGCTGTGCTGGTGGATCATCGCCTTCCACTCTACTTTCGAAACAAGTATAGTATGTGCGATTGCTAAGCAACTCTCTGAGGCAAAGTCTCGGCACTTCTCTGGCTAGACGCTGAGTCCTTCTCAGCCTGGCAGCGTTGGAGTCGATGAATGAACAGACACAACTTTGAAAACCAAGGAATTCAGGAAAATAAAATAGTTTTGCTTGAGGATTGCTTGAGGATTATTTTTTCGGCTGGATTTCAAGAAAGCTCTCCAAAAAGTGCATTATTTTTGACTGATTTTAAAGATGTCCCAGATGATAAGTCACTGAAGACACAATAACCCAGGATTTAATGTGCTGTGATCAAATTCTTACTTTGTTAAAGGGAAAGATTTGAGGGATAGCACACCTGATTTTGTAAACTGCTTTACTAATGAGTAAAACACACAGTAAGCATCCACGGCTAAAAGGGCACAGATCAGGGGCTAGGTTGACAGCTCAGTGCTTAACATGTTCGTAGCATTGCCAGCATGGGGAGGGGGTAGATCCCCGGACACACAGAGACGGCGTTTGGCACGGTGGCCGAACTATACTTCCAGCACTTGGAAGGTGGAGGCAGGAGACCTGTCAGAGTGGTCAGGCTGACCAACTCTGAGCTCAGTGGAGAGGCTCAGGTCACCACATGTATGCACAAAATATACACATGTACCTGCATATACATGTGAAATCATGCACATGCAAACCCATGTACACATTCACACATGCGAGAGAAAAAGAAATCAAATCAAACACTGTGTGGGAAGACACCTTTGAAATAGGAATGAGGTTTCTGATTTATTTGCTTTTAAAGCATTGGTTTTTTTTCCCTTTCAATAAAAAATAAATTGTACCAAATTAGTTATCCCTAAAGACTATTGGAGTGTTTTGGTCTGTCTTCCATACACAAAGAATTCCCAGAAACTGCCCCTTCATGGTCAACTCATTCACGGTCAACTCGAATGCCAGGGAGCGTGCCTCCTCCTCTGGATTCGGGTCGCAGCAGGCTCCCTAGACAGTCACCTGTGACCCTGTGGCCTAGGCACACACCTGACTGAGCTGAGGGTGTAAACTTCAGTGTTCTTCTGCTGAACACAAGGAAATTAGAGTTGAAAATGAGACACACTCATTAGCTTTGGCCCATCTCGACCTCTTCCAGCCAGGCCCCGAGCCAGGAGCAGAGATGGTGGCAGAGGCACACTTCCATTTGCACAAAAGCTTTCTGTCACCGGTACTTTGATCACACTCCTAAGGGCAGACTCAGATCCACCCATCCGAAGAGGCCCCAGCAACAACAGGAACAGAGCAAGTGAAAGAGACAGGGTTGTGCTGCGGCTCCTTCCTTGCAGTTTGGAGCGGCGTGAAAATCTCAGACCTCTAAAAAGCACATTAAAGATTTCAAGATGGCAACACAGAACTTACAAAAAGCCAAGTTCAGGGCCTTGCTGAGCATCAGGCCGTGTGACCCTGGCTGTACATGTGGCAGAACCGTGATGCCAGCCTTGTTTACGAGAGCGCCTGCCAAGCACCCTGGGTGCCAGACCAATGACAGAACATTCTCCAGGAAGTAACGAGGGGAGCAACACAAACTTTAAAAAATGCAAATCAACCTTTAGTTCATCAAAAACGTGAAATAAAAATGGCTTGGAGTTACAGCTCTTTGGTGGTAAGGCACTCAGATCTGTCCATTCCGACATTCCAGCTGCCTAGCAGGAAGATTAACATGGAACGGGTACTGAATGAAAGCAAACTTGAAAAGGAATGTGGGCAGGGGATGCGGTTCTGTGGTATGCGCCTGCTCAGTGTGTATAAGACCCTGCGTTCAAACCCTGGTACCAAAACAAACAAACAAACAAACAAACAAACAGGATGCAATCAGCAACCACCATCTAATCAAGAGTCCATCTCCCTTGGCAAGCAACCCCACCCCCAGGTCACTACTTTTTAAAGAAAGCCATCTTCCCTTGTCTCAACACAGACTGCACAGAGTGAGAGACTGGGCTCTATTGTCAGCTACTTCTTGAAAGTGTCTGGCAGAAATAATGCTGTTCTCAGGAACTAAGAGAGGCGCACCCATCCACAGCGGGGGAGGGAAGGGGACTCATCCACAGCGGGGGAGGGAAGGGGGCATGCCAAGGAGAACGCAGGTCCTCCTAGAGGGAGTCTACTTTCAAGCCAATGACAAACTTTAAAACCCCACCAGGACTGGAGAGATGGCTCAGCAATTAGCAGCACTTGCTTTCTTCCAAGTACCTGAGTTCTGTTCCCAGCACCCATGCCAGGGGCTCACATCCACCTGTGAACTCCAGCTCCAGGAGGTGAGACACCTCTTGTGGCCTCTGTGGGCACCTGTATTCGTGGGCACATATCTGCACCCATACACATAATTAAACATCAGTCTTTTTAAAAGTCTTCATCAGGTGACAATGTACAAAAAAGCAAAATAACTGGGGAACAAAAACAAAGTGTAAAGGAACATGGAATCATTGCCCTAATGAAGCTTCTAGAAGGGACATTCTGAACACCCAGGCTGTAGACTCGCACAGTGCACACGCAAGACTCCAAAATCTAAGGGATGGCACAAGTGTTTCCAGCCAAGGAAGAAAGAAGCCAGTAAAAGCAAGAGGTCTATGTTCATCCCCAGAGTCCACAGAAAAAAATCCAGGCACAAGAGCACATGCTACCAAAGAGGCTTTCTCCTGGGGCTCACTGGGGGTCAGCCTGGCCTAATTGTTAAATTCTAGGTCACTAAAACCCTGTTTCAAAATTAAAAGACCATTGGAGGCTAGGGAGAGTGCTCAGTAGTAAATGTGCTTGCCATAGGTGAGGATCAAAGTTTGATCCCCACAACCAAACAAATGCCAAGTGTATGTATGGGGCAGCCCACCTATAATTCCAGAGCTTAGAAGGTGGAGCTGGGATCCATGGAGCAAGCTAGTTAGGCCAGCTAGCCATATCATAGACAGCAGCAAGCTAGCTAGGCCGACTAGACACATCATAGAGAGCAGCAAGCCGGATAGATGGACTAGACATATCATAGAGTGCAGCAAGCTAGCTAGGCCAACTAGTCATATCATAGAGTGCAGCAAGCCAGATAGATGGACTAGACATATCATAGAGTGCAGCATGCTAGCTAGGCCGGCTAGGCATATCATAGAGTGGAACAAGCTAGCTAGGCCGACTAGTCATATCATAGAGTGCAGCAAGCTAGCTAGGCCAACTAGACATATCATAGAGTGCAGCAAGCTAGCTAGGCCGACTAGACATATCATAAAGTGCAACAAGCCGGCTAGATGGACTAGACATATCATAGAGTGCAGCAAGCTAGCTAGGCCGACTAGCCATATCATTGACCTCAGGGTTCAGCTGAGAGAACCCGGTTTCAATGGATAAAGTAGGGAGCAACAGAGACAAATGAATTACATCAACTCTGAGCTTTCATAGGCATGTACACACACATACATGTGCATATGCATGTGCACCCCACACATGCACACTCCCCACACATATATACATACATAAACATATACACGAGGAAATAAAAGGTAGATGGAACTAAGAAATGACACCCCATGCTATCTTGACTATCTCAGAAAATGGTACAGACCTGATACACTGAGCACTCATGGACACTCATAGATATAACCAAAGGCACTATCTTGTCTCATGTGAAGGCACAGGACTTGAACTGGCATGGCTTTCCCCTCAATATGCCATAGATCTGAAGGTAACACTGGAAGGAAAAGGCCACAGCATAGTCTAGAAATATAACAACCTGATTTCTTTGTCACACATACAGAAAGACCACAGACCCTAAATGTGGGCACTCATCCCTAGTTGGTTGAGAGATAATTTCTTGTTCCCAAACAGGAAGGACTTCCAATGCTGAAGGAAGCCCATGTAGAAAGTAAGCATGTCAAAAGTCATGTTCCTAGTTGCTGGGCAGTGTTAGCTGTAGACAAGGGCACAGCCTCCCAGTTAGAACTTAGAAGAGGTGGGCAGTGGGGATGTGATTTTAAGGAGAAGGTACTCTGGGGCACAGCAGCAGCACGGAAAGATGGGGGGACCTAGAACAGATCCCACGGCCCCAAGTCTCCTCACCACTACCACAAGGTCCTAAGACTGTCTTTGGTGGCCTAGCTACAATTGTAGTTACACTATGCAAATTCTGTAGCGTGTTGACCACTGGGATGCATGTGTCTTACATTGCTCATTGATGAGCAGTGAAAAGGAAAACCTGACAATTAATTATGCACTTAAGAAGTCAGACATGCACCATGAGTATTAGATTCACTCTTCGAAAATTATTTATCCTCTGTTTAGTGTTCCTGAGTGTGCCTGTTTGTCTGTCTGTCTGTGTATCTTGGGTGTGGTTCCTCAGAACTAATCTTTGTCTTTTGAAAGGGGGTCCTCTCTGGGACCTGGTGATGCCATTTCAGCTAGGCTGGCTGGACCTACCTGCCTCCCCGTCCCTAACCCTGGGGATGAATGTAGCACATACCTTGTCCTGCATTTTACATGGATGCTGGGAATTGAACTCAGGTCCTCACACTTGTGTGGAGGAACTCTACCAACTGAGCCCCCCTAACCCACTAGTCTTCTCCTTTAAAAGTATTCTTAGGTCTGAAACCCTGAAGAGGGCCTTCACAACTTGAAGATTTGGGAAAGGCCTGAACATCAATTTCAAGCTTGCCGCAGGGTGTGAGTGGCCAGCAGCTCTGCAGCCGTCCCTTGCAATCATTAAGTAGCCCATTAAAGGGCTTCTCCACTCACATAGAAACCATCTTCTCACCTTCCGGGCCCAGCAAAGTATGAAAACCATGTGTTTACAGTGACTCCGTTGCTATGAAAGCATGCTGCAAAAAATAGTTTCCCTTTGATTTAGGAGGATATAAAAAGGGGAAGATGTCTGGCGGGCAGGAGCCCCTGCTGGGGGGAACCTGGCAGAGATGGGAGAGAAGCAAAGAACCGTGGTGGTCCAGGCAGGAGTCACATCTACCCAAGGAGGAGCGAACGTTCTCAAGGCTCACAGAACACATCTTCCAGCTGGGAATATGGTTTAGAGCTCCATGCTCCTTAATCTCTTTAGCTCCTATGGTTTCATGACTCATCTCCCATCTGTCTAGTAGGGGCCTAGCTGCTGCCAGCTTGTGTCTAGAATCGCATCAGGTCGTTTCTTATTCTCTCCTTTGATTTTGTAGCTCCATATATTCTCCTTTTGATATACTGTGTCTGTCTGTGTGTGTGTGTGTGTGTGTGTGTGTGTATAGGTCAGAGGTTGACACTGGGTATCTCTGCTCAGTCACTCTCCGCCTTATGTCTCAGACAGGATCTCTCACAGGCCCTGAACCTCACAAACCCAGCTAGGCTGGCTGACCAGCAAATCCCCAGGGCCTCTCTTGTCTTCCAACACTAGGAACCACTGCTGCCAACTAAACGCTGGTCCTCGTGCTTCTGTGGGACCAGAGCCATCCCACAGCCCTCCCTTCTTTGATATCTTTTATGTTTTTACTCAGTTGTCCCCTTAACCTTAGGCCTGACTCGTCCATTTTTTTCTCTAATGTCACCAGTCTCTTGTCAGGCATCCTCCATCATGAAGAGACTTGTTCCAGTGGGTGACATGGGTCAATCTCAAATTAACCTCCAAAAGACACCCCTGCCCGACCCTTCTCCCACCCTGGAGTTAGAGGTCCATGCTGCCACACCCACGTTTTACACAGGATCTGGGGTTCCGACTGAGATCTCCGTGTCTGGACGGCAGGTGCTTTACTCACCAAGCCACAGCCACCGCTACCAGCAACAGCTTTTCTTGAAGAGGAGGAGGAGCAGGAGGAAGAAGAGAAGGAGGAGGAGCAGGAAACATAGAAATCTGAACCGTGTTGTCATTTGAGAAATTTACAGTCCTGAAACCCACACAGTGAGAAACACTGGGGCACTCTGCCATCCTCCAAGCTTGTCACTGGTTTTAGCTTCTCCAGGATTCCAAACATCCAAATTGGAGCAACAGGTTTTAAATACAAAAACAGAGAGCATTTCTGGGCTTCTGGCTCCCTCCAGAAATGTCACCTGATGAGCGATTCCAAGGCACAGACATCTCTGTGTACATCGTGCACACAGACAGCTACCATGTACGCCATCCTAGCACCAACAACATGTTCTTGTCTTGCTCTGTGAATCACAAGCCGCCTGAACTTTAACATTTGCAGTTCCTACAAGGACATAAGATAGCATGGCCACCCCGAGGCTCCGCTATGCTGTTGACTTCCTACCCCTGTTTATGTAACATCACATAACCAAAACCTTGCCCTCGCGACATTTTTCTCCTCAACCTGATTTCCATCTTTAGAACCATCTTAGGCCTCAAGTGCAAAGCCCAGTGGTGTTTGGGGAGGTGGATGGGGTGGACGAAACAGAATTAGATGGTTGGCTTTTATTAAATTCTAGCCTACCTATTTGACTTACCATTCCCAACAGATACTTCTTTGCTGTTATACACAAAATTCTACCTGTTGTACCAGGGCTGGCACTAGCCACATGGGTCAAACCAAACTTCTGCAGGTGCATGGTAACTGGCAGGCAACCTCCAGGCCCCCACCCTCTCGGCCTCCACACGCAACTAAAGAAGCCAGCATGCCTCCACTTCACCGGAAGCCTTTCGGTGATCCACACCCTTATGGGGAACTTGAGGGAGATCACACCTACCTTGTGGCCTCCTGCTGAAGCCATGACACATTTGGCACATAGAACATGACTCCGAAGAAAAGCAGAGGCTCGTTAGCAAATTTGTCCAGATGTTTCTTCAGCGGCTTCTCTAGCTCCACCCATCTCGCTTGCTGGCTCTTGCTGAGAAACCAAAGGCCGAAGTAGTGTGTCTAGATAAAGGGTAAAATCGCATCAGTTGTGCGTCCAAGATCATACAGGCCTCCCACCCCTGCAACACTGGAACTCTGAGATGTGGGGCCCACCTACAAGGATCCAAGGTTCTTCCCCACCCGATACAGTCACCTAAGTGGAGCATCCAGGTGAAGCTCTCCTAACTGCATATGGGGTCCACATAAACTTGTGCCAGGTGAGGGATGGGGGAGCCTGAGGACAGGGCTGGCTGACTTTGAACATGTATATGTACAGGAGTATATCAGCACCTGGGCACAGAGCCCAGAGGTCAGCCGTGGATGCCCTACCTCAGGAGCCAGCCGCCTTGGCTTTGTAGGAAAGATCTCTCTCTGGTACCTGGGATTCACTGATGACACAGACTGGCAGGCTGGTGAATCCCGAATAGCCTCCTGTCTCCACTTTCCCAGGGCTGGGATTACAAGTATGCTCACCAAACCTGGCTTTTTGAGATGGGTGCTGGGGGTTGAACTCAGGTCCTCGAGTTGTCTCCCCAGCGCCAGGACCGACTTTTTTGCTGAGCCCAGAAGGATGAGTCCCTGTGTGATTTTACACATGGCATGCTGGCCAAGGCCAGGATAATTCCTCCATCGATCATAGAGTAGTTTCTTACTCAACTCGGAAGACAAACCCTGCCAGCTAGGAGCTCTGGCAATGCAGAACATTTCACAGTCCGTCAGATTTCAACCCCAAAACCACGTGCTCTGTTGGCACTTCAGTGAGTATTTTGAAAGCAGTGCCCTGTACCGTTCTATTATACATGAATTATGATAAAATTTCTCCCCCTACTTTGAGACCGAAAAGCTCTCCTCTCCTCAGCTGACCCCAAAGCCACCGGGGGCTCTTGGCAGATTAGGGTGGCATTTGCTACATGAAAGTGTGATCATCACCCTAAAACTTGAAGCCTCAACCAGCTTGGCTACGAACAGCTCGCTGACTGATGGAAACAGGCACCTTCATGCACCCAATCCTGTCTTTATGTGAACGTGTGCTAGGATTTCAGGATTAGTGCAGGAAAAAGAACCAGATCGCTGCTTCTGAAGACGCCTTTGTGTTTCGATTATGGCCTCGGCTGGTTTACAGTGCACCTGGGGCTCTGCCCTCGGAAGAATGTTTTCATTACCAAGTTTAATTTCCAAAGGCATTCTTTCTGTCCTCACCACAGCTGGCTGTCCCTCCACTCACCAGAGCCATCCCTACCAAGTCCCCAGGGAAGCCTTGGTCCCGCTTCCCTAGCACACCAGGTGTGCCCTGGCCGGTGGAAGACAGAGTGCCACAGGCCAGCTGGGGTACGTGTCTCACATGGGTGAAATGGGTGCATCCTCCGCGGAGCTCCAAAGGGCAGGCTTAGGCCTCTACCTTCTCAAGCAACAAAACGCGATCCTCGGTGTTCAGCCGATGGGAGTCTCTGTCACACAAAGCCGACTGCGTCCGTTCTAACCCCGTTGTTTGTATTCCGGCTTCTGTGAGCCCACCTGTGTTTCCACCACGAGCCATGACGCAGTCGAGGTCCACAGGTCACCTCACAGAAGAGCTCTGTGGCTCGTCTACTTCCAGGTGTTCCTCTCTCCCTCTCCTGTTGTAAGTGCGTGTCTCTGTGTGTGTGTGTGCGTGTGTGTGTGTGAGCATGTGTGTCTGTGTCTGTGTGTGTGTGTGCGTGATTCTAGATACAAAGGAAGCCCCGAACCTCTAGAGCTTTGTCCTTAAGATGAGGTGACTGCAAGTCTTACCCACAGGCTGCAGGGACTACTGTACCTAATTCCTGCCACCACGTCTATGGACCGTAGTAAGCCCTTCGTCAGCAGATCAGATGACTCCTTTTAACCAGCTCTTTTTATATAAATATAAATATAGTCATGGTTTAGATCTAGAACCGCCCCCCGCCCCCAGACTCACGCACTAAATAAAGACTTGGTCCCAGGGTTCCCAGGGCCTGGTGGGGATGCATCCTGCCCTGGAAGGGGAGCACGGGACCCTGAGCCCTTCTTGTCCCCTCTTGCCTTCCAGCTGTGATGCGCCTGACTTTACTGCTCTGCCTTCCAACCGTGACACGCCTGATTTCACTCCTCTGTGCACTTCCCGCAGGGTATGCGGCCTCATCACCAGCACAAAGCAAAAACACCAACAGAGACAACCTGAAACCATACTTTAAATCAACTTTTCCCCTCCAGAAGATGGTCACCTTGGATTATCCCAGACAGTGACAGATTCCAGACACGGACACCTATGAGCCATAGAGAGCAAGCAATGCCAGGTGGGGGTGGGGGGTGGGGAGGTGGCTCAGCTGGTAAAGGGCTTGCCAAGTCAGTGTGAGGACCTCAGTGTGGATTCCCTAACACCCACACAAAAGCCGGGCACAGAGGCATATACCCATAGTCCTAGTCCGTGGAAAACCAGCCCGCCTAGACAACTGGCAGACTCCCAGGTATTAAGAGGTCCTTTAAATAAATAAATGATAAAAATAAATAAATGATAACGTGGGGAGCGCCTGAGGAAAAGACATGATACAAACCTCTGGGCTGCATACACAGGCACACAGGCACACAGGCACACACACACACACCATAAATATACACAGAGACGAAGAAAACAGGCTAGTGGCTCACAACCATAACCCTAGCACTTGGGACACAGAGGAAAGAAGATTACGGATTCAAGGTCGACGTAGGCTACAGAGCCAAGACCCTGCCTCAAAACAACGAACGACAGAAGGAGGCAGGTCTGATGGCGCACGCGTATAACCCCCGCCCTTGGGAGGTGGGGGCGAGAGGGTCAGTTCAATATCGTTCTCAGTTACATAAAGGATCCGAGGCCAGCCTAGGCTACAAGAGATTCTGTCTCCAAAATACAAGCAGCAATGACAAAACCACACACCGAAACAAACCAGAGAGGAAAGGAAACCTGTGAAAAGGCTGAAGGAAGCTGGACTAGCTACAGATAACAGGCCTTAAACAGACAAGAAAAATAACCATGGGACCATCTGAAAGTCTTGCTGCAGGCACTTCTGGGACATTGGGATAGCTGTGTGATGCCGACACGGCCACCGGGAGTCAGGGATATGAGAGACTGGCTGAGCTCAGGCCCTAAACGAGGGAGCCTTGGTGCTTAGATCAGCATCTGCCTGGAAAGGGTCCCAGGCACGATCTCACTGCACCAGTTCCTCCACTGAAGACAGCAGCACACAGGGGTCCCTCCCTGCATGTGGGGTGATTGAAATGTTTACAAGTAAAAGCTGAGACACCCTTAAGCTGTGACGTGCTGCGTAGTAATTCCCAGAGTTATGAGAGAACCTCTGGTAAGCATGGGCGGAAGAAGGGAGCCCGCACCTGCCGAAGCAGGAAGCAGAAGTAACCTCGGCTTCCACTAGAAGTAGTGTTGACGTGTGTGCCGTATTTTTACGCTCCATACTTCATCCTAACCATAATATTCACTCAAATTTATAATATCCAAACTACGAAGGGACGGCAGGAACAACTCACTATCCATTTTGGGAGGAATTTTTAATCTTAAGATTTATCTATGTAATGTGTGTGTTTTGCATGCATACGTCTGTGTGTGCCTGGTAGCCACTGAAGACAGAAGTGGGCATCAGATCCTCTGGAACCAAAGTTACAAATGGTTGGATGTGAACCACTATGTGGGTACTTGGAATTGGACCCAGTTCTTCTGCAAGAACAGCCAGTGAGCCATCTCTCCAGCCTAAAATTAAAATTTGTATTGCCCTTCCACCTTGTAGGCTATTCTTCCAAATTTGTCTTTTCCTTCCCACTCACCAAGATTACTACACCAGGAAAAAGTAAACAAACACAACATACACACACAAAGAAAGGCCATTTAACAGAGTGTACAACACACATGCATGCACACATAAACGCACAGACATGCAGAGAACAAGTTCTGAGACTCGAAGTACTAATCTTACCACAGTAAACAGTAAAGAGTTCTAAATTAGCTGGGCATGGTGACTCACGCCTTTAATTCCAGTACTCAGGAGGCCGAGGCAGGTGAGTTCGAGGCCACTCTGGTTTACAGAGTGAGTTCCAGGATAGCCAGGACTACACAGAGAAACCCTGTCTCAAAGAGTTCTAAATAACAAAATAAACCACCCCTAATAAAAACTGAATTTGTAGTGTAAGTGCTTGTTGCTGCTGCTGAAATGTTCCCTTTTCCAAAGGGAACAGAGCCGTTCCCAGTGACTCGCTACGCAAATATTCTTTGAAAGAGTTAAAAAACTACTCAAGAAATGGGCCCTACAGTAAGGAGGCAAATGAAATGAACAGGTGTTTATGAAGAGACGATGCTCAGACAGTCCATAGGTCAAGAGCAAGTATTCAACACCCTCTTGTTACCACAAAAATGCAAATCAAAACTTCCCTGGGGTTCCATGGCCAACCGGTTGAAATGACTCTCAGAGAAACAATGACAAATGCTAGCAAGGGTGGGGACAGACACACTGGGGGTGTGGATGTACTAGTGGGGCCTCTCTGGAAATCAGGATCGAGGCACTACCACGTGACCTGGGAATACACTAAAGGGACTTAAGTCAGCACTCCACGGAGACTCCTGCTCACTCGTGACGACGATGGTGCGTGTCACCGTAGCCACATTGTAGAATCAGTCTGGGTGTCACTCAACAGATACACCAGTGAATGGGTCAATAAAATGTGATGTGATGTGGAGTTTAACTGAGTGTATGTACATGTACGTGTATATATGTGTGTGTATATGTATGTATGTTTATTTATATGTGTGTATGTGTGTATTATGCATCTGCATATGTGTGTATATTTGTGCATATGTGTGTATGTGTGTGTATATGTGTGTATATATGTGTGTATGTGTATGTATGTGTGTATGTGTGTATATGTGTGTATATATGTGTGTATGTGTATGTATGTGTGTGTATGTGTGTATATGTGTGTATGTGTGTGTAGCTACACTGAGATATGTAGGAACTGTGGTTGTAGGTCAGTTGGTTGAGAGCTTGCCTGCCATGTGCAAGGCCCTAGGCTCAGTCCCACCACTGTGACAAGCCAGGTGTGGTGCATCATTCTCACAATCCCAGCATTTCCACTGGAGAAGTGGAGGGCTGGCAGGGGACAGGAGTGAGGGAGAGCAAACAGGGGTGAAGCACATAACATACCTAAGAATGTCACCAGAAAGCCTGGCACCTTGTCTTTATGTTAAAGTTTTTCAAAAACGTTTAGGGGCAGGGAGCTCCTAGTTCAAGACAAACAGCCCTTGGAGGTGTCTGCAGCCCACCGTTGTCCCGCGCTGTCTTAGAATGTGGGCTCAGTTATTCTGCAGGAAGGAATGCACATTCGTGAGCCTCCTCCATGCCCCCCACTCTGCTCACCCTCCTCTGGCTGCGTTTCCACACTGGAGTGGAAAGCCTCTGTCCCAGCTTCTCACACGGCTTTTGCTCAGGTTACGGTACAGCACAGGTTTATCTGGCCACATCTGGCCACAAGTTGCATCACACGAAATATAATCAGACCCTGCAGTCTCAATCCATCTAGCTCTGTACCAAGCACGCCACCCCCACCCCCACGTGCCTAGTCCAAAGCGCCGTCTCCCACACCAAGCACAGCTGTGCACGCTCCGCTTAAAGTTCAGCCCAGTTTGGTTCCCCAGGCTTCACCACTAAACACTGCCACATGGCTGTGTGAAATGCGGCTGATGCTGGCAAAGAGAAGCCCCCTCTCCCACTATGGAAGGAACCTCATTCCCTGACAAAGGCCCAGAAGGCCAGCTTTCTGTCCAAGATACCAAACTGGCTGACCCTCTGGATACCTCTGGGCATAAATCCCACGTTGTAGTTTAGTTTTAAGCCTGAGGCTCTGGCGCCTTGAGTTCTATAATGAGGAAGAAAGGAGGCCGTAAAAACCAGTTCCCGGGAAGAGGAACTGTATCTCTGAGTCAGTGATTAAGAACCAGCTGAGATGGAACAGCCTAGGGAGAGTCACAGGAGGATGGCGTTTTCACGTGAGCACGCCCTGGGTTTATGTGAAATTTTGCATCTTAACCTAAGTATAAATGTCTATACGTAATGAAGTGCCAGCTAGTGTCTGCAGTGACAGATAGGTTTGCCACAGCGCCAGCGTTCATGGTAATGAGCGTGGAATGATCCCAGAGAGTGCAGGACAGGTAGCTCTGTGGCCTGAGTGTGAAATGTCCCCATAAGCTTGTGTGTTTGAACACTTGATCCCCAGCTGGTGGCGCTGTCTTCGAGAAAGCTGTGGACTATTTAGGAGGTGAAGCTAGAGGGAGGAAATGGATCACTGGGGGTGGGCCTTGAAGTTTTATTGGCCCACCCCCCTCCCTGACTGCTCTCCGCTTGGCTGTGGAGGCAATGTGACCAGCTCACTCCTGCTAGCATGCCTTTCTCCCCCACCCCCCACCCCCGCCATAATGCAGTCTATCCTTCTAGCACGAGCCCAAGCAAGTCCTTTCTCGAGTTGCTCTTCCAGACACTGGTCGGTAGCAAGAAAAGCAGGAGACAGAGCCGGGTCTGTGGGGAATCCTGCCCCTTCTCATTCTGCTGCGGACCTCACGTGCTCAAAGGCAACAGGTATTAATAGTTCACAGTGTTGTTGACATGATTCCCCTGTATTGTCGTGCTGGGGATCAAATCCCAGACCTCGCACACGGCAGACAAGTACCCACCCCTGAGCTGCGACTCCACCTTTCATCCTTCATTTAAAATGGCATGATGTAACTGCACACACCAACAATTCATGGCAGAAGATTGTGGAGGGTTTGGTTGCACCAGTTTTGTGACCCATGGCATGGCTTTAATGCCATCTGTGAGAGTTACACATGCCGTCCTGGCAATTACGAGGGATTAAAGCCTTGATCTTAATGCAGGCATTCTGAAGAGGCACTCAGCCAGAAGCAGAAGTTTAGAAGATCTCGCATTAAGCTCCAACAGGCTGCCCGCCTCACCCAACATTTCAGCTGTCAATCAAGAAGCGGGGCTGGTACGGCCCCACCTGAGAGAAAGAAAGGAGTTCCGTGCAAGCACTGAAGAAATACCTCAGATGCAGCAAAGCAGGCTCTGGGCAGCTCTCCCTGCTATGTGCCAGCGATTCTGGAAGATAAATCAATGTCCTCCACAGCTGGAGAACTGGAAGACCACCTTGTATACACCCAGGCTCTGTACTGCGTAGGTCTGGGGATTCTAGAACTTATCTATACCTAACAAGGGGACTCTCCTCATTTTTATAGTCAATGTCTCCATGAAAATACAGGAAAACAAGCTGCAGCGTAACAGGGACCCATACAGCCCGTCATGATCCCACGCAAGCCTTCTGCGGCAGCCAGACTCCCTCAGAACACACCCAGTGAGAAAGACTTAGGAGTGAAGGCTGAGAAATAACCACCTCTGTTTCTACTAAAATGAAGGTATAGTTACCACGACAGCAGAGGCCAGGCACTAAGCTAGCTAAGATTTCCAATGAGAATATTCACGAGACAAGAAACCAACACAAAATTCAAAGGCCCTAAATTTCCCCCTCACAACCTGTTCTCAGCAGACTCTTACTCAGAATTGGTGTGTGTGTGTGTGTGCACAAACATGCTATGGTGTGTATGAGCCATGTGTATACACGAAAATCAGAGGACAATTCATAAGCACCAGTTCTCTCCTTCGACCACGTGGCTCCAGGGACCAAACTCAGGTCATTAGCCAAGCTTGGTGTCAGCTACCTTTACTCAGGGAGCCGTCTACTTTAGTTTTGTTTCAACTTGACACAAACCTAGACATACCTGGGATCCTAACTGAGGAACTGTTTACACCAGACTGGCCTCTGGGCATATCTGTGGGGCATTTTTCTTAGCTAATGATTAACCCACTGCGGGCAGTGCCATCCCTGGACTGGTGGTTCTGGGCGGTATAAGAAGGCCAGGAGAGCGAGCCCAGGAGAGCAAGCCCAGGAGAGCGAGCCCAGGAGAGCGAGCCCAGGAGAGCGAGCCCAGGAGAGCGAGCTGGTAAGCAGCAGCCCTCCATGGCCTCTGCTTCGGTTCCTGCCTCCAGGCTTCTGCCTTGAGCTCCTAACAGGCTACCCTAGACGATGGACCGATGGACGGTACCGCGTAAGATGAAACACACCCTCTCCTCCCCAAGATGCGTTCAATTTGTTTTTGTTGTTGTTTTTTGTTTGTTTGTTTTGTTTTGTTTTGTTTATCACAGCAACAGAAAGCAGAGCAACACATCTCATCGGCCTCGTGCTGATCATTTTGATCATTTTAAACCCCAGCTGTGCAGTTAAGCAGGTTACAGAACTGAGGCCGATTCCACAGGTTGGGGAATGAGGTTTTCCTGTCAATCAAATAGTCCGTCCCTACATCAGACAATCAGAGCTGTTACCAAGGGCCACTAGACTAACCTCAGCCAAGCCACACCCTCCTCTGCAATGTGCGCTCACCTTTCTTTGTTGGGAAATGCATACTGAGTCCCAGTGTCTCCAAAATCTTTACACATGAGAGTAGCCAACCACAGAACATTAATGCTACAACTGACAGCTCTGGATAAAATGCAAATCTGTACAAGGAAAAGAGGCTACACTGGGCAACAGTCCCCATTGGTTGGGGGCAGCCCTGTGTTTAGCCCCTTCCTCTTCTGTTTTTGGATGGAAGACATTCTGGTTGGATGTATAGAGCCTGTTCCTTGGACTCTCGGAGAGCTGATTGACTGGGAAGGGTCACAGCACCAACGTTACCTGTCACAGGATGAAAGTGAAGACCCGAGGAGAAAGCAATTTGCTCAGAGGTGACAAACCCATTGAGGGCCGCCAGCACAAAGCCAGCATGAAAGCTGAACCACACCTTAACACTGAGCTGCCAATCACACAACAATGCACACGTGACAGGAGCCTCTGAACTGCTCCCTTCATCCTAGCTGACGAGGTAGTGGTAGGATCATCTGGGGTTGCCCTTTGACCTCTCAGAGGGCAGCCAGGGTTGGCAGAGAGGAACCAGTACTGCACACGTACCCCAACACCTTTCACCTCTCTCTGCTCCCCAGAGCTCTGCTGGTAGATGCCTTTGCACCGCCCCCCCCCACACCCTGCCCCCACCCCTACAGCCCCCTCACTCACCCCCTCGTCCCTGTCCCCAGCGCAGGCAGCTGCTCTTGATTCCCTCCTCCCTGCAGATCCAGCTCCCTGTGCTGAGGACAACATTTCATCTTTCCTACCTGAATGCCTAACGTAGGTTTCAGGCCCAGATTCAAAGCACGGAGGCTGTGTGTGTGTGCGCACGCGCGCGCACACAGATGTGTGCACCCAGGCAGTGTGTATGGGGGCCAGAGGCTGACACATATGTCTGAGAGCTTTACTTTTAGAAAGGGTCTCACTGAATCTGGAGCTCGGTCCTTCAGTTAGACCAGCTGGCCACTGAGCCCTGGGGACACACCCAACTGTCTCTACACCCAAGTTCTGACTTGCTGGCACACTCAGTCTTTGATGTGAGCATTGGAGAACTGACGTCAGGCCTTCACCCTCATGCAGCAAGCACTGTGCCCACTAGGTCACCCTAGTCTCCTCCCAGGCTGGCTTTCACCCCTGGCCCACACGGGTCTGTGTACTGAATGGCTAAGGACAGGCACCATCCTGGCCCTATTCTGTGATATGCCTAGCGCAGGTGGCATTCAGTCTTCACCTGTTACCTAAGTGCTGGACCCTCCGAATGCTCCCCAGTGCCTAGCAAGTCCTAAGGAAGTTGCTCAATTCTATTTAATAAAAATCATTTCTAGAGACATTGAAGTGTGAGCAGTTATTAGAATTAGTGGACATAGCACTCCATATCTCCAGACACGATGACTTTTAAGATTGGCAAAAAGACCACAAAGTGAGCGTCACTCTTCCCACTTTAGGGGTCAAGAAACAGAGGCCAAACAGGGTCAGTAATTTCTCCAGGCATTCTGCAAATAAGTTTCAGAATCATAATCTGAGCCAAGTCCAACACAACAAACCCTACCTGCATGTATAGCTATTTACCATATAGTATAATGATCCGATACATATAAATGCATTATAGGTATTTATTACATATTATAATGACCCAATGCATATGAATGCCTTATAGCTATTTATCATATATTATAATGATCTGATACATATAAATGCATTGTGGCTATTTATCACATATTATAATGATCCAATGAATATGCATGCAGTTATAGCTATTTATCATATATTATAATGATCCAATGCATATGAATGACTTGTTAGCAACAGAACTAGAAATACTCAAAGAGCAAAAACACTTCCTTCCCAGGGCTATACAATTTAAGTTTTTATTTCTTAAGGGAATTTACATATGTGTAAATATGTATACCCCAAAATGCCACCACTAAACAAGGGACAGCTAGCTACCTGCCATCAGCATGGCCAGGACTTTTCCCAGTTTGTTCTCCTAGGTCAGCAGCCAGCTCTGCTGATCGGCTGCTGAGGCCAACCTCTGGCTGCCCGTGGACATGATCCTGAGCAGACAGCCCACCTGAATGCTAAAGCCAGATACCAATGTGAAGGACAGCGGGGAACAGAGGTGTTCAGGAACAAAAGCCTCCCACAGAACTACGGTCACCCTGAGCAGAAGCTGCAAGGAGAAGGATTGGACCTCAGGTGTGGCACGTGGCCATCAGCCTCCTCTGTCCCCTGAACCCCAGTGAGATTCCAGGTGTCTCAGAGCTTTCTGAGGCTCAGGGTTGTCTGAATCTCAGGGTTCCTGGGTCACTCAGTATAGGCTACTGTCTGCCCACGGGCTGCCCACCAGCCAATGTGTCATGTGGTCATCAGGACTCAAAATGCACAAGCGTAGACTCCTTACAAGAGTCTCATCTTGAATGCCTAGGGGATGAAAACAAGGAGGTCACCTTGCCACGGCAACCGCACACGGGACCTGCCAGTGTGGTGTGCATGGCTGTGATCCCAGCTGGCAGTCTGGGGCAAGAGAATCACAAGTCGGAGGACTGACTGGGTCACAAAGTGAGACCCTGACTCAGAAAACCAGAACAAACCACAAAGAAGAATGGCTTGCACGTAGCTCAAAGAAACGAATACCTATTTTAACCACTCTCCCTGGGGATGGGAAGACAGCTTTGCAGTAAAGTACATAACATCCAAGCACATGAATGTGAGTTCAATTCCCAGAACCCACACAAACATCCGGGGTATGGAAGGCTTGGAGTCCCAGGGCTTGGGAGGGCGGGGACAGAGACAAGAGGATCTCCAGAGTCTAGACAATTCGGTGAGCTCCAGGCTTAGTGTGACTCTGTCTCAAAAGACCAGGACAGCACTCCTGCGGAGGATATCCAAGGTTGTCATCTAGCCTACACACACACATGCATGCACACATGCACACATGTACACACACACACACACACACACACACACACACGCATGTGCATTTTAATCTTTTTTTAATTCTTAAAAAATGCTTTTTCATCTGAGTGGTGGTAGTGTATGTCTTTAATCCCAGCACTCGGGAGGCAGAGGCAGATGGATCTCTGTAAGTTCAAGATCAGCCTGGTCTACAGAGTGAGTTCCAGGACAGCCAGAGCTACACAGAGAAACCCTGTTTCGAAAAACAAAACAAAATAAAAATGCTTCCCCCATGTCTGTGGGTCACTCTCACTTCAATGCTGTTTGCTCCTTTTCTTTTTAAGGGGGAAATAGAGAAACAAACAAAAGGCAGCTGCAGCCACCCAAACGTGGGTGGCTTCTCCTTGTGACACAGGCATCAAACCCGAATGCCAACTACCCACTCAACTGCTTTAAAGAGAAAAAAAAAAAAAATGGCTTTGGTGGGGAAAGTCTCTCATTCTTACCTCCCTGTAAAAATCTCACGAGGGAAACAGAAGGAAACCCACTTCCCCGTACCAGCTGTGGGCCCTTCCCTCTGACATCAGCACTGGTCGCCTGAGCCAAGCACAGGATCTCTGTCAGGTCACGCCCACTAAGAATAGCAGGTTCTTCTAAACATGGCAGGTGGCAGATGCTGACACATTAGCAGATAGCTGACTCTTTCAAGGACCCCCGCCTCCTGTCCCCCTACAGGGACATGTGCCCAACTCACCTCCCGCAGCTCCAGCCTCTGGGCCACGGCTTCCAGGCACTCCTGCCCCGTGCTTTCCACAGACAGAGTGCACTCGATGACATTGCTGTCCAGCAGGCGGATCCGGGTAACAAAGCAGTTTTTGCTCAGGACATTGTAGCGCCGAGTTCTACGAAGCTTCAGGCCGAAAGGCATGGCTCTGAGGCCGGGGTGGGGGACGCCTCCCTCCTCTCCTGGCACAGGCACCCCTTCGATGGCCTTAGTAGTTCTGTGTTGGAACGGTCACTCTAAGGTAGGGGAAGGGCGTCCATGTCCATCAGGCCCTCTGCAGGACGGCTGTAGATGAAAGAGAGGCAATCTGATTACTCACCGGATTGGAAGGGAAGCTGTCGGTGGTGGCGCGCAACACAGAGCACATGTGTGCACACGAGCACCCGGGCGGGTGAAGGATCAGACTCAAGGGCCTGTGAGTGCTGCAGCTCTGAGTACCGTGTGAGAGGCCATGTGTCTTACTCGCTCTCGTCAGGGTGAAGCGCGAGAAGACCCGGGAAGAAGAGGCTTAGCAGAAAGAAATACATCCCAGGTGCAAGCCCCTCCAGACCTGGGGGCACCCCACACTCCCGTTTACACTGCCATCCTCTCTGGGCCCCTCTCTCTGGGAGTAGGACCAGCAGAGCTTCAGTTGCTCAGAATGGGCTCTTGTTTTAACCGAAGAACCACAGGAGATAAACTTGGCTACACTTTTCCGTACAGGCGAGGGGCCGGAGAGATGGCTCTTTGGCAAAGGTGCTGGCTGCCAAGCCTGGCAAGCCGAGTTCAGCCTCCGGAGCACACACGGCAGGAGAGAGTCAACTCCCACAAGCTGTCCTCTGAGCTCCACGCGTGTGTCTTGTCACACACATGAAGACATCTACAATGAGGAAATGGATGCAGCAGAAAATGATTGTGCGGGTGGGAACACAAGGTGGTGGCTCCGGAGCTTCGAGGAACCAAACATTTATTTCATCTTGCTCCCCCACCCCACGACACTGAGTTTCTACAGCTTTTTTTTAAATGTCTTTAATACTTATTTTAATAACTATTTACTCAGAATGTATGATGTGAATGGTGACAGCATACATTTAACGTAGATCACTTCTACTCTTTAATTTTAAACACAGAATTCTCATTGCCACCTTTGTTTTGGCACTGAGAAGCAGATCCAGGCCTTCCCTGCTAAGCCCATATTCTCCCGGAGAGCTATATCCCAACTCCCTGAAATATACAGATTCAAGAGTGTGCTTAAAAATCTTACTGTGTCCTTTTGTTCAACAAATAATGAGGCAGATGTGTGGAACCACCCAAACACAGCTCGGTTCCTTTACAGATGAATTGGTACAAGAGCCCCGTCCCCAGTTACAGATTGCTTAACCCACTAGTAACAAGACTGGCAGGAACTTGACGTCCCAGCAAATGAAAATAAAGACATGACAACACAGACAATGCAAGCATTAAATACCAAGCAAAGTGGTTTTACCGTCGCCCTGAACCAGTGACGTCCTGGTCAGGAGGCCCTGGAAACTTCTCTCAAAGAAGCTGATACCAAGCAGAGACCTTTTCCATATGGCTGCCTGCTCCTGCTAGGCTCAGAGAGTTATCGCTGGATGGACTGACAGCTAACTCAGGCAGGTGCAAGCAGCTTGAGCCCCTCATCCATCCTGGCACGGCACTGCTCCTGAGTGAACACATAGGAACCACTGGTCCCTGCAGGAATTGGTCGATGGATAAAGAAGCTGTCTGCGATATTTATAAGCCGCTCCCTGCCAGAACCCCAGGCCTCCTGAAGGTTGTCAGGGTATAACCCTACAACACAGCAAAACACACTCCCAGCCTCCCTCGGCAGGCTTTGATATTCGCCCTCGGCACATTCCTGAGCATGGCAGGTACATGTTTTATGATAGCTTAAAATACGTATGGCTAGAAATGCTGGCTTGGTAAAATAGATTAACATTTCTAAACCACTTTATGTTGGCAGAGTATCATGTTTACTTCCAAGTCACGCCAATCTGATCTCCTGATAGGGACAGAAAATATGGAGGGACCCACCCAAAGGGGGGGAAAGAAGAGGGGAAACCAAAATATCCTAAGTGTTTATTGGTGAATTCCCCTCGACTTACTGAAGCACAGGACAGGCAAGCTAAGAGTCAATGCCTACGTTAAGAAAGCCTTAAACAGACAGAGGTGTTTGCTCTGTGGATACCAGGATGCTTGTTTCTCTTCCTGGGCCAGGCTCCTTACATCTGGGTGTGTCTCCCTTAAACACCTATGAAAGAATGTGACTGGCTTAGTACCCAGCTATCCTAGCAAAAACAATCTCTCCACATACTCTTCAGCATGACACAATGCACAGATGGTGAAATAGCAACTCCCCAGAAAGCTGCTGTTCTGAAAACGACCAGAACGCGCACACAGCGAAGAGTGTCAGTTCAGCAGGTATTGTCTCGGGCTGATTGGGGCTGTGGGACTGAACTACACATCTTTCTAAACTTTTCAGCTGCCCTGGTGATGACCTCCCAAGCAGTCTTAAGAGGTGTCTACCGTCAAAGATAACGAACAACCTGGCAACATGGATTCTAGAAAATATCTATGTCAGTTAAGAAATAAAAATAAAAGATTTTCTGAATCTTTGATTTGCAAGATAATCTCAACAGAAAAAAAATGCAAGAGAATTGGTCTGGACCTTCAACAAGTAAACAACTAAAAACAAATATCCAAGGGAGAAGCCCATGCAAGCTGCTTCCCAGGCAAAAAGTGGAGAAACTGGGAAAAATATAAGGGGGTTTGTTGATATTGATTAAATCCAGTTGGGAGGAAGGGCAGGACGAGGAAAGTCAGGAAGCAGCAAGGCAAGCTTAAAATTTAAGAGAGAGAGAAAGAGAGAGAGAGAGAGAATTAGATCATTGCTAATTTTTTGGTTTTATTGTGTGTGTGCAGCATATCCCGCTGTGTGCATGCCGGACGTACACAGATTATGGAGGTCAGAGGGCAAGGGCAGCGTCTTCCTTAATCATTCTCCACCATATATTTTGTTTGAGACACATTTCTTCCCTGATCATGGAACTCACTGACTGGTTACGGCAGCTGGCCAGCAAGCCAGGGATCCTCCTGGGTGGACCCTAATTGGCGGGCCTTTTTACACAGATCTGGGTAGCAAACTCAAGTCCATACACCTGCAAGGCAAGCCCATTTCCGAGCTGTCTCTCTAGCCGACATTTTCTGGGGTTTCTGATAGTGGGGTTGTAGTTATACAGGAGAGAGAAGTTAGGCGATATCAGCAGTTCTATTGTGAGTAAAACTGTCAGGATGGGTGCTTGAGACAGGGTTCAGTAGTTAAGAGCACTTGCAGAGGACAGGGGTTCAATTCCCAGCACCCACATGGTGACTCACAACCATCTGCAACTCTGGTCCCAGCAGATCTGATGCCCTCCTCTGGCCTCTAAGGGCACTGCGCACATGTGGTGCACAGACATACATGAAGGCAAAGCACCCACACATATAAAATAAAAAGAAAAGAAAAAAATCTTTAGATGCCATGATGCCTGTAATTTTTTAATGGTATGAATATATGCATGCATGTATATACATACAAACACATGGTGTACACACATACTCGACTGACAGCAGTTGAGTGCAAGGGGTAGCAAACAGACACTGCCAGACTGCTCTGCTTCTCCAGGCCCCTAAATACTTTGATGACAGAAAGCTAAAGGGAGATGCCTACCCACATAGACGATGCTCTAGTACCTACGACTTTAAGGCTTGGTCTGAAGGAGCTCAGCAAGCAACATCATCGGTGCTTATTTGAACAAATTAGCCTGGGTTTAAAATATCAGCGCGATTTGACACCCCGTACCCAAAGCTAGAAACACATTTCCTGTCTCTTACACATACATTCGTCACCTCAATGAAAAGCCCATAACACCCACTCCCGGCAGTGAGGGACACAGGGCTGTGTTTCTAGGAGGAACTGCGGGCCATCCTGACCAAAGGCAGATGTCACACCTGGATGATTCCAGGCCACCCTACACAAAGACCACTTCGTGGCCAGAGGATGAGCCTCGGTTCTTAGGTTCCCGAGGAAACTATCACTCACGCACCAGGCTCTGCCTTTAACTGTCACACAAGTGCCACACAGCACCTGCTTGTCCTCAACAGCAGGTCCACTTCTGTCACCTCCCTTCCGGTCTAGAGCCTGGCTCCAGGCTCCTTGGATGGGCTCCCCGGGTGGCTCTCTGTGGCTCCTCACAATTGCTTTGTCACATAAAGAAGAACAACAACAACAACAAAACAGAACTAACTAAAAGCCACATAGAAAGGACGGTGTTTGTGACACTTTCAATTTAGGAAGGAAGGAAGGAAGAAAGGAAGGAGGGAGGGAAGGAGGGAGGGAGAGAGGGAAGGAAGGAAGGAAGGAAGGAAGGAAGGAAAGAACACCCTACATTGAGGCTCCATCTCGTCATACTAAAAATGGCATCATTGTAAAACAAGTAACAGGCCAGAGAGATGGCTCAGTGCGTAAAAGCACTTGCCGACGGCATACGGCATACACACAGGAAAGGGCAGTGGGACGTGTGTGAGTGTGTGTGTGCGTGCGTGCGTGCGTGCGTGTGTGTGTGTGTGTTTGTGTGTGTGTAACACGGTGAAGTAGCAGAAGGGACCCTTATACACAGGTAATGGGAACAAACACTAGTTTAAACACTATGGAGGTCACTATGGAAGTGTCTCGGAGAAACTAACAGTGGACGGAGCTCGCCTATGAGCCAGCCACATCTGTCACTCCTGGGCATTTGCCCTGAGGACATCACAGACACCGCACACCAGTGTTCACTGCAATGCTCCTCATTTCCTATGGGGCTAACAGGGTGTCTAGCAGCAGAAATGGGCAATGTAAAGGCGACTTATCTTCTCCGTGGGTTCCCTTCAGCTGTGAAGACAGAGACGGACTGTGGGGGTGAAGACAGCAGGGGATGAGCAGGGGTCTAGGTCTCTGCAGACACATAAAACCACGCACTCACAGGATACGTGGCTGTGCAGGGGGAATAAAGGAGGCTGACGGAAGTGGGAAGAGATGATGCTCCAACACCGTCAAACACATGCTTGCAGAAGGCCTAATGGAGCCCACCGCGGCAACCTTGAAACACATTCTTAAGAAAGCAAGGCTAGACCACGGTCTTCATTCTACTTTAAAGCTCTTATTTTTAAAACAGGAGCTATCGATTTTTATCTCATTAAAAGTAACTTTTGAATTAATTAATCAATTTTTAAAAAATACAGTGGGGGGCTGTGGTGGTGGGCAGCCCGATGGGTAAAGTGTTTGCCACGCAGGCATGAGGACCTGAGTTCAGATCACTAGAACCCACGTAAAGCCAGGCATAGCTGTGCACATCTGCCATGTCAGTGTCCTCGCTGAGATGGGAGCTGGGATGGGAACACGCCTAGATGCTCTCAGACCGCTAACCCGGCACGTGCGGCCGGGCAGCTGGCACACACTGTGGTGAACAGCAAAGAGGCCTTGTCCCCAGACGAGGTGACAGGGGAGAACCGATAGTTGAGGCTGTCCTCTTCACACTGGCGTGTGGCATGTACATGAACACACACATCACACCTGTGAGCACGCACACAAATCACAGTGAACCCCAAAGTAAATTACGGGTTCCAGGGAATAATGACCTGCCAATCCAAGCTCATCCGTTATTAAAACGTGTGCCACTCTGGCGGGGGATATCACTGTGGGGCCAGGGAGCTGAGGGTTATGTCGGAGGAGAGCTGCACTTTTGGCTCCATTTTGCTGTGACCTGAAAATGACTTAGAAATTAAAGTCCTTTTAAAAAGGGAAGTTTCATGGGTGTTGGAGAGATGGCTCAGCACTTAAGAGGACACCCTGCTCTTGCAGAGGACCAGAGTTCAGTTCCCAGCACCCACACTGGGCAGCTAACTGCTCGTAACTCCAGGGGATCCGATGTTTTCTTCCTGCCTCCACGGGCACACACTGTGCTCAGAGGCGCAAATCCATTCACATATGCAGTACTTAATAAAACAGGCTGGGCCTTTGATCTCAGCCTCCAGGAGGCAGAGGCAGGTGGCAGGTTTGGGGTTGGCCTGGTGTGCACAGCAACGTTCAGGCCAGTCAGGGTTACACGTGAGATCCTGCCTTGAAAAACTGGCAACACCCTAAAACTAAAACTAAAGCAAAACAAATCGGTTTAAAAATAAAACTGAAAATTGAAAAAAAAATATCGCTTTAGTTAGCGATGCTCTCAGACTATTTAGCACCCTGCTGCAGGCTGCAGAGTCCTGCTCACAATGACGTCAAGGCAACTGTTTTTACTTAATAATAACAGTAAAAGTAATGGGGCCGACTCAGATTCCTTCCAAGAGAAACAGTGACGTCGTCTCATTCAGCTGCTAACCTTTTCCATTCCTCGGTGCATCCTAGAAAAGGCAGCCCAACCAAAGTGGGAATGTGCATCACGAACATCGGGGGAGAAGTCTGTGCATCTGTGAAGAAACTGCAGGCTAAGCCTGCAGTGGAGCTGCAAGCCTGTGACCACAACACTCGGGAGGCTGAGCCTGCAGTGGTTGGAGTTGGAAGCCTGCAATCACAACATTCGGGAGGCTGTGACAGAAGGATCACAGAATTGGGGGTCAGCCTGGTGTACACAGTGAGTTCATAGTCAGCACAGACTAATAATTAGGACTTATCTCAAAGAATCCAGGAAGAAAGAGAAGGAAGAGGAGGGAGAAAAGAACAGGACAGTTCACAGTGGGGGCTGGTGTGAGAGACTGCTGGTAGACCTGAACTACAGAGGCGTTCCCAATGAGCCAGGTTTGCCTTAGACCCCAGGCCTGAGACGAAAGATGAATGTCAAGTGTCACCCTCTCCACTGTGCCCATCCAGTTGGCTAGTCAAGTTCCTTCTTGGTTCCTCTCACAGCGTGCTAGGCTTATGCAACAACATAAAACAGCCGCAGGAGTTTGCAAACAAGCACTTTACTACCTCATCAGCCCTGTGGAGAAAGCCCTTTCACGTGGAAAGTGTCAACTTGTAACAGGAAATCCGGTTGAGCCCTGGACTCTCCCAGCCCAGCATCTACCTGGCTATCCCATGATTCTGACACCTGAAGCATAAATAGCTTTTCAAGAGTCATCCTGGGGGGAGGGGGAAGGGCTAGATGACCCTGGGATTCCCTTATCTTAGTTGGCCTTACATTCCAAGGGTTCTGATCAGCAATTACTTTGAGCTTCTAAGCTCCCAACACAACGCAGTCTTCACTCCGCCCCACCCTTAGGTTCCTAAAAGAGAAGCTGTGGGTGGGATTTGGAGTTTAGGTCTTCTGCACGCAGCAGAAACCCAGGGCGCAGAGTGGCACATTCAGACCCAGGAGCCTCAACTGTGGTTCTGTGCCTGCCCACAGGAGGATTTGGGACCTTAGGGGTCTGGTTCTGGGCTGTAGGAGAGGGCCCTGTTGTGAAGAACAGAAAAGGTTTATTTGGGTCATTGGTGCTTTGGCAAAACAGATAGGGTTCCTATTTCCAAAGGAACTCCCCACCCTCATGCTCCCTTCTCCAGCCTTTGTGGGGTCCTTCTACTGTGGGTAGGGGCCTCACGGAGGTGGCACCCTTCACACAAGGATGCTCAAAATGATTCGCTAGAGCACTTTAGTGGGCCACAACAATATGTCAGGGTGTTGCTCTGCAAACACCACATTTTAAAGCCTTTTAGAGCAGAGGATACAGAGGGAGAACAGAGAAGCTTCAGAGTCTCAACTCCACAGTTCTCTTCCCCAGGGGTCTATTACCTTCCTGAAAGCTCGAAGATGGAAGCTTCCATCATTAACTGTAAGCTATGGGTTCTAGTGTGTTATAGTCTTGTTTTTAACAATAATAAAGCTGTCAACAAAAAGCCCTTCAGAGCTACACACACACACACACACACACACACACTGTTGTGGGATAGTTATACACTGTCAAGATATATTGCTGTGATTGGTGTAATAAAAAGCTAACCGGCCAATAGCTAGGCAGGGGAGATAGGCAGGGCTTCAGGGTAGAGAGAGGGAACACTGGGAAGAAGAAGGCAGAGTCACCAGACAGAGGAAGCAGGATGGGAAGTACAGGTAAGGTAACTGAGCCACATAAAAGAGCATAGATTAAAAGGTATGGGTTAATTTCAGTTCTAAGAACTAGTTAAGAACAAGCCTAAGCTAAGGCTGAGCTCTCATGATTAATATTAAGTCTCCATGTCATTTTTTGTGAGCTGTTGGCCCAAAGAAAAATCCGTGTACAACACACAACAAAAACAGGTTTTGGATCCTACACTTGGTTGATCAAATAAATCCTTAAACAGGGCAATAAGTGGAGAGGGTTCCAGAGTGTCAACCAGACACAGTCTAATCGGCTACTCTTTGATGAATTACTGAAGAGTCTTTGTGGGAAAAGAAAAAGTAAAATCCCAGCCTTACCCGTGAGCAGCTTCTTTTTATTTCCCATACTGTGTGACGCGTGTTTACTTCCCCCACTTAAATCTGAGCTCTGAAATCGCTAAGAGAAGCGAACCACCAGCGCGCCATGTTTACCAATAGCCTCTGGAATTTCTCCAGCATTCCACAGTCTTAGACTCCCAAGCACACCTCACAGAACTATGCAACCCCGATCTGGGTGTGAGGATGGGCAAACTGACAGAACTAGTTCATCCTGTGCATAAATCATGGGGCACAGCCTGACTTTCACACACAGACTGTCGTATCCCCAAGGAGATGCTATATGAAATGGATGGAGTCTTGAGAGGGAGATTGAAACTACTTTCTCTCAACTCCCCTGAAAGAACATCAGGAGCGAAGTGGGCTTTGTTTGCTAAAAATTTAACTGCCAGTTTCTTCGGTCTGTTTTAATATTTTTGAGACAAGGTCTCGTTATCTTTCCTTGGGCTTCTGAGGAGCTGGGATTACAAATGGAGCTCACATCACATCCACAGTCAAGCCACTTTTAAAAACATAAAACTTCTCTGTGAAGTCTAAAGCTCAAGTCCTTCCGTTGCTGAGGAAAACACCCATGACCTCAAAGCATTTAAAAGCACATTTTCAAATCCCGAGCCCTTCCAAACACTCAGCGGGAAGATGAAATTTATCCACAAACACATTTTCCAACTTCCCTGTGCACAGCGCCATGTAAATGACCTTTCAAAACTCTTCTTGAGCCACGTTTAAAATGAAAGGAGACTGCTGTACTGTGCATCCACTCAGGGGAGGGGTGCAGAGCAGGGGTGCAGTGGAGGGGGGACACAGTGGCGGGGGACACCATGGCGGGACGCAGTGGAGGGACGCCTGCATGAAGAGTGGGCTAAACAGCAGCTTCCTTAGACAGATAAAGCCAGAGACCACGGCGGGGAGTCACAAGACCTCCTGCACAGACATGTACCATAAAACCTTGAGTCTAGGGAAATAAAACTTGGCTTTTGCTTCACTTCCTAGCTTTACACAGCTCAAGCCGCTGCCGTCCTTGCCCCGCACGGTTCCAGTGGCTTCTCACGAACTATTACAGACACATTCGCCAAAAGAATCCAAACTTGGGTGAAGGTGATGGATAAATCGTGGAAACAAACACTCTACGGTGCAGAAAGCGGCCTCCAAAACTGCCCCAGCAAGCATCATCCAGCATGGTCAGGCAGCGTGGCACACACTGTGACCTCCTCACTGGGCTAGCCAAGGCATGGGGACCAGAAGTTCAAGGCCAGCTTGGGGTACACAGGAAGACCCTGTCTAGAAAACACTAACAACTATGCTATCCAGTGCAGACTGTGAGAGAAGGCAGGAAACAAACACAGATGCTGCGCCCTCGGTGCTGAAAATAACATCCAAAGACTCCAGACGCAGAACCCCCACCATCTAGAGCATCTTCCTTTTGGAACGAGTGGGAGCTCCTGAGTAGCTTTTGTGTGCAAATGACTACTCCCGGGTGGGCTGCAGGAGCCAGTGAGCAAGGCGACTTGTCCATGAAGCTCAGTCCCGGGCACTCGAACCCAGAGAGAGAGCTGGCGAACTGCTTGGCCACCAATTGATGTTTGGATAGGAAGTAAGATGGACGCATCCTCCCTTCTGTGTCTGTGAGCCCTGGACCCTGGGGAGAGTTGAGCAGGTGCGCTCAGGCCCAGGGCAGGGAGGAAATGGGAAAGGGAGGTGTGGAAGAGGGGAAGGGAGGTGTGGAAGAGGGGAAGGGAGGTGTGGAAGAGGGGAAGGGAGGTGTGGAAGAGGGGAAGGGGGTGTGGAAGAGGGGAAGGGGGCGTGGAAGAGGGGAAGGGGGTGTGGAAGAGGGGAAGGGGGTGTGGAAAAGGGGAAGGGGTTGTGGAAGAGGGGAAGGAGGTGTGGAAGAGGGGAAGGGGGTGTGGAAGAGGGGAAGGGAGGTGTGGAAGACTGCCGAGGGAGGTCAGGGGCACCACCACTCACTAAGAACCCGGCCACCCAGTTCTGTCCCTTTAGAGCCTGTCTCCAGAGTCTGGTGAGATGCGTTTGCCTTCAGTGAAGTTCTCTTGCTTTCTGGGTGTGCCTGGGCTGCCAAACCTCTCCAGTTGCTTTTGTGACTGTGTTTTTGAAGTCAGTTTGGAAGAAGTGCTGATGGCATGCTTGGATTCTCCCACACTCCAGCAGAGTGGCCCAGTGGACGGAGAGCCTTCCAGGTAAGATGCCACACTTGGGAAGGGACCCCATTCTTTCAGATGTTCCTGATAGCGTCCCAGGACTATCCCAGGGGCCCAGCCCCAGGTCCCTCTCTACTGTGTCTCAAAAACAAGGTGATGGCTCCTGAGGGAAGACATCTGAAGCCTTCTGGCCACCACACACTTAAATGTCATGAGAGCTCACACACATACATACACACACATATGTGAACATGTACATGGAACCAAGTTTTACGTATCAACTCCCACTAATTATATAACTAAGGAAGTTGTGGACGCTGGAGCCACTCCCAATTTCAGACTAGAAACATTGACCTTGCCTGTCCCAGCACACTGTGAACACGACTGCCACGGTTATTGTTGTTACTTCACTGAGTACTGCAGGAAGCACACAGACCGCTCAGTACAACCAAGCACCTTCGACAAGCCACCAATTACAGAGCAGAAAGAGTTCTGACACCAGCATAGTTATCAGGAGGAAGCGAAAACAAGCAAGTACAGAGTCTGGGGAGTCATGGTGGTGACAGGGTGGGTTTCAGACCTGGGATCACTCGGCTGAGCCAGGACGAGGCATCAAGTGAATTCTGAAATATTACCCACAGTCCCTGCCGCAGAGGGAAGAGGCTGAGCCACGGGGGTATGAACCAGTGCCCAATGATGTAGGCACTGCCAGGCACTCACTAACGGGATAAACAGAGCTGCTGCACACACATGCACCGTGGCCCTGTCACTACTGCCCTCTCTGTGCCCCACCCCTCACCGCTGCAGCAGGAACGCGGGACAACCTGCGTCATGTGACGCCTTTGTTAGCAGCACTGCTGCCTTCGAGCTGTAATGCCGTAAAGGATCCGTGAGTATCTCACTTCTGGTCCCACAGATGACCTCGGAAGGAAGATGCTCAGTCGCCTGGACCAGTGGATCCATGAGCATCTCACTTCTGGTCCCACAGATGACCTTGGAAGGAAGATGCTCAGTCGCCTGGACCAGTGGATCCACGAGCATCTCACTTCTGGTACCGTGGATGACCTCAGAAGGAAGATGCTCAGTCGCCTGGATCGTGGGTCCGTGAGCATCTCACTTCTGGTCCCATGGATGACCTCGGAAGGGAGGCTGCTCAGCCACCTGGACCACTGCAGAGAAAAAGCTGTGTGGGCCCACTGGTCTGACATCTCTGTCATTGCTGGGTATGGACACACAGAACCAGAGGGCAAAGGTCAACCACTTGAGTTCTGAAGTAGAGCTGTTTAATCTGAACACTTAGATACGGGAAACTTCTGAGCTGGGCAGGCCGCTCAGTAGGGGCTTGCTGCACAAACTCGAGGACCTGAGTCCAATCCCCAGCACACACACAGACAATGCCCCAGATAACGCACCCACAGAGTATCCAGACAATCCTCTGTGAAACTCTTCTTAGGTGATTGTGGACTGTGTCCGGCTGATAGTTGAAACCAACCAGCACATGCTCCTTTTCACAGTCTGCGCTGATTAAAACCACTAGTGCTTGAGGAATTCCATTCTCTATTCTTTATCTACCCCGCCTCCCTGGCTCTCTGAGAGTTTATCAAGTCAAAGCTGTGTGTCTACAAGCTCCTTAGGACACATTCCTAAACTGCCCCCAAATCTGTCAAATGCAAAGACGACGGCTCAGGTGAGCCCAGCTGGACAGCTCATTCCTGTGAGGGTCTTCATTTGTGTCAAACTCTCTTGTAAAACAGACATGTCTGACTACTGCCTTCTCATACTAAATCCGCTACTGCCGGTGGCTGCGTGTGTAGCATTCACTAGCCCTGGATACAACCGAAGCTGTTGACCTTTGCCCTCTGGTTCTGTGTGTTCACACCTAACAGAGACACACATGTCAGACCATGGACCCACAAGGTCTCTGTATAAAGTGTGCGGCCTGCCTGTGGTCCCAGCACTGGAACAACAGCAGAGGCAGGAGGATCCGAATTCCAAGATCATCCTCCGTTACAAAGTGAATTCGAGACTGGTCCTGGATAAATGAGGCCTCATTTCAAACATGACGATGCCATGGCTCCCATTTCTTCACTGTAAAAAGGACTGAGGGATCGATCACGCTTCTCAGGCACTTGAGCGAGCAGAAAAGGAAGGAACCAAACGCAGAGTTGAAAGAACTCAGCTCAAATTCTGATTTTTCTTTCTCAACCCAGACTGAGGTGTGACTCTGTAACACATCAGGAAAGCTTCACTGAAGTAAATTCTCAACCCTGAGAAGAGGGTACCTAAGCCTCCACACCCCCTGTTACGGTCACAAACAGCTTCCAAAGTGCAAAAACACTTGGATAAACACGAGTGTGATTTCAGAGCTGTACTCTAGGTGTGATGAGCCATCCAGCCCTCCAGGGAGCTTTTGAGAAGGTTAGACACTGACTCCACACTGATACCCACGGGAACATCACGTGGCTGAACTGCCTCAAAATCTATTTGTGCATATGGCTCAGGAGCCTGGGCTTTGCCAAAGAACAGGAAAAGCAATCTTTCTCTCCCTAACGGGTTGAATGAAATGCTAGAAAGGAGAAAAAGTGAGACAGGGTGGGTCCATTGGTTGGCAGGGAAGAGTTCGGCCCACTCAGAGGCAAGGATTAAGTAAAGACCAAAGAAGTTCAGACACACTACAAAGGGGCAAAGTGAAAGGTGACGAAGATGAAGAAGATGGTGGCTCACAAAGCAAATGAAGCTTCCAGTATAGAGAGGTCTGAGTAAAAGACCACATCCAAGGCTCTTCTTACTTCTCCATCAGGGTAACACGTGACACAGAAGCAACGACAGGCCCAAACAGTGCAGCACAGGAACAAAGACGGGGGGCATCTGTTACCCCACTATTGCAAGTGATCATAGAAACTGCTCCATTTAGCGCAGCGCTGGGGACTTGCCAGAGTCATCAAGTCTCTAGAGTACAATAATCTTGAGTTGGAAAGAGGATTCTGAGTCATCAGTTAAAGCAGGCCAGCCGTGTGGGGCACGGATGTCACCCTGTTACCTGCCCCTCCACACTCAAGGTGAATGAAGCGATTCGGAAACTACAATAGTCCTTAGTTTGCCTCTCTAGCTTACAGCTGCTAGATGGGGGCTGCACACAATGAAAAGGGATCCAAGGAGACCCCAGCTGGACAGCCTGTCTCTGGGATGACCTTCACAGTGTGAAAATGCTTAGTAAAACAGACATGTGCTATCTACTGCTGTCCTTACACTCTATCTGCTGCTGCTCGCGTTCATGTATGTTGTCGAAGTTTCTCATTTCCGAAAGGCACCTGGGGGGCAGCAGAATGATTGCCACACGAGCACAGAGCTGGCTTCGATTCCAGTGTTTGTGTGTGTGTGCGCGCGCGCACGTGCGAGCAAGCGAGACAGAGAGAGACAGAGAGAGAGAGAGAGAGAGAGAGAGAGAGGAGAGAGAAGAGAGAGCCCTGTGTCACTAGCACATCTTAATCTTGCTGTTCTCCTTTGCTACACTCCCAACCTCCATGTGTGTTCACCGGATCTCTAAAATGTAGCACCCCAACGGTGTGCGCACACGTACACACACTCACACACACACACACACGTGACAGAGAGAGAAAAAGAGAGAGAGAGAGAGAGAGAGAGAGAGAGAGAGAGAGAGAGAGACGGGGAGAGCAGGGGCAACAGAGACAGGAGGGTCCCTGGAGCTTACTAACTTGTCAAGCCTTATCAGGGAGCCTCAAGTCCTAGCAAGGGCAATGGTTTCTGAAGGGTACCCAAGGTTGACCTTTGCCCTTCAGGCACACAAGCACCGCACACCTTCACACATTCAGAAATAAACAAAAAGGGCAAACCTGGAAGGCTATCGCTGCTGACACCGTTCATAAGCTAACAGTCTCACCTGAAGGCCAAATGGTGTAACGCAAACACCCTGCTCCCTGGCTCATTTCTCCTTGTAGGCTCTGCGTGTTCTCTCTAAGTATCTCCTGGATTGCCTACGACTACGGGACCAGTTACCCGCATAGCCCAACTCACGGAGGCGGGATTCTTAGCCAACGGAAACACAGCCAACAGGCGGGATTTCCAGCTAGGGCTCGTCACGCCCGACTCTCTTTCTTCAAGTCAGTAGTTAGAAGCTTGGAGCTGGGACATGGCTAGGCTTAGGCGGCAAAAATGAAGATGTTTCCACCCTTTTTAATCACTGAAAATTCATTTCAAATCAGGGGAGAGGAACAAGACGCAAACACTGTAAATTTCATGTCAGAAGGCCCACACTACAGTGTTCAGAGGAACGGGCCTTATGGAAGCTTGGCTTTTAGAGCTCGCAGGCAGGTATTGTCTGGTTTGGGAGGGAAGTGAGTAGGTGGTGGGCAGGGAAAGACTGAGAATAGCAGAATTGTTTGGATAACTTTATGGGGAAGTGTTACCCCTCCCAGTGCAGATGGGAACAGGAAGCCAGGGGCTCCCAAAGGGCAGTGCTCAGGGCCAACAAAGGTGAGGACAGTCACGTGGGCAGGCACAGGAGCAGAATGCGAATGCATAGAGCAGTGGGAGGCGGGTGGGCACGGAGCTGCTCAAGGAAAACAGTCAAGCAAGTGAGAAGGAGAGAGAAGCAAAAACAACGTCCAAAAAGGAAACCATGGTCTGAGTGCCACGCGGTTTAGGAGTGAACGGGACCCATGCGCTCACACAGAACAGAGTAGGGCAGTGGATCTAACGGAAAGGATGATGGGAGGGAGGAGAAAAGGCGCACACACCCCTCCAGCCCCCCACTTCTATAAAAAAGGGCTGAGCAAGTGCTATGCTTCTAGTCTAAGTGCCTGAGAGAGTCTCACTCGCTTGCCCACGGGAGGCAGGAGGCCGTTTCCCTGGAGAGTCAGCAGCCAGGCAGTTTCTCAAGAAAGGTCCCTTTGCTGCACGGAACACCCGTGGAATCTATGAAGACATCATATTCAAGCTGAGTACATCTGGGATAACCTGCAGCACCCAGGCCTCGTGGGAAAAGGGGTTAAACTCTTCGTGGGATTATTGAGACTACGTGAAAAAAAGATGAGCCAAGGAGAAGCGAATCCAAGAGCTAGGAGAAGCGGATTCAGGAGCGAAGTCCAGATGCAGCCGATTTCGTCTTTCCACTCCTGACTTTCATCACAGATAACAGAGAAGGTGAGCATGCCCACAAACATGGAGACGCTCACAGTGAAGGTTGGTGTAGCTGCAAACAGGCAGGCCCCACAAATGGGGTTGATCACCAGGCTGAAGACAGATGCCTTCCATGCCTTATAAGTGGCCAGTCCTCGGCTACAAACGTCCTTAGGTACTGGTGCCATTGTGGTCCATACGGTGGCAGATGGGGAAGTTATAATTTAGTAAATGCTTGGGCCACACCCTACCTTCATCAGCGATCACAGTCTTCTTCTGCAGCCCTTCCCCAGCTCCAGACTCTGCCCTTGTTATTCTAATACCTCAGCCCTGTCACGGCATCAGCCTCACTTCCCAGACAAGCACACTGCCAGGCAAAGAGTCTGAGGCCCTTCCTGACCTAACACGCTAGCTAGTGACAGAGCTCCAGCTGTCTGCAGGAACCGGTGTGGTCAGCCATTCTCCTTCACATCGTACAGTGATTTGCTCAGAGGTGACAAACTTGTCATCGAGTGCATGTCAGCACAAAGCCAGCGTGAAAGCTGGCTTCTCCGCCAATGAAAATACAGCTCAGCTGAGAGCGCGAGGCCCACAGGCAGTGTTGGATGAGATGTGTTGCCACTTCAGAGAAACGGACTCTTCAAAGGTCCTAAGATCAGAACAACGGGATCCAAGTTGCTAGACAGCTCGGGACCCAGGGAAGGATGGAGAAAAGAGCTGAGCAGGGAGTCAGTAGAGGCTACAAATAATCCACATCCTTACATAACATGTGTGCTTGGCATGTCCCTGGGCACAAGCCCATGGCATTCACTGGCATTCTTCCTCTCCTCTTCACACAGCTGAAACCTCCCAGAACCTTCCCTCTCCCCCAGCAGTGAGCACATGTCAATCTTGAGACTCCGTGGTGAAAAATAAACCAAAACACGTTCATGTTCCAAGAGCTTACGCACTGGAATGCCACGCTCTAAGCCTGGCACCTCACCATCTATGTGAAATGCTGACCCAGCTGATCTGCTGGGTCCACCGAGCTCCTTCCTGTTCACACTGACTCCTGCCCTTTGCTCAGATTCTCCATTGCATCTTTTCTTCTTCAATTCTTACTTTAGGGCGAGTTCTGTCTCCCTAATATGAAGCCGCCTGAAAGTCAGCAGGTTCAAGCCCTTCAGACAAAGAAGCAACAGAGAGCTGACTGTTGTTAGCAGCAGCAGCAGTCCGAAAGAAACACACATACACACACACACACACACACACACACACACACACTTGCACTCGCACACAAACATGTGCACACATGCATGCACGCATAAATGCACACACTCACACACACATGTGCATACACACAGACTTCAGTGTTGGGCTCCCAATGAAACTTATCACTAGGAAGGAGTGCCTTGGGGTCCCTCCACAAGGACTTGTAGGAAGAAACTCCCTGCACTGGAGGCCTCTGTGGCTGCGAGCGCTCTTGGCCAGCCTCCAGTACTCAATCTGCAGACAGAGGAGATTTGTTCCTCTGCCTCAGCCCCCAAGAATCTGCACATCTGCTGCAAACCAGAATTCATTCCCAGCTGTCTTCCAGCCTCCAAGGCTGCTACACCTGCTGGTGACCTGCAGGCTTGCTCTGCAGGGGACTGCGCTTGGCTGGCACTCCGCAGCCCTCTGGGGGGTTTTATGAACCTTAACACTCACAGAGACCTGCACTGCTACTCAGAACCACATGGGCTAGCATCCTGCTGCACTGAGAGTCCAAACCTGTCTGCTTAAATCCAGCACGGCTGTGTTTTAAGCTGTTTGACACTGCTTCAGGTGGCTAATCCCAGATGGGCCATCAAGTATCTCTTGCTCATATGCTTTGCTGTCGGCCTACTCCACTTTTAGAGGAGAGGGCCCAAGAGCCACTTGGAGACTGGAGAGCGTCTGCAATGGTCACCTCACTGGCTACCGCCAAAACAGTACCATTAAGTCTATGTACTTTCACAGCTTCGTGTGCCGGTGCAGAAGTGACCACAGGTTCACTGTCTCTGTTCTTCATGAGTCAACTACAGTATTACAACAAAATCCATTACTGTTGTCTACTTCTCAAGGTACGTCGTTACATCACTGATTCACGAGACATTCACATGCAGCTACACAGAGGCGAGGAAGAAAGATGAGGAGAGAATAGCAAAAAAGAGGATCATATTATGACAAGTCTCCATAGCTTCCAGACTGGAATTAGAGAAGATGGATTAAAGACTAAGATCCACGTGGAAGAGCAACAGGGAAAACCTCGCTGGCTTAGGGTCGGCATCTAAAGTAAGACGAGAATTCGGAAGCACTTTGTGGAGACGAGGCATGCTGATCGGTGGCTTAGAAGCTAACAGATTGGCTGGGAGGAGGCAGATGCGACAGTACAGATGGCAGGGTCGGAGGCAACGCGAACGGCTGCACCTCACAGAAGATGAGGGAGAGGTCTTGAAGGACGGCTTTCCTACAGATGCTGCAGCCTGCCTCCAGCATCGCAGGACTGTGCAGGACTGGGAAGCTGCACCCACACAGCCTCCAAAACTCACCCTTCGAGAGTGACCGTGTGAACCACAGTTGAGAGCAAGCAAGCCTTTACCATCTCCACAAACATAAGTGTATCTCACGGCTTACAAACTAGCCCTTTTCTTTCCTTGAGAGGGATTCTCGTATCAGTCAGGCTGGCCTCAAACTCCCTGGTGTCCTGGTCCTCCTGCCTCCACCTCCTGAGTGCAGGGATCACAAGCAAGCATTGCCATGTGCAGTCATGGAGTCACGTGTGCTAAGAAATAGAACCAGGGAGCGCTCCACCAACTGAGCTACGACCTCGGACTCTCCTTTTTAAAAATGAGACACACTTGTTGACGCTTACACAGGGGCACAAAAACAAAGGTGAACCGATTAAAGTGGAAGATCAAGAAAGCCTTGCCTCTATCACACGAGGGTGTTGCGTCGTCAATGGGTGGCTCTGTCTACAATGCGTGCAAGTTTTGGGGGTAGAATCCATAGTTGGGGAGGAAGGAGCTGCACCACCCACGCGTTGCTTCTCATGGCACAGAAAGTGAAAGCATCTGGATATTGAACTTCTTACAGAATCCTACTGACAGACAGAGCTGACACTCAACAGTGTGCTCAACAAGAGTCAAAAACAAGTGTCCCAACGCCAGATTGCAAACCTAGCATTGCTAGATTCAATGCTCAGAAACATGTTTTAAACATTTATTTACTTACTTATTATGTACACAGTGTTCTGTCTGCATGTCTGAATGCCAGAAGAGGGAACCAGATCTCATTACAAATGGTTGTGAGGCACCATGTGGGTGCTGGGAATTGAACTCAGGACCTCTGGAAAAGCAGCCAGTGCTCTTAACATCTGAACCATCTCTCCAGTCCCCAGAATCATTTTTTTTAAAGAGGATTTTGTTTATAAAGACAGAAGGAACAGAAACATCACTGCATCAGTCCAAGAAAACATTAGGGGACAATAAACTCGAACGTACAAAGGAACGTCTCAGACTTGGAGCATCGCCTCTCAGACTTCAGCCAAATCTTGTTCTGAGCAGAGGACTCCTTCCCCTTCCCAGGCAGAGAAAAGACTCCACGTCTGTGACCCTACGACATTAGGATGGCATTCTAAGAAACCAGCGTCCCTGAAACCTTGCTGTCATCAGAGATCTCTTTTTGGCAACTGAAGGCAGAGCCCCCAAGACTTCCCCACCTCACACCAGCAGAAGACAACCGTTCCGTGGCTTCCCACGCAAAGTGTAACTGTGTCCTGTACAGTACATGGCATCCTACAACTCCATGAGGGCACACAGGCCTCCTAGACACCACAGGGAAAAGGAACCTGGATACCTTGGCAACCAGATGGGATGAGGCCTCGAAAAGCCGAAAGAAGTCTGCCCTACGTGAGACCCGGGGAGCCCCAGGGCTGTCGACTTTAGGGTGAAGCCAAGACAACTTAATTCAGAAGAACGGTGGTGAGCATGGGCGAAAAGGCTTTAAGAACATCTGAAGTGGGGCTGGAAATACAGCTCGGTGGATAGACCGCTTGCTTGCCCTGCACAGAGCCCTGGGTTGTCTCCGGTACCTCACAAACTAGGCACGGTGGCACATCCCAGTAATCAGAGCACGGGGAAGGCAGAAACATAGGATCAACATCATCCTTGGCTACATAGGAAATTAAACACAGCCGTGGCGAAATACCTTCAATGGCTGAGAAGATGGCCTGTGATGCATGGGTCTCTGGGCGACACTTAAGATCCATCCCACTACAGCATGACATCAGCGATCATTCTGAGCAGATCAGAAGACCAAGATCATATTAGATGCAGGATGGGGGCAGGGCGTTCATCTAACATCAACTGTCGCCAACATGTGTATCTATAATAAAATAAGCTTTAAAACCGGAAAAGAAAGAAAAGCCAAAAGCAGCCTCACTTTGCATGTGGTGTGACATCATGACACCCCGGAGCTCGTAGCTGGTTACAGTGGGTTGGCAGCCAGCAAGAGTGGAGCAGAGCATTCGACAAACTCGGCAGAGGGAAGAGCGGAGACTGGACGCCCCAGAACTGTGGAACTCTCTTTTCTGTATACATAAAAAAAAAAAATCTCCCATGTGCTCAAAATGCAGCTCGCATCATCAATCTCAGGAGGGCTTGCGTACACATCTGTCTGTCTGTCTGTCCGTGTGAGCCTCTTTGGCAAGGACAAACGCAGAGCAGGTGAAGGTACCAGAATTGTTTACAGTATCACACCACTTGGCTCTTTCTTGTTATGGAAGACAGTGAGAAACAACTAGAAAACCCTGGAACCTTCCTCGAATGCTCCTGCCCTGTAGATTGTGAAAAGGCTGCTAGGACCCAGCCAGGGACATCTCTACCTCCCTGTCCTTCCTTCACTGGTCTGGAAAAGGAGGAAAATTCAAGGTTTCTGGGCTACATCACAGAACACAAAGGAATGGCCACTGCCCACTTCAGTCCTATCTCTGCAAAGAGTGTCCCTTTATGTGACACTCAGGAAGGCAGGAATATCAGGAAGGTGGCCACCACCCATTACCTTCTGTGCTAACGGGGAATATTTTGGTCATGTTTGCGTCAGAGCCCCGAGCCTGCCCCTGGATGTTCAAACACATTCCTGAGAACCAGCTCCACGGCCAACGGAAGCTTCTAGACCCAGAATGTACAGCAAAGTCTCAGAAGGGCTGTCTTCCAGCTGTCCCCAAACTGTCCTCTCCTCCCATTCATCCTCCCACACCTGGAGGCAGGAGAAAGAGTCTCAGGACAGAACGACATCCTGGTCCCACCTTCAAGGGCCACAAGCGTGTGCTCAGATGCTTCCATGAGACAGCATGGGCTCAGACAGCAGCAGCTCGGCCCTGGGGAAGTTGTGCTGAATCAGACACAGCACAGGCGGGCTCCCTCAAGGGGAGGACCTACCTCGGGGTAAGACAGGGCCTGGAACTCTGTCTAGAGGACATTTCAGCTGGAGGGAGGCACACACAGAATTGGAAATCAAGCAGGACTGGACTGAACTAACTGCCCTTACATAAAGGACCTGTCCTGGACTAGCATAAAGGAAGTGACTTGTCGCTTTACACACACACACACAACTTTTTTTTTTTTAAGTTAGGTGCGACATGACACCCTTACAGAGATAGGGCCAGGTTTAAAGGGAAAAGCCAATGACTTTAATTGTGACCTGAGTTTACCGTACATGTGTACTACACACACGCGCATGTACTGTACTATACACGTGTGCATGTGCTACACTGTACACACGCACATGTACTGTACTGTGTGTGCACAGTTCTCTCCTCCACACTAAAACATTCTCTAGCCCAGAGGGTGGGGAGCAAAGGCTCAAGATCCTCACAAGAAACCTAAAGACTCAGTAAGCTCACTAAACTTACAAGACTCACAAGGCCAGGCCCCACCCCCAGGTCATGTGAGCAGTAAACAATCTCAAGGGAAAAAAAAACTCTTTTATGGGGAGCCCTTGAAGTGATTCAGACAGGCCCAGCGATGCAGGCCTCACCACAGCTGAGTGGGCTTTCCAACGCCACAGGTGCTTTGGGCTGTGTATATAGGTGCTCCTATATACAACCCCAGGTAGCTCAGGGGTTCCCCAGGCTGGACTTAGAATGGTTCCTTTCGGTTACCACTGGTAGCTTATGTCTGTCGGTGAATAGATAGATGTCTCTCCAGGAAAAGTCATAAGACACGCGGCCAATCGCATGAAAAGATGCCACAAGTACTTAGGGTGGGGAACCCTAAGAAGAGAAGAATCGCAGGTGATGTGGTTACGGACCTGAAGACACTCAGAGCATCTGTACTCACCAGGGGACCAGCAGCAGGGGACCCTCAAAGGGCAAGGAAGGCTTGGCAGTATCTACAGTCTCCTGGGAGACAGGCCTCTGGACTCACCTATGAGAATTCTCCTGATTATACTCAATGGAGGTGGGAAGACCCACTCACTGTGGGTGGCATCGTTCCCTGGCTGGGACCCCAGCCTATGCAGTAGCATGTTATCCTTGCTCTCTGCCTCCTGAGCGTGGATGCAACACAACAGCCAGTCTCCTGCTCTCTGCTCCCAGCCTATCTTCCCCGCTGGGATGGACTGTAACCCTTCTTTGTGGAACTTGAAGTCAAAGTAAACCCTTTCTCTCTTAAGTCACTTTCCTCAGAGAATGCTGTCACAGCAAGGAGAAGTGATTAATACAGATGGTGACTGGGAACACCCAGGGAACTGAGGGCCATGTCAAGAAGGCTCAGGAGGGTGGAGCTTAAGGAGAGGCAGTGAGGCTGACTGTAAACTCCAAAGGAAACTCGTGAGGACAGAGAAACACGCACCTCTGCAGGTGGTGCAGGGCTGCTCACTCCTCAAGGGCGAGGTCTATGGAGTGTCACGGCTGCCTTATGGTACCAAAGCGAGTATGCGGGAGAGAGACGGCTGACTCTTTAAACCGTCTCAGGAGAGCTAACTATGAAACAAAGCGGCCAAGGGTCTGGAGGGATGGCAGTGGCATGCTTGCCATGAGGACCCGGCATGCAGCAGAACCTGCAAATGGAAGCTGTAACTTCAACAGCTACAGGAGGATCTCTAGGCCTTGCTGGCTAGTCAGTCTATCAGGACCAGAGAGCCCTAGACTCCATGAGAGACCCTGTCTCAAAATAAAGTGGACAGCAATCGAGGAAGACAGATGGAGACTTCTGACCCTCCACAGGGGCATGCATATCTATCTGCATTCACATACACACAAACACATGTGCACACATACACATACATATACACACACAGACAAAAAGCCAAGACTCTAAGAAAATGATAATTACTCATAAATAAGTAAGACTAAAGAGTCAGCTTGTAACAGGTTCACAGAGAACGCTTAATCTAAGCCCCAAGATAGAGACAGACATAGTCAGACAAGCCACATGCCTCTGCCTAGACTACAGGGGCAGAATCCACGGGAAAGGCCAGTCCCTTTGGGGTATTTCTAAGAAAAGGAGAAGAGGGCCCTGCTCAGTAGGCAGAGTCCTGCACACCAGCTGTCAGTCTTAAAATCGGGAAGAAGCTGTGTGCAGTGGCTCTTGCATGCTATCTCAGCACTCAAGAGGCTGAGCTAGGAAAGACGGCTGTGGAGTTTGAGTCAAACCTGGGCCATATTGAGTTCCAGGTCAACGTGAGCTATAGATCAAGGCTCTGTCTTTAAAAAACACATAACTAGGGAGCTTAGGGATGTAGCCTAGCTGAGGAATGCTTGCCATCCTAGGATAAGGGCTTTAGCTTGATCCCCAGAGCCCACGTGTCAGCTCAGGGGTGGAAAGGAAGAACGAGACGATTCTGTGGGATTCACTGACCAGCCAGACCAGCCTACTCAGTGAGTTCTAGGCTATGGAGAGGGGAAGAAACAAAAGAGGTAGATGGCTCCAAAGAACAATGCTGGCCATTGCCCTCCACATGAGCACTGCACACATGCCACCACCACCTCCGCTGCCACCGCCACCACCACCACCAAGCCTGTTAAGAATCGATTTTAATCCAAGCTTGTCTATTATTATTATTATTCATGTTTATAGAATGCTTTTGTAGTAGTTTAAGCGGGGCAAAGGCTTTAGTTGGAACAACTGATGGTCAGCTTGAAACTGTTTCTTCCTGATAGGGCAGCGACCAACCAGCATTTTCAGCAAGGGTGCACGCAGCAAGCAGCGCTCCAAGGCTAGCACATGCTACAGTTCCTTCGAATGTGTGTGTGTGTGTACATGCATGTGCATGTGTGCACTCCATGTGCAAGAGTCCATGAGGCCAGAAGAGGGGGTCGGATGCCTAGATCAGCAACTGTAGATGGTTGGGAGTCACCACAAGGGTGCTAGCAACTGAGCCTGAGTCCTGCCGGTCCTGTTGACTTCTGAGCCATCTCTCCAGCCCCTGCTCCTTTTTATCTCTCTCCCTTCCAGAGTCCCCATAAACAGTGTCATGCTGTGTCTGCCAACAAGAGCAGTGCTTTTCTCACATTTCCTACTGAGGAGGAAAAGATCCCTTTATGTGAGTCTCTAAGTACGCAGCTGTGTTCGCGGTCACTAACGGATCCGGGGTAATCATCCCGCAGGTCTCTAAAGGACGGCACACTATTCAAGGATACCACCTGGTTTCTTTGCAAGGCATGAGTCATAAAAACCTCTGAGCAATGTAAATTCTATTTGCAAAAGAAGAAAAACAACCTTCACAGAATAAGCCCTGCAAGGTCAAACAGTCTTAGTCAAAGGAGGAAGGGCTAGCCATTATTCACGCTGAGTCGTAGGTCTCAATGAAGATTAGGTGTGTGTGTGGCATACTGCAGGGGTTAACCATTAACCAGCTGCCTAACAATGCCCCGCATGCCTACCCTGCCCTCCCTGCCCTCCACACTGCATAGCGGGAAGGCAAGAACGTGACCTGAGTAAGGTTGCAGATAAGAACCCCACCTTGGCGCCCTATCAGTCTATAAAGCTGCAGGTAAGGCAAACCCCACCTCAGCACTCTACCAGTCAGGGGCGGCAGGGCTAAACTTTAAGAAGTTTTCATTCATCCTGATTCACCAGAGGTTTAGTCTAGATTATTAAATCCTAGAAAGAAAAACTATGTGAACATTACCTTTGAACTTCGAGACCTGTCTCCAGGTATAAACATACACTCCTCCTGCAGTGGAGGTGTCGTTTGTTTATTTGTTTGCTGGGGACCAGATCCAGGGCCTGACACAGGTCTGGCAAACCCTACACCGCTGACTACACCCTCAACTCCTCAGCAATATTTGAGAATATCAGGGATCTTATTGCTTTTTACAAGGTTTCACTAATATTTGTTCACATAATAGCAACAGGAAATAGTAATAAAACATATAAATAAAACTTTTGGAAATGTTTTCTTGCCGTTCCTATACAGCTGCAAGCCTCCATACACTAAAGTCAGCCCCCATGATGGCTCTGCCTCTAGCAGGGCCCTTTAGCTTCTTCCTTTCTCCTGTCCTCAGAACCTCACCTCCAAAGGCTCTCTCCAAGGTGGTGAGAATGTACCCTAGGACAGGGAGCAGCCCCTCTGTCAGGCTGAATAAACAGCTAGAGGCCTTCTGGACTGGACTGCGTGGATATATGCCACGACCAGCATGCTCTAGGAACATGAGAGATTTCTCCAAGCCCAGAGAGCAAAGACACGGGTTCCCAGCTTTGGTCTCACTTTGGGTCAGTGATTCTTGAGTTGAGGTTTGTTGGGTGGGCTCTTCCAACTCTGAGAAGAAGAATCACTTGGAGTGATTCCCTTCCTGCACAGAGGTGAGAGTAGTATGTCTAGTTCACAACCCTCGAAAACTCCGGCTGGGAGCCGTTGAACTGTAGGAGTGAAGACAGGTAGATCTCTGGGCTTAGCAGCCAGTCAGCCTTGCCTAACCTACAAGTCTCAGGTACTGGTAAATTAGCTTGCCTCAAACCAAGATGGGCAGAACCCGAGGTTGTCCTCTGGCCTACATGTGCACTGCTCTGCACACATATGAACATGTATGAACATGCACATACATACACAAAACAGAAACGGTATCTTTAAAGAACAGTGTGTGCGCAAGTACACGCGTATGCATGTGTGGTGTGCGTACACATGCATGCAGGTATGCATGTCCCTGTTAGCAAGCACATTGTGCAGCAGTGCCTACCGGGGAAAGAGAATGAGTGGGATTATCAGGAACTGAAGTGGCTGTGAACTCCATGGTGTGGGTTCTGAGAACCAAGCTCCAGCCCTCTACGGAAGCAGCAAATGCCCTTAACCACTGAGCCATCTCTCCAGGCCCCAGGAGACAGTAAATTTTATGGGATGTGTTTTTCTTAACTTCAACTTTTAAAACTTCTACAGAAAGACCATCTAAAAACAAAAATACCCTCACAGGAGGTCTAGTCAACACCAAAACAAACTAAAGCAATTTAAGCTTTGAAGTGTATCTGACCTCCATACTTGGCTGAATGGGGGCTAGTCTGGAACAGGAAGCAGCAAAGCAGAAAATACTAAGGGGTAGTTGAGAGAAGCTGCTTTAAACTGATGCCCAGAGCATAGGAAGGAGCACTGCCTGGAGCACAGCCTGGAGCACTACCTGGAGCACAGCCTGAAGAAATGCCTGAAGCACAATCCAGAGCACTAACCCAGAGCACAGCTCAAAACATAGCCTGGAGCACAGTCTGGAGCACAGCTCAGAACATAGCCCGGAGCACAGTCTGGAGTACAGCCTGAAGCAATGCCTGAAGCACAGTCCAGAGCACTAACCCAGAGTACAGCTCAGAACATAGCCCAGAGCACAGCCCGGAGCACAGCCCGGAGCACAAGAAGGCAGGCATGATTCTGTTCCACACACTTAGCGCCACCTCTGATCCAAATGCTATGCAAATAGCTACAAACTCAATGGAATTAAAAGCCCCATGAAAAATCTACTTATTCACTTGGCCCATTTCCACCTAAAAAGCTGAAGGCCTGGGGCGAGAGGGATAGCTCCGCAGTTAAGTGCACTTTCTGCTCTCAGAGAGGACCTGGGTTCAATTTCCAGCACCTACCGGAGGCTTACAACTACGACTCCAGGTCCAGGGGGTCTGATGCTCTCTTCTGGCTTCCATGGGCACCAGGCACACATATGATGAACAGACACACACGCAAACACACTCTTATATAAATAGTAAATCTTACACTAAGGTTTGAAGGTCATTCCACCACTTAAATAGACTAGTTCACTAAAAAAAAAAAAAAAAAAAAAAAAAAAAAAAAAAAAAAAAAAAAAAAAAAAAAACCTGATTCCTATTAGTTCTGTAAAACTAAATCTCACAGCACTGAGATGACTTTCAGCCTCCCCACAGTTAGCTGGGGCCCAAGTGACGTCGGGGGCAGGAGTGGCAGAGCCAGTACATGCTCTGCTTTGGCTTTGCCATCTTCTTTGTGGAGGCGGGGACGGAGGGGGGGGTACAGACATCTGAAAGGTCAACCTGAACTCTCTGCCTATGCTACCTGGATCTGAGCATCAGAATCCCACATCTGCCACCACTATCTTGACCTTAGTTAATGGCACTCTGCCTCAGTTTCCCCATTGGTGAACTGGGGGTGACAGCAGCAGTACTTATTTTACAGGGTTGTTATAACATGTTCAAAATATTTAGAGCAGGCGAGAACGGGCTCCTTTGGAGCTTGCTGGCTTTACTGTTCTTGTTGTCATCCGCTATCACCAGTATCGTTATCACGATCACCCCGCCTTGGAAGTCTCCTCCTTGAGCGGTCTCCCCAACACTCCTTGTTTGTCCTTCTCTTCCTTTAGCCCAGGATGATTCAGAAAAAGGGACTCTGGGGGTCCTGAGACTCCCAGGCTGAAAATTCCAGAGTATCAAGAATAGTCAGTCTCAGATGGCTTAGCGGTTAAGAGCACTGGCTGTTCTTCCAGAGGACCTGGGTTCAATTCCCACTACCCCCATGGCAGCTCACAACTGTCTATAACTCTAGTTCCAAGGGATCTGGCATCCTCATAGACATACATGCAGGAAAAACAGCAATGCACATAAAATAAAAATAAATAAAATTTAAAAAGAATAGTCAATCTCCAGCCCCGGGGGGCAGAACTAGCCTAAGGTTGTCTGATCCAGATAATGCACCCCTTTTTAAAGACACTAAACTGGAGGACTTTACACCCTCGAGCTCTGAGGAGAACACGGAGTAAGACACAGGCACTGGAAGCCCTAAAATTGGCCTCACCCAACTCCAGTACCTGAGGAGCATGCACAGGGGGTTTGCTAAGTCACCCGGTCCCCAAAGTCTGCCCGGTCCTGGGTCTCTCCAGTCAGCAGGTTGCCCACCTCCTCCTACATATCCAGCAGTGAATAAAGAGGAAGCAACTTCTTCGCATCCTAACGTCTCAGGCTGGTGTCCCTCAAGGACCCTCTGGCCGCTCAAGCACCTCCTGTGGGGACAAGGCCGCTTCAGGGGTAAGACGACAGTGAAGACCATCCACACGAGTTAATGAGGTTTAAAACCGTGTTCAGTCCATCACTAACCACATAAAAAGCCTTTTCCTCCTCCTCTCGTGAGACATGGTGACATCTCACTACGGCTGGGAATGACATTTGCCGAAACTCAACTTTTCCTGGCTAAGCTGAGAAGGATCTGAAACCGGAGGCCTCCACCAAGAGCCCTGCACAAAGTCTCTTAAAAAGGTTCTCCTGAGCCCTTTCCAAAGCACAATGGTACAGTAGCCACGTACCACACCCAGGTGCTCATGGGAAGCTCCCTGTCCCACATGTGCACAGTGGGCAAGGCTCAGCACAGCAGTAAATCACTTGCTCCCTAATTTCTTCACCCTCCTTTTATAACCCAAGGCCAACCTGGAAAGGGCTAGCTGTACCAGGCCTTTGGCTTTTGTCTTCCAGGCCTTCGGTGAAGAAGCTGAAAACAAAGGGGAATGCACCCAATCCCTTTAGACAGTCCTTTGCAAGGAAGGCAGTGGGCAGCAAAAATACTCTGTTTTCCCCACTGGAACACGGGTGAGGATGGGTAGCAGGCTGCTGACGGCTGCCAGACACTGCATTCCTGGGCCAGATGGTTGGTTAAGATACCGACCGTCCTGCTGAAATCATTCTGGCCTGATTAGCAGGGGAGCAGAGCAAACACAGTGCGGTTTGCGAGCCTGCGTGTGAAGCTGACTACTCCTGAGCGCTTGCCCAATCGCACACCTCAGCACCAGGGCTGTGAGTATTTACTTTCCTTGGGAACAGACTCAAGGGGATAGAAAAGTGACTGATGTTTGAAAACACTGGATTAACTCTGGTACAAGAAAGGGGGGGAGGAACCAAAGAAAAAACCTTGGGAAGACAGGAAGCACTGGATGGCTCATCTAGGAAAATCCTCATATTTCCAGAGTCCGACACATTTCTTTTGTTGCCCTCAAATCCCAGCTGGAAGGGAATTCCCATCCTACCCCCACTCCACCCACACGAAGCACCAGACACATTAGTTTGTCCGTATCTTCTAGAACATGCCCCGAGCTTTAAGGCATGCCTTCTGCCTGTGTTTCTGGCTCCCGCAGCCTCCCCTTCCTGGAGACACCTTTCAAGTCCTCTCCAGAGACTCATCCTTTTGGCATGAGGGCCTGAGCTCAGTTCGCAGCACCCACCAGAGCCTGGCAGCAGCGTCTACAATGGCAGAGCTGGGCAGGAACAGACAAAGAAAGACAAGCAGCAAACTCCAGGGTCAGTGAGAGACCTCGTCTCAGAAAATAAGGCTGAGGACAAAGAGCTCTAGCCTTCATGGAGGAGTGGGCTGATACTGTCTCTTCTCTCCCTTCCCTCCCCTCTTCTCCTGCCCCTCCCTCCTCCTCTCCTCTTCCCTCTGCCCTCTTCCTCATCCTCTCTGTTAGTGTGTCTTTAAAGCTGAAAATACAAGTTGGAAAGGCTCTTCCCAAGCAGGAGGTCACAGACTGGAATGTACCCCGGAGGTAGAATGCTTGCCTGGTATGCATGGGGACCAGCATGCTTTCCTCAGAACCAAACCATGGAAGTCATTATCCGGGGGTTTGGGTCGGGGGTATGGGAAGCATCGTTTTCTATGGATGACTCCAGTATAGAAACACTGTTCTAAAACCAGCATGGTGTGGGGCAGCAGGGAAAGTCAGGGAAGAGGACAGCCGCAGTAGCTTTCCTGTTTCAATTTCTGAAGACGCGGTCCAGGCTGGCCTTGAACTCAGCAACCCTCCCACCTGGGTCCCAAGCGCTGGGATTATAAGTCTGAGCTACCATACCCACCTCTTAGATTTAAAAAATCCTTTAAAAAAAAAAAAAAAGTAAAGTTCCATTCAGCTGAACCGAAACTAGAAAGGTGAAATGAAGAAATGACTGCATAAAGCATTCCCTTCAGACAGCAAAGGAAATGGCTAGGGTCTGCCTTGATTCTCTTTCTTCAAACAAAACAAAACAAAACAAAACAAAACAAAACAAAAATTACCCCAAGAAGGAAGGAAGAGACCTGCACGTGCAATGCCTCATCTACCATCCCATTTCCCATCCCTTGCACCCCAAGGATCTGACTCTGCAGCCACAGCCCTCCATCTCTACCCGGGCAGGCCTTCTTCATCCCCCCAGCCCCATCCCACGCCTGCAGCGTGGTGTGCCGTGCAGGACACCTGATAACACACTGAAGTCTCCCGCGTTTACACAGACACACTCCAGACAGGGTTTGGAGGAAGAAATGCACAAGCCAGGGCGACCTCACCTCACATGCCCAGGCATGCTCATCCGTACAACCACGCAGCTCCTCATGCATTCAGCTCTTCGTGTCTAGGGGTCCGCTGGGCTCCAGAGGCTGTGGCTTGTACGAACTCTCCTGGTCTGATAGATAGCAAATGGAAGAGTCTTCAAACCTACCCAGATGGTGAACGTCCCCAAGGAGTCTTAGCTCTCCTACTCCAGGAAATCTTTCATTTAAAATACAAAACAAGAAGCTGGGGAGATGGTGCAGTACAGGTGAGGTGCTTCCTGTGCAAGCAGGAAGACCTGGGTCTGGACCTCTGTGATCCCAGTGTGGACAGCAGAGGGGCGGGGGTGGGGGAAGCAGAGGCAGGAAGATCCAGGGCTCACTGGCCAGCCCGGTTGAAACAACAAATTCTAGTTTTGGAGAGACACCCTGCCTCAATAGATAGATACACAGACAGACAGACAGATAATGGATGGATGGATGGATAGATAGATAGATAGATAGATAGATGATAGATAGATAGATAGATTGATGAACGATAGATTGATTGATAGATGAATAAGTAGAAGCTGACAGAAAAAAAACTGACATTGACTTCTGACACACAGAGATATACACACATGCACACACACACACACACACACACACACACACACACATCCCATACAGAAAAAAATAACTTTAAAAAGCTAAGTCACCAGGTAGGAACAATAGCTCGGCGGTTGAGCGATGACCTAGCACAGTCTTGAGTTTCACCACCAGCACTTGGTGAAGTGAAGGGACTGAAGGCCAACCTGCCCCTCCCCTGGGGGTGGTGATGAGAGGCTGAATGTAGCCAGGCCTGGATGGAGCACCATGGGGAACATCACAGAGAACACCGCAGACAGGGAACACCACAGGGACCTCCACAGGGAGCACCACAGGGACCTCCACAGGGAGCATCACAGGGAGCTTCACAGGGAGCACCACAGGGACCCCCACAGGGAGCACCACAGGGACCCCCACAGGGAGCTTCACAGGGAGCATCACAGGGACCTCTACAGGGAGCATCACAGGGAACACCACAGGGAGCACCACAGGGAGCATCACAGGGAGCACCACAGGGACCTCCACAGGGAGCATCACAGGGAGCACCACAGGGAGCACCACAGGGACCTCCACAGACCACAGCTGAGCTAGAACAGGCCTTCAGGAACACCTCTGACTACCTACTTCCTTCTACAGACACCAGTGTGTTTTGTTGTTGACTCTCTAGAAATCACATCTAAAACAATAAAAAATACAATAGCAATGAACAACACAGGTCTCAGCTGCCTTCCGTGGCTTTCCAGACTGCAGTAATTCATGAACTCGACTCCTGCACAACAGAAAACGCTACAGAGACCATTAGGGCAGAAAGAAGTTCTGAGTCCACACACAAACGGAGAACAGGGCCTGGACAGAATGGAAGGAAGAGAAAGGAAACATTGCACGCTTTATCTCACATGCAGAACATAGATTTAACCGTGTGTGTGTGTGTGTGTGGTGAAAACAAAGTATTGGGAGGGAGAGAGGGAGGGAGGGAGAGAGGAAAGGGACTCATGAATGGGGGTGTGAGCGTGAACAGCTATGTGGCTATCTAGACATGAACCGTCACAAGGAAACCCATCATTTTATACACTAACTTTAAAAAAATAGAGTTCACTGGGAAAGCAGCGGTTCTCAACCTGTGGGCCATGACCCCTTCAGGGGTCATCTATCGGATATCTACATTACAGTTCATAACAGTAGAAAATTATAGTTATGAAGTACTGATGAAATAATTCTATGGTTGGGGGTCACCACAACATGAGGGACTTATTAAAGGGTCGCAGCGTTAGGAAGGTTGAGAACCACTGTGCCAAAGGGTTCCACCTCAGGTGAGAACAGAATGGGTTCAATGGCATTGTTCATCAAACCCACCTCAACCCCCATGGCTGCCAACCTGCACTCCGCAGCAGGCTGTGGCAGGTGCCATGCAGTCTGCAGCTCTCCGGGTCCCACTTGACTGTGGAGCATGCCTCGCACACTGCCCTCCGCCCTCCCAGCATCCCCTGAACACTCCATCAGGTCCCTGGAATGCCACCGCGTCTGCCCTCTGCCTGCAGGTTACACAGGCTGAGAGCAAGAATGTCACAAAGAGTCTTAGTAGAAAGTCTCAGTCCAGCACCTCTTTAAAAGGACAGAACACTTTTCTTGCTTTTATCTTTTAAATAAGGTGTTATGTAGCCCAGGCTGGCCCCAAACTCTCTTTGAGGACAGGGATGACCTTGAATTTCTGATTCTTTTGCCTCCACCTCCCTCCATACTAGCATTACAATGCCACCATTCCACTTCCTAGCTTCTTTTACTTCTTTCTTTTTCTTTCTTTCTTTCTTTCTTTCTTTTCTCTTTTCTTTCTTTCTTTCTTTTTTTTTTTTTTTTTTGGTTTTTTGTTTTGTTTGGTTTTGTTTGGTTTTTTTTGTTGTTGTTTTTTGAGACAGCTCTGGCTGTCCTGGACCTAGCTCTGTAGACCAGGCTGGCCTCAAACTCAGAGAAACTCAGAGAGATCCACCTGCCTCTGCTTCCCGACTGCTGGGATTAAAAGTGTGTACCACTACCCACCCCTGACTACCTTCATAGCTTTTTATAAATAAACATCAATCCACAGTGGCCACAGGACTACACACATATACACACACATACACATGCACACACACATATACACACATGCACACACGCACACAGTAAATGCTTTAAAGGATGAGAAAAACTTCCTCCCCACACCACCTCACAAGGCAGGCAGGTCAGCAGTGGGTCAAACCAGCCACAGCGGAAGCCCATCGCTCACTAAATCCACCCAAAATCATGATGCAAGACATGCTTTCTATTTCTCCTTAACCTGCAGGATGCTTAGATCATCTCCTCACAAGAGGAAACTGCTTTCTGCCATTCATCTGTCACCCTAAAAATTCAAAAAGTAGTCCAATACTCTGGAAACCTGTGGCCCACCACAGCTGGTTTCAGTCTGGATTTTGGATGCTTGGGTTAGGGGTGCTTTGTTGACAATCAGTCTGTGTACATATTTCTAAATCCAGAATCTGAAACAGGTCTCATCTGCAGGAAGAAGTATCTACACCGTGCTCATGTTTCAAACATACGCTGGAAAACAGCTCATTTAACAAACTGCTAATTCAAGCAAGCACCTGCGCTCCGACAGGGAAGCATACCCAGGCTGGGAGGTCAGGACTAAGGAATATATATCCAAGCAGTCCATTATGTCAGGTTCTGAAGCAAATGCTCTCCTAATCACATTTAGCTTAAACCAGCATTTAATAAATAAATAAATTAAAAGCCCACATTCCTTGAGCCTGTGCCAATGGGTGGGAAGTTAAGGTTGCTTAGACGCGCGCAGTCGGCTGACTCTCAGCTATTTTAAACACTGGACAGGGAAAGTAAAAATGAAGATGAGAGAGGGAGAGGCAGCGGAAAGCAAAGCAGTGAAAGTTTTGCTGTGAGCGACAGCAACCAAGTGTGAAGATAAACACCAAGGTATTTCTAATGGCTTAACCCGCAACCTCATCCTCAGTAGCTCCTAGAGCTGAGGACACAGGAATTACACCTACAAAGGCCAGCAAGCTGAGACTGGGTGGGGAAAGGAGGGCCAGAGGAGCTGTAGACACAAAGGGGATCTGCAAAATGCACCCCTGGCCAGGCGTTGACTTCAGACTGAGATAGGAACCTAAAGGACAGGAGCCTGAGAAGTTGTATCTGGGCGACCGTGTCATTGCTCACACAGGCCTGCCTCAGCAGACAGGTAAGGCTTAACTAGCTCTCGGTTCTCAGGTGTGCTCCAACGTGGTGGAACCTGACGCCTTCGCATCCACAGCCAAAGGCAGGAGAGAATCCACACACGCATGAGGTCTGCCGCTCAGCTCAGTTCCTGCCCCTACACAAACTGGGACCAAAGCCTAGAGAATGGTGACGCCCACATTACCTAGTATAACAAATCAAGGTGACGAAGAGAGGATGAAGAGAAGAAATTGTCACAGGCCGGGTCCTTCAACCGGCATCTGGAGATCTCTCTTCTCTCATCTTATGCTTTTCCGTACATCCCTGGTGTGCAATCTGTGCCACTACTTAGTCTCCTAAAGACCCAGTGGGTGTCTCAGCTTCCGCATCCCTCCCGCTGTTTCTTTGATCTCTCAGTCTTGGCTTGACAGACTCCTGAATGCAACTGACCTTGTCTTCAGCTGGACGAAGTCTTGAAAACGGAGCTGCATGTCCTATCGCCACACAGCCTTCCTAACACTGGACAGAAGCAGAGAACTCCCCAGCCCGGCTCTTAGAATATGATGACGGGAAGAATAGAGCGGCCAAAGGCAATGCCATTGGAATATATTTTTTTAATTTAGATTTTTACGTTAGGGACGTTCAACTGGTAGTCTATGCAAGCACTCCACAATCAAGAAACCCTCCAATTGGAAACCCTTCCTGTTCCAAGCATTCTAGGTAAGGATATACTTACTACCTCTATCCTGGAGTCAAAAGACAGATAGCAGGTATCTTGGGAAATTGCTCTTCCCAGGCACACTTCCCTCCAACACCCACCCCCATTTCAGTGGAAGCTTCCTCCGGGAAGTCGCTCACTTCTCTCCCAAGCTTCTTCCTTCTTTGCTCTCTCTGCTCTGTCAATCACTCTGTCTTCATACTGGAAACGTCCAGTCCAGAACTACATAAATACACACACACACACACACACACACACACACACACACACACACACTTCTCAACTTGTTTCAAAATAAGTTACAGAATTCTCAAAACAAATTAATGTAAGATGTGTACTGTAAGAAGTCTGCCCCTGTGGGTGTCTGGAAATCAAAAACCCTGAAGAAGACATTGCAATTCCCCGAGGAGACAAAGAACCCTCCAGAGAGGCACAGAGGTAGGGCATGCAGCCCAAGAATGCGTACTGAGCTCTACAGGATCAGTGCTGCCCCTTACAAAACTAAAAAAAATCCCCTCCCCACAAGATTTGCAGGGTTTACTGGGGCAGAGGGGACAGGAACTCAAGTAGCTAACTGTGTCAGACTTCCTTGGCCTGCAGCCCCCAAATAATGGCATATTATTAACTATGACAGCTTGGCCTTTAGCTTAGGCTTGTTTCCAACTGACTCTTACAACTTAATTAACCTGCTCCTGTTAATCTACATTTTACCACATGACTTGTTACCTTTTTTCCACTCTGTATGTCCAACTTCCTCCATGTCTCACCATGGTCTCTCACCTCTCTTCTTCCCAGAGTTCCTCTCTTTCCCAGGAAGTCCCACCCACTCTCTCCTGCCTAACTATTGTCCATTCAGTTCCTTATTATATCAATCAGAAGACGTCTAAGGCAAAGACACATCTTCACAGTGCACCAAAAGATTATCCCACAACAGCTCATAAGGGAGGAGGACCTTGAACTTCTGAGCCTCCCAAGGGCTGCTGTCAGAGAGACTGCCACCATGCCCAGCACATGTGCTGCGGAGGACTGACTTCAGAGCCTTCTCAACACTAGTTACATCCCCAGCCCAGTGTTAATGCCGCCATAAGTATAACTTTATGATAGTCTCATTTTTCATAAGGGTCAGAGGTCTCAGGAAATTACTAGTACAATACAACTTGGAGAGTCACTCTTGATGGTCACAGTTACCATTCGACAGGCAGCAACCATGACCGCTCAGATAAACTCAGGTCACTTCCCACAGGGATGGGACACAGCTCCACGCTTTCCCTGGGCCGAGTCTCAAAAGAGAAAATGGATTCCTGAGTTCTGAGGATGTTTGGCATTCCTTTGTGAAATGAGGCGGGAGATGTTTGTAGTTTTGTAATAGGTGAAAGATCTGCATGAGTCCCAGACTCCATGTTCACCCCACCTCCACATGAACACAGGCATGTGCAAGCACATGCCCACATATGTAGGGATGGACGGACAGATGGACACGGACACACACATACACACACAGTTCTGCCAATCACCACAAAGGCGTGGTCTGCCCTGAAAGTGTTCTTGCCTCCTTGGCAGAGTCTTGGAGTTTATAGATTTGTCTAGGCACCACAGTTCCTAAGTCAAAGGCAAGGACAGTGACAGGAATGTGACACTTGTAAAATAAACCAAGAGAGGACACAGTCGATAATAAAATGAAACCATTTACAGTTTGGACAAACACTGTAGGAAGGCCACTCTTGATTTGAACGTAGTATTTTTGGCCGTGTGTAAACCACAAAGCAACAGGCAAATCCTTAAGCCCTGGAGTCAAATGCCAGCCCAGAGAGCAACCAACCTTCTCTCTCAGGATGCAACCATGCAATACATTCCGAGCGCTGAAAGTGTGTGTGCCCTTTACCCTGTTCCGTGAGATTACAAAACTTCCTCGGTCAAAAATGTCTGTTTTGCTTTCCACTGCTCTGTTTTAATATAAGAATAAGGACCAGGCTGGGCAATGGTGGTGCGCGCCTTTAATCCCAGCACTTGGGAGGCAAAGGCAGGTGGATCTCTGTGATTGAGTTCAGCCTGTTCTCCAAAGAGAGTTCAAGGACAGTCAGGGCTCGCTCCACAGAAAGACCCTGTCTTGAAAAAACAAAACAAACAAACAAAACCTAGATGTGTTTTAAGGAACCGTTACCAAAGCCAGATGAGGGGTGCACTCTTATAATTCCAGCACTCCAGAGGTGGACACTGGCGGGTCAGCAGTTCAAGGTCATCTCAGGCTACAAATAAAGTTTATGTCAGCCTGAGATACATTAAACCCAGAAAAATTAACTACAAAAAAACAAGTTACTGAGAAAAATGCATGACGCCAAGGAGACAAAGAAAAAGGATGAGAGGTTTTTATAAAGACTGTCAGAAACCAGGAAGCAAAGTTAAATCATCTTCATTTTGTTCAACTTAACAAAAACATATCAACCTTTCTAAAAAAATCTCATAAGCAATTAGTAATTGCAAAACCCAGGGCCAGCAGGAACTGGGAAGGCTGCATGCTCAAATATTAATAGTGGCACCTTAAGCTGGCAGTGCCCCCAGGGAGTCGTCTGTCCATGTAACAAGATCCACAAGACTTGTCCTCTGACCCAGAGTCTTCTTTGGAAGCCGTACCCTAGGAGAACATACTCCAAGTAAAGTAAATGTCATTCGCTCCATGGTGTTTACAAACTACCCTATTCACAACTGTTGAACCTAGACAAACTCCAAACACTGGGCTCCGAGAGAATAGTTCAATTACAGTAAAATACAAGATGGAGTCCCTGATACCCATGTTTGTTTCCATCCTGCCACATCCTACGTTCCCTGTGGCTTGTCTGGAAAGACCAAAGGGACAGCATGGGTCCTCCGGCCAATAATCTGGCGCGTGTTAGCCTGTGATATAGTCTGCCTGATGAGATGTGAGCGGGCCGGACACTTGCACTCCGCACAGCGGCTCTACACAAATCACGTGATCCCTGGCCGGGACGTGGCTCAGCTGCCGGAGTACTTTGTCTCACATGCAGCAGGCTCTAGGAGCAATCCCCAGTACCGTGTAAACCAGGCCTGCAGTCCCAGACCGCCAGAGGTGGAAGAAGGAAGATCAGAAGTTCAAAGTCATCTACGACATAGCAAGTAGGAGGCCAGCCTGGGCTAGTCAAGATCCGTCTCAAAACACACAAGCGAAAGACATGATTTACACCACACTGTTGGGTGGGTGAGGCGGGGAGAAGACACAGCCCAGGCAGGTGACGTCCTACGTGGCTCTGTTTATAACTTCTCTATAGAGCGAACCACCATCAAGTCCAGGGCTGCAGCCTACCTACAGCACTCAAGGAGCACAGAGAATAAATAAATGTCAGTCACCAGACGCTGGAACCCTTTTTGTTACCAGGACAAAAAACAAAAACAAACAAACAAACAAAAACAGTTTTGATGACGGCAACTTGTCACTGAAATGTGTCAAGCTATAGACTAGCCAGCATTTTTTTTATAGAAAAATAAATTGTTGAAAAACAAAAATCAGAAAATATCAGTGCTATCTATGTATGGCGAGTCAGCAGGCACCAGAAATTGAGTATGATTTGATGTCTTATGCGTTTCTTTCCATCAACAAAATGTATATAATACATATATACAGTATGTGTGTGTATATATGTATGTGTGCATATATATACCTTTTAATCCCCACTTGAACACTAGCATTTGTAAATATGGGTTTTTGTTTGTTTTTATTTTGTTTTGTGTTTTTCCGAGACAGGGTTTCTCTGTGTTACAGTCCTGGCTGTCCTGGAACTCGATATACAGACCAGGTTGGCGTTCCTGCCTCTGCCTCTCAAGCACTGGGATTAAAAGTGTGTGCCATCATAGCCTGGCTGTGAATATGGTTTTTTGTTTTGTTTTGTTTTGTTTTAGCAAATTTACATATATACTATACATAGAGGACAAACATTTCTAGGTGCAGCAGCATAGACTTATTCCCGGATACTGAGGAGGCTGAGGTGAGAAGTCGGCTCCAGCCCAGAAGTCTAAGACCAGCCTGGACGACATAGTAAAATCTGTTCTCAGATTTTTAGATGGGAAGATTTTTCTGCTTCAAATGACGAAAAGAGCGGTGGGCACAGGGAAAGGGCGAGGCTAGGGCAAAGGTCAAGCTAGTGAATGGCCCGTTCTGCCTTTGAGTATCTGGCAGAGGGTTCGACAATGTCTGCATCAGACCACAAAGGCAGTTGAAGCTCAGTGGTGAGCGCCTCCCTCAAATGGAAACGTTCTTGGTTCACATCCCTCCCTGGGGGCAAACAAAAACAACCCACTCACTACCTGCAAACATGAAAGCAAGGGGTCAGAGAAACTATGGGCTGGGACAAACTACTTCTACGTTATCAGGTGCTGTTGGGTCATCAAAACATAACCAGTCAGAAAGATCATCAATGATCTCAAAAGGTGGGAGGCACCCTAACCTTCACAGTCAGAGACTGAACCCCATTCTGTCTGTAGGACTCAGGGCTCGCTTAGACGCTCATACCAATCTTGCTCATGGACATTTACCCTAAAGAAAATTCAACAAGAACTAGTGATGTGGGAAGTTCTTCTGTCTGTGTGATGCTTTGTTTGTTAATGAACAAATCTGTTTTGGTCAGTGGCTTAGCAGAAATAGAGCTTGGCAGGAAAACTAAACTGAATGCTGGGAGAAAGAAGGCAGAGTCAGGAGATGCCATGCAGCCATTGGGGACAGACCAGCGGAACTTTGCCAGTACCTCACGAGCCTTGTGGTAAAACATAAAATAATAGAAATGGTTTAATTTAAGAGATAATAATGAACTAGAAATATGCATAAGGTAATAGGCCAAGCAGTGTTGTAATTAATACAGTTTCTGGGTGGTTATTTTGGCAGTCTGGGCAGTTGGGAAATGAACAAGTGGCCTCCTACAACAAACTAGAGAAACATATGTGAACAGTCCTCACTGCCATACTTTAGGGGATGAGTGCGGTGGTCGACAATCATTATCCACGTTACAGGATCTAAAAAAAAAAAAAATCACCTAGGAGACAAATCAAAGTACCCAGACAACCTGGGGAACCAATGAATACACTGGCTGGCTTACGAAGCACAGGTAAGCAGTAGCCAGACCAAAGCATGCTATGTCTTAGCATCTAGTCCTGGCACACAACCAAAAGAGCAACAGCCTTCATCATCATAGTGTCCTCCACGGCCTCCCTGGCCAACACCTTACAGGGCTGCAATCCCCTCGTGGGTACTGGGTTCTCATTTACAGCCAGATGCAACTTCAGAATATTCCCAGTCACCTTGATGGATATCATCTGTGCTCTGTCCAATCACAATGCTGCCAAGAATTCCACAGCTGCACCTAGCTCTGTACCCATCCTCATTCCTTTAGATGCACTGACTTCCAAATCCGTAAAATGCTCAGAAGTAGCATTATGCCATCTATCTAGTGAAACTTTTTTTTTTTAAACAGAAGACAAGCAAGATAACAAGATCTCAGGCCACCGTCCCATGAGAAGCAGTGAGGCTGGAACAGCAACCTTGAGAAAGTGATCTCAAAGCCTCTTGGATCTCACATTCCAAGCAAGGGTCCCTGGCCTTGGAACTCAGCAACAGAGACAACACTGAAGAAACATGGTACCCAGGTCTACCGCAGCGGAAAAGCCTCTGGCATCTGCACCGGCCCTTCTTTCAGAGGCAGAAAGTGGGGCATCTCCAACTGGAAGAAGGGGCAAGCCAACTCCTCCATCTCATCTGCCTGTTATCTACTTTCCTTCTCAAATCGGAAGCTGTGTTGGAGGCCACCAGTTGCATGTCCAGAATGTCCTTTTACTGTTGTAATGCCTCCCTGAAACAAGCAAGCTGGCCCTTAGCAGCCATCTCTGGCTCAGTTCCACATCTCATTACACATTAGCAGCGGCCAGGCAGCCTCCACGGCAGCTTGCCGACACTCTCATCCGTATGTTCTGCTTTCAGGGACCATAATGTTTGTTCTAAACCATCAACCACTCTTAGGGGTTTTCACCTAATGCAGTGAACCCCATACATCGGGCAGGAATGACACTCCATACAGAGGGAAAAAATGGCCACCCTGGGATCTCCCATTCACCTCCAAGTCGCTCCACATCCCAACGGTTCAGCCTCAGTTACACATCTCGTGACCCAGGTAGGATGCAAACAACTACAGCCAAGGCGCTGCTTGGGGAAGGAGAAACACACTGCAATTCACTCACGTCAATCCAGCTTCAGTTGTCAGTCTCATCCTTGACTTGGCCATAATCCTGCTGGCTATGCCAAGAACTCGTTCCCTGGGAGACTCAAATAAATATCTACTTTTCCCTTCAAAAGGGCACCAGTGAGAAACCAGAAAAAAACTCCACTAGGATTCACTCTGGGGAGCCCTGGGCTTACTTTCAGAGCATGGGCAACCCCAAAGCAGCTGCACCCTGGAAAGTCTTACCCCAGGGTGGGTAACAACGTCTCCATGTGGGCAGCACACATGGGAGTCCTCCTCGAGTGTAACCATCCGGGGATTTGTACACTCTGCCACTTCCACATGCTCTTAGGGCAGAACCGCAGACAGCAGCCTGGGAGGAGCAGGAGGGAGCAGCTGGAATCCCAGCTGAGGGTCCAGTGACCCTTCCTACCCCTCCTGGAGGAGACATCAACAGGCAAACCTCAGGGAGCACTTACAAGTCGGCACACCTAATCTGATGGAGATGACAGCTCCTTACTACATTGCCTCCCCTTAACCTAAGATGGAATCTTCTCGTGCTGTCGAGAGCACTGGCAATCCCTCAGTGACCAAAAGGGCAGTGATGGATGGTTCTAGGTAACCTTTCTCTTCGGTCCTTAAGAGCCATTAGGCACAACTGTTCCATTCCCTTCCATTAGTCATTTTAAACATAGGCTGTCACTCACAGCACCTATTAGTATGTGAGCATCCACACCCTTCCAAGCAGCTGTCCGTCTACCATTACTTGTTACACTATTCGATACATACCCTATTGTTTCCAAAATCTTAACCTTTTACAGGGCTAGGACTTACTCTACCTACTGTGATATCATTCCCTGTAACACGATACTCAGAAACCTCAGCCACCTCAACGTCTACAAACTCGGGTTCTGGCTTCATGCCCAGATTCCCACCCAGTTCTCCAACTAGTCTCCCTGCGCCGAGTGCTGTTGTACAGAACCAGTGTTTGGAGAGTGTTTGCAGGCTCTGCCACAAGCCACTTAAGCTCTCTAAGTTGTTCTGTAACAGCCCGGTGACATCCTTAGTTCACAGGGCAATGTCAAGATCAAGGAAACAAGCCTCTCAGAGTGCTAGACAGAGTCCTTGCATGTGGTAAAGTGTCACATCAGTGTGGCTCTGCAGGGTGTCTCGAGTGCCATGGACCGGCTGCTTGTCATTATCTACACCCGCTTTCCGTTTGTGCATCTGTCCTCCTCACCCTCTGAAGCTCCGACGCAGGGCAGGGCTGCTAGGAATGTGACCTGCATGACGAACACACTCTTACAAAGAGAACACTGAGAGCAAGTATACCCCGAGGATCCCCATCTCCCCATGTCGGAGCAAATGCTAACTGTCTCCCAGTCTTAAATGAAATCGCCTTGCTTGAACTGTCCCCATTGACCCCGCTGTCAGGCAAGTACACCCTTCATAAACTTGATACACCATCATCCTCTTTCGTTCTGACTACTAGTGATCCTCCAGAGACCATCAGACACAGGCAAACTGAAGGCTGGAAGTGCTGTGAAGGACCTCCCACCTGTCCATCCCAGAGCAGAGAGATGAGGCAGAAGTCACCGCTGTGAAGGACCTCCCCCTCTCCGTCCCAGAGCAGAGAGACAGAGGCAGAAGTCACCGCTGTGAAGGATGCTCCTCAACCAGGTGTACTACTCCGCGCTCACGGATTTTTCAGAGAGACAGAGGCCAGAATATACTCCCCAGCGTTGGAGGGACAAGACAAGAAAGCAAAAGGACAATAGCCATTCTATTTTCTTAAGATCGTCTCGGGTTAAGGGGTGTGATGCAATTCTTGGTTGTCAACTTGACTACATCTGAAATTAGCTAAAACCCAAGCAGCTGGGTACACCTGTGAGGGAGTTTTTATTAGTTAAATCCTCTGAAATGGGAAGACTCACTTTCAATCCAGGTCTTCTGAGGTGGGAAGAGCTACCTTGAATCTGGACCACCCCTTCTGCTGGAAGTCTACGTAAGAGACGTGGAGGAAGCTCTCTGCTGGCTTGCTCTCAGTCTTCATCGGCATGGCAGCCTCCTTCTTTGAAATTCTGGCATATACTGAAGACCAGCTGAGACATCCAGTCTTGTGGACTGAACTAGTGGATTCTTGAACTTCCCATTGGTAGACAGTCATTGTTCAACTAGCTAGACCAAGTCTACATGTCACCCTAACAAGTCCTGTGTGTATGTGTGTGTGTGTGTGTGTGTGTGTGTGTGTGTGTAAAGTTAAGTTCCTTCCAGGAAGAATGCCAACATTAGAAAAACATCTATTTCCAAGTAACTTACTATATGATCTGATAAAAGGAAGAAAGTGAATATATATACATCATATATATTCATATATATATATTCATATATATATATATGAATATATATATATGAATGAGATGAGATTCAAAGGAGAAGTCACAATAAAATCATCAGTCAAATCAACAGCCTTTCAGCCAAGGAAAATATCTGGAGGAGGGTGACAGGGAGCCAGGAGGCTGAGGCCAGCCAAACCAGCTGGGAAAGATCAATTGCTAGACAGCTTGGATCATTCTGCCAACTGGTGTATGTGTGTGTGTGTGCTCATGTGCATGCAGGTGCCCAAGTACATACACATGTACACTTGCCTGCAGAGGCCTGAGGTTAGTACCCGTTCTCTTCCTACACCCTATCTTTAGTTAGGGTCTAGACTGGCTGTTCAGAGAGTTGAAGGAATCTTTCTGTCTCCATGCTCCACCCCCAGCATTCGTTACAGGTGCACACTATCGAGTCTGGCTTCCTATGTGGGTGCTGGAGATTCAAACGCATGTTTGGGCTGCAAACCTTTTACTTTCTGAGCCATCCCCTCAGCTCCTGGGATGTTCAAAGTAACTATTCACTTCGGGAACAATAGCACATTTCTGTGCCGATGTCCACTACCTGATGCTCACCCTTGTGTGACTCTTTAAACCCTTCTCCACATGTGGATGCCCAAGCCGCACAACCCAGCAAGAAAGGTTTTAAGTGGAAGAGTGGGACTATCAGAACTGCCTTAGAAGGGCTCTGAAAACCTTAGAAGGGCTCTGAAAACCATGAGCGGCCACAGCAGAACATTTCCCGAACACAACAGAATGCTCTGACAGCCATCCTCACCAAAGGGCTATGATAATGATGCAAGGCCTGGCACAGGCAGGTCTGGTGAACAGCTAGCTGCAGGTGACAACAGCAGGAGAAAGGCCATCCTGTGAAGGACTAAGGCAGGCGGCAGTTCCCAGGCAGCTGAGAGCTGGCTGATGGGGTGGGAGGCATGAGAGCCTGAGAAGGAAGACCCGAACCATCAGGGGGTAAAAGCCAAAGCCAAGAACACAAGGGCAGGGAGGCCTGACCCGGCACAGGGAAAGTGACGCCCCAGCCCAGGGAAAGTGGTGTTTGAGGGCCCCAGGAGACCACTTGGGCAGGCACAGGACGGGTTAGGATGCAGAAGCAAGGAAACAGCATGACCATCAGTGGGAAATATTGAGTCAGTTCAGGAAACACCTGCTGCCTGACAGAGGCCCAGGCCCAGTGGAATATAAATCTGAAGCACTGGAGTGGGGGTGTCTGTCTGAGGTTGGATTCAGAGGAGCGAACCCCATCTATAGGCGACTCAGGACTTTCATGACCATGAACTCGCCTTTAACCCTTTTCTCTCTGGGAACAGGTATAAGAGCAAGAGCCGATCTTATGACCTGGGGACATGCCCAGATGTCATCACCACCGATCTCAATTCTGTAAGGAAAGCAAGCTGCCCTGGTCATGAGCAGGAAGGCAAGCCCGTCACTCTTTAATAAAGCTAATAACTAGTAGCCCATGCAGTGACACACACCTCTGAGCCCAGCACTCAATAAGCAGAGGCTGGCAGGTCTCTGTTATTAGAAGTCAGCCTGGCCTATATGGCTAGTTCCAGGACAACCAGAACTACATAGGAGAGACCCTATCTCAAAAATAAATAAGTAAAATAAAACTAATAGCTAAGGTAGGGAAAACAGACCAGTTGGTAGGTACTTGTCACTAAAGCATGAGGAGCTAGATTTGAACCCTTGAGCCTATGTAAAAAGCCAAGTATGTCCCATAGATGGCGGGGTGGTAAGGGGAGATGAAAGGATCCACAGAATTTCACGGCCAGCCTAGCCTACTTGGTCAAGTTTCAGGCCAGTAGGAAACCCTGCCTCAAACAAAGTGTAGAAGGTGCCCAAAGGATGGCAGTCCAGATGTTCCTCTGAGCTCCGCACGTATGCACACACATACACACAAATCAGGAGTCTAGAGCTGAGCGCTGAAGGATGCTAGTGGCCTGTCCTCCTTACACGAGGTGCAGGACAACAATGAACGGGAGGGATATGGAGTTCTCAGAGCTAACCTGCGAAAAACCACTCAGCTGGCCTCGATTCTCTAGCGTTCCTAGTCTGTAACTTATCTGCGGCATTCCCAGTCACCGCATCTGCAAGGGCTGAAAATGAGAGCAAACATGGTCATGTGTCTGAAGAATCCAGGCAAGACAGAACCGTAGGGACCCAGTCGTTAGGGCTGGACGCGCATAAAGCATTGTCCAGCAAGTCTGAGGCCCTGAGCTCAGATCCTTAGCACCCATGCAGATGCCAGGAGGGCATGTCAGCCTGTCCAATCCCAGCGCACCACAGGCAGGCAAGGATCCCTCGAGCAAGATGATTTGATAGATTGGCAGACTGTTGAGTTCTGGGTTCAGCTGAATGTTCCTGCTTCCATGCTATTGAGGAAACTTTCCCACATAAAGTTGAGCCTCTCAGAAATAAACACACCTGCACCTGCACACACACAGACACACATAAACATACACAGTGTACATACACACTTACATGTAAAGAAAAATATTATTATTGACTTTGGATGGTATCTTAGAGGTGTGATTTATTTCCACATATGAATAAATAAAATGTGCATAGGAACACAGATATGTTTAATCTTTTAAATTGGGGGTTAGAAAGATAGCTCAATGGTTTAGAGCAATGGCTGCTCTTGTAGAGAACCTGGGTTTGATTCCCAGCACCCACACGGTGGCTAACAGCCATCAGTACTCCAGTTTCTGGGGATCTGATGCCCTCTTCTGATCTCTGTGGGCACCTGGCATGCATGTGATATACATACAAACACACAGTCAAAACACTGAGGCATAAAATAAAATAAATAAGTCTTTAAAAATTTTTAAGTTTTAATCATCTGCAGTCATTAACAAGATGTATTTCTCCTAGGACTATGACTGCTTATTAGAGAATAAGCAATAAAGCCAAAGCAGAAAGCATTCCTAACCCTCAGGTCTGCATCTCAAAAAGGCGTTCATTCACCAAGTGTATAATACCTTTTTAGGAATTAATTTAATTTCCTTGTCTGCAAACAGGCACTAACAGGAGCATTGCTCCAGCCGCTCCTCGGAAGTCTCCACACAGAGATCAATCCCTTCTGAGAGGGTCCAGGAGGACTAGGCCTGGGAGGGCTGACAAAAAAGTAAACTGAGTTTACATAGGGTGGGGCTTGCCAAAGCACGGGATCAAAGCGTTAGGGGCCCACCCAAAAAAAAAAAAATCCCTAGTACTGGAGAGGCTGAAGCCGAAGGGCTATGGGTTTACAGTCAGTCTGAGCTACAAGCTGGGATATACCTACCCCACACGCCTGGTCCCCAGAGAGGAGTGGACCAGCAGCAGGGCAGGCTGGCTTAGCTGACAGGCTACGCAGACAGACAGGGAACAGGGCACTCTGGGTGAGGATGGGAAGTAAGCCCAGCACAGGGGAGGGCGGGAGTGCCAATGTGGATAGAGGGCAATGCAGCGGATGAGGTGGGAAGGAGTCCTGGGAGAGAAGCTTTGCTACAAGAGCAAGGAGATGCCAACAACTTTAGTACCTAAATAAAAACGTTTAATTATGTTCTTAAAAACCTTTTTCCCCCAGTCCTGAAACAGTAGTTAGAGAACATGTGAGAGACGGCTCTTAACAGTCTTGGGACATGCTACCGCATCAGGGACGAAGCGAAGAACAAGCTAGAAATACGCTAAAGAGGCCAGCTCGAAGGCTGTGACGAGTGACTGTGGCTTGTGACGGGAGGTTGGAGGGAAAGGGTTAATTTCAGTGCTAAGAATGGCATGTCGGGAGAAAAGCAAGCATAAAGTATGACATATATAACATTTTACACATATACATACAGATTATATATACATATATATGTATAGTATATATGCACAAACACGCGTGTACATAAACACACACACACATGAGTGAACAAGTGAGAGACTACCACAAGAAGCCTGAGGCTCAGGGCAGGTTAGATCAAGACAGGACATCTTTGCTCAGTCATTCTCAGAGTGCAGTTGCTCAGGAAACGGCAGGCGGCAGCAGCAACACACAGGAGCTCCTGGAAAAGGAAATTCTCAAGCTCACCCCAAAGCTGAGAAGAGCAGGGGGGATGGTACAGGAATATCCACGTTTTCAGAAGCCCCCAGCTGATTAGTACCCTCTAGGGTTTCCGATTTATTGCCTCAGCTAACAGAGGAAAGTTGTATGGAAAAAGAAAGAGAAAAGAACTTCCAGAGTGGAAATTTAGAATACGTAAGTTAAAATATACTGTGTAGACGCAAAGCATCTTCACACAGACCATGGCGCTGAGGAGCTCCCAATAATTCTCAACAATGAGCAACATTTCTCTGAGCTAAAATCCCTATAAGTCAGAGCTTCTCTGCCACCCCAATGTGACGACCCTTTAACACAATTCCTCATGTTGTGGTGACCCCCCAACCAACCAAAAATTAATTTCATTGCTACTTCATAACTGTAATTTTGCTACTCTTTTGAATAGTAATGTAAATATTTTCAAATGGTCTTAGGCAACCCTTGTGAAAAAGTCATTTGATCCCCAAAGGAGTGACGACCCACAGGTTGAGTCTGCTGTAAGGAAGTGGTCCCCCAAAAGGCTTCCAAAGTCAGGACTGCAGCTACACACTAAGAACGCAAACATTACAAAAGTGAAGAAGGTATTTTTAAGATTTATTTTACTTCTATGTACATGTGTGTATATGCTCACCTGTATGGGCGTGCCACAGAAGTCAGAAGAGGGTGTCTGATCCCTGGAAGCTGACAGTCATAGAGGGTTGTGAGCCACCAGCCATGAGTGCTAAAAACCAAACCCAGGTCTTCTGCAAGAGCAGCAAGTGTTCTTAACACTGAGCCATCCCCCAGCTCCCCAAAATGGTAATTTACTAATTGTAAGAGGCTGTGCCACCACTGCACTACCCCTTTCTGCTCTCCTCCTCACCAGCATCCTTTCTCCCTGTCGGCAGCCAGCAGGCACTGGTGGGGCAGCCAGCTACAATACAGGATCTCTGACTACAAAGGTCCCCTGGGTCAGGCTGAGGGACTAGGCTCAGGAAGCAGTCTTGGCCTGGGTCTAATTTAACTGCCTGAGGATTAACCTAAACTATCACATAACCAAACTTCATATGTAAGGCTGATGTACTAATGATCACTACAAACAAATGCAAGGCAGAAAGGGAAAGTAAGAAATGCAGGGAAGGGAAAGAAAGGGAAGAAAAGGGAAGGGAAGGGAAGAGAAGGGAAGGGAAGGGAAGAGAAGGGAAGGGAAGGGAAGAGAAGGGCAGGGCTGCGAAATCAATGCCCCATTTATAACCCAACTCAGACTCAGCCAACCTTACCATGCATACACAAGCTTCACATAACATCCTTTAATTCAGAACTGTGAATAATATATTTTCATGTGTACATGTCAAAAGGCACTGTAGGTCTAAGAAGAATAAATTTCCTTTCTCCTCCCAACCGTAAAAATCTTGGTGAAACTTATATTTTTCTGGGCTTTGTCCTCCTGACCCTTCCCAGCCTGCACGCAATTCCGCAGGTGGGGAATTTACCCAGATCTTTGTGGTCACAATCCATATTGCGCTAAGGACACACCTGCCCTCCTGACGATGCCTGAGTCCCTTTCTTCACAGGCTTCCTCCCAGGAAGTTGATAGGCAGATCAATGAGTTCATGTTTGCCAAATACTTCAGGGTTCTTGGATGAAAGGCAACATCAAAATTCAAGCCACCTGTGGCCGGCCTTGTTCTAGCGTAAGCTGACTCTGTGTTGGGGCTTCAAAGAAGGAGCTGAAGGCTGCAGAGGAACGCCTTTGTGAGCAGCTAGTTTCTGCACCCTAGCTAAACACAGGCAGTGATCCCGACATCCTTTAATTAACCGGATCTCGGCATTCAAAATGCAAAGACCCTGCACAACACACTAGGCCATTGTCACGGAGAAGAGCAGACAAACGAGGTCTCTTCCCTGCCTTCTTCCTGGGGTACTTCCTACTGCCCGGGGTACTGTGGACCTCCTTCAGCGTGAAGGGATACATGCAGCTGCCAGTCCGCATGTTTGCTGTGAGCCAATAGTCTAAAGCAAAGTCAAGAACAAAGCTTATGTGTATGTTGGCACACATGTGAATTCAGGCTGCTGAGTTAACAAAGAACACATTCACGGCCACATACGAGGCCGCCAACATGCAGACACCATCCCGCCTTGGTCTTTCAGGCTGTACACTATACAGCCTCACACCGAAGTCTGAGAGATGCCCTGGCGAGCTGCCTCTTGCAGATGAAGAAGCTGACAGCAGCGCCATGCTGGCTGGCGGGATGGTTCAGTGGGAGGATGCTTGCCGCCAACCCTGACAAAGTTTGATCCCTGGGACCCAAATTGTGAAAAAAGACCCAACCCAGACTTCCATGAGCATGCCCACACACATACACGCAATGTAAACAGAGGTAAAGGAAATTTGAAATGGCAGAGTTGGAATTCAAGTCTAGCTGTATTTCAGTCTCTCTCTCTCTCTCTCTCTCTCTCTCTCTCTCTCTCTCTCTCACACACACACACACACACACACACACATACACACACTCACTCCACAGGCCTTTGCAGCTATTGGCCCCACCCACTCCTAGGACCATTCAATCAGCCCTTCTGAGGAGGAGGAGGAGGGCAAATTAAATCCATTTACTCAGTCTCGGAGATCAGAAAGCTCATCTCAGACACGCTTCCTCCCTACTGAAGCGTTGGTGTCTGTTTCCCTCCTTCCTTAATTGGCTAATTAAGTATTTCATCTTATCTTTTTTCCTGCCTTACCTCCAACCAAGTGCCTAGCAGTGTTCCAAGGCCCAGGAGGGACTTGAAAACCACACACAGCACTAGGTAACTAAGCAATGATTAGTTCAAATGCAAGAATGTGACCAAATGCTTTTTCAAAAACGGACACGCCACGCACGGCTCTGGAACCCAGGTGAGCTCAATTTGCTGGGAAGAGGCTGATATTTGCAGCCCTGTTGGAATTTAATCCAGTTAGAAAGCATGTGTGCTAGGGAATTCCTCACAGATCCAGACTTCTGCTGGTCCATGGGCAAGGATGAATTCTCCTGAAAACTCTGAACTCTTTGTGGTGTTTCAATGTGAAGACAGTCTCCCTAACTGGTGTTTCTCTCCCAGGGGACCATGCAACATAACACACATAAACGTGAATAACTGAGGTACTATGAGTGTGTGCATACCAACCAAGGGAACCTGCACACAGCCCTGAGACAGGCAGGGAAGGGCCTCTTGGTGCACACTTCCCTCAGGCCCACTGCCACCCCCCTCCCCTCCTTCCAGCTTCCAGACTTTCCATCATAGAACTGCTTGATCACAGAAAGGCTGGGAGAGGATCTTGAATAAACACCCCCCCCAAGTTGTAGGGTGCCACTCCCATGCACCAGCCTAAGGTATCTTGGCCAGGAGCAGTCACTAGGAATTGGGAGAGCACCTCAGCCCAGGAAAAGGTCTCACAGAAAGGTGATTGTGGCCAGCTTCTCCTGCAGTGAGAGGCTTTTGCAGGCAGGATGTGCTGGACCCTGCTTACAATGACGGAAGATTTCAGTTTCCACGGGTTCAGAAAAAGGAAAGGCAACTCCACGTAAGAAAAAAAATCAATGACTTTTAAAAGCAGCGACCCTGAGACACAGAGTCACTTCCTTGAACGGATTCTGCCACGTACATGCCTACCAGCCACGCATCCAGACCGGATAAGAGGACATCATATTATCCAGGTTCAGCTCAAGACAGCTGTTAAGGAGCTGAGGGCAGGGAGGTGCTAAGCACTTGCCTGGTAAGCATAAGACCCTGCCTGGGTTCGGTTCCCGGCACCAAAGGGGAAACAAAGCAAGCTTTCACTTCTGAGACCCAGGTTGTTCTGCCCACGCCCAAAGCTCTCTCAGGACAAGGTTCTGTAGTGGCATGGTATGGTCCTCAATTGAATACTGAGATCCAGGGGATCAATTAACAACGAGCATACCTGTCACCCCACAGAACCGCGTAGGGGAGACATCAAGGAGAAGGAATAGGTCCAAAGGGGAAGTTTTTGATCCCTGAAAGCTACTTGTGGTCACGGGAAGTGGGGAACAAACTTCCGGTTTCGTTTCTGCTGGGGTGGGGGCGAACTATGCCAACAACAGTGCACCAACTTGCCCATACATGCCCCTCTAGCCACCGGGTCCTTATCCAAGACTTTCTGCACACACACCCCCTTCTGCGCCCCTCACTTTGCCCAAGCTGTTTCGTCTTCTGGAATTCAGTGTCCCAACCACTCCTCTGTTGAGCATCATTCCCTCGACGCAGGTAACCCATTTCCTCCAGGGCCTGGCCTTCCCCGACTCTAGCAGAACTCTTCTCTTGCAGCACATGGTCCCATCCGCCCACGGGCTGCCTGCAGGGCACTGCGGACTCAAGGAGTGTGATCTCCTAGCAGAGGGGAAGCCTCAACACTGAGTTTGTTGAATGAATGAGGGAGGGAATCCATTTCAAGAAATCAGTGTATTTTGGAAACTTCTGACCATCCATTCATCCAGCGGTCTGAACATAACTCGCCTCCGGCAGGAGCTTGTACAGCCAATCCCTGGACTTACTAAAGTCAAAACATCCAAAATCTTCCCTAGTTGTAGATGGGAATGGGGAGACAAGATCTGAGGGACAAGAACTGAGGTAAAGGGAGGTAGTGACAGCGCACCTCGTCGATTCCCCCAGAAAAAGTAGGGAACCCATTTGCAAAGATTCAAAACTAGACGTGAAGTTACGTGGGAAAGGAGCTATTTACTCTCGGAACCGCAAAGTTCGAGGTGGAAATCTGGTCTGCGGTGATGGAGCCGCAAGTTTTTCCGGCGCGTCTGTCTGTCAGACTCAAGTAGGAGCCAAGGGATTCGAGAGTTTGGTAACACGGCTGGGGCAAGGGGAAAGGGCACAGGACCCCCTCCCAAACCCAGTCCCCACAGGAGGCACAGAGGCAAGGTTTGGGCGCTGCGCTGCGTTCCCCTGCTCGAAAGCGCGACAGCAACGTCCGCTCCCCAGTTGCTGCCCCGGCGGTCTAGGGACCTCCAGCTGCCCTCTCCTCTTCCCCGGACTCTCTCCCTCTCTACACGCAGAAAAGAACCGCGAGCTAGAGGCGATGTCTTAGCTGAACAAGAATCGCAGACCGATCTCCCCTACCAGCCCACTCCCGGACGAGCGAGCACCACACTCTAAGGGAAGCCCGGCGGCTGGCCACCTGGCGCCCCCGCCGCGCAACCCGGCGTCCCCGGCGTCGAGCCCAAGTTGGCGCAGCCCCAGCATCTGCTCCCGCCCGGTTGGCTTACCTGCTTACATGGCCCGGGAGTGCCCCGGGTGCCGCGCCGTGACCATCGGGGAGCCTGGGTCCTCACCACTGGCTTCCAGGAGTTGGCAGAGGAAGGGCACGGGGAGGGTTCCGCCGCGCCGGGAGCACCGGGGAGGAGAAAGGGCCAAGAACCTGAGCACCGCCGTCCCGCGTGAGGGGGCCGGGGCGATCAGAGAGGTGGGGCGCCGAAAGCGACCGCCAGCGGCCAAGTGGCGCCAGATGCTCCACGAGGACCTGCCCTGGGGACGAGATGGCTGAGCCGCAGAGCGCAGAGAGACGGTCCGGACCCGTGGCCGCGGAGCTGGGCAGCCGGGAGAAGTTGTGTAGAACTTGAGCCGCCGGGAGAGCCCGAGTGCCAGGAAGCGCGAGCGGCCGGGAGGGCGGAGGAAGGGGCCGAGTGGGAGGGGACGAGCAGGCGCCGCTGGCCGCGCTCCCCCGCCCCGGGCTGGGCTCTGCTGCTCTGGGGGCCTGGAGGCGGGGAGAGCGCCGGGTGCTCACTGGGCGGGCTAGGAATGCGGCGGCAGGGGAGGGCGCGCGCCAGCCTCGGGGACGCGCACCCAGCGCTGAAAAGTGGATCCCGGGCTCCCCCGCTGCGGGCGCACGGTCCCCGGGGACGTCACAGCGCTGGAATCCGAGGAATGCCGGGCTGCGGGAGCTCCTTCGGCTGGCCGGGCAGAAGTCGTGCACTTTTAATGGGCTAGCTTTGGAGGGTGTCTTCCTTCCAAGGTTGGGGGCTGTGGACGAAGCAAAGTGCCTGGAAAAGATAGACTAGAAGTAGCGAGGGGGAGGCGACCCAAGTCAACCCAGCTGTGCGACGACGCTCCGGGGGCGGATGGGAAAGCGGAAAGGAAAGGACCGTCCCTCCTAGATTTCCGTAGGCAGCTAGGGGGTGGGACGCTGGAGCTAGAACAAGCCATTTATTTGGGGGAGGTCTTGCCGCCACCGCCCAGGGGGCACGGGACAGGACAAAGTGGGGTGGCCTCCTTGAACAGGCAATCTAGGAGCCCTGCTCAGAATCCCAGGATCTCCAAGTAGTGAGCTAGACTTAGTACCGGCCCTCCCACCCCGCCCCCACGGCCAACCAGCCTTTGTGTGCTGGGAGTTGGAATATGTGGTTTTCCCGGTTTGTTCCATGCCACGGAGGGGCCCCACCCCGCCTGGGCACTGGGAGGGAACTGCCTTAGCACTTTCGGAGGTGGGGTTACTGAGGCGCAGCCGGTATAATGGAAAAAGCACTCAGCCAGGGAAGCAAACCTGTATTAGGCCCCACTGGGTTGCTGACCCAGTGGTTAACTCAGGAGGATCCTAGCCACCCACCCCCTATCCTTGGTTTTGGTAGTTGGGAAATGAAAGGGGTTGCCTGTATTTCGGAAGTGTTTTTGCGTGTCTTGGCATTCGTTCCCTTTCTGAAGTCTCAGCCCAGTCCTTTCAAGGACCCTAAAGTTCTTGTCACAGATGATAATGTCAAACCACTTCATTGTACAGGCAAGGGACACAAAACTTCCAGGCCTTATTCCGTCCCAGTGGCCCTTGCCAGCGCTCTGGAGGCAGAGACAGGAAAATCACAAGATGCACGCTTGGCCTGGACTACATAGCAAGACACCACCCCAAAACACGAAAGAAAATTACTAAGTCTTTTGTGCCCACCGAGTGGTTCTGCAATGCTTGGCTTTTGATGGTTTGCCTGTCTTCAGAAGCAAGCATCAGAGGACCAGAGGGGAGGAAACGGGATGGATGGCCAGCAACGAACTGAGACTCCGGACGGTCAGCTTTTCAGAGTGTCAAAGACTGATCTCTGTAGGGGTCTGCTGAGTTTTCCACCAGTCTTGTGGCTGCCAGTGTGGGCAATACTCCACACAGCCATGCACACCATCACCATGCCTTAGAGAAGGCTGAGGAAGCCGGAAGGAAGGATCTGTTTCACCAAGGAACACTGAATTGGGATAAAGGACACAGCCTGCACAGAAGCTGCCCTTAGCCTCAGACATTTGACTAAAACAGGATTGGGCTCAACGATAAGATACCTAAAGGCTGTCAGTGCTGGCCGGGCTGGCTGTGCCCTTCTGGGACACAGGAGGCCCCTAGGCATCTTTCGCAGGGGAAAATAAGTAGCACGTGGATGTTGTGACTCCCAAGACACTCAAATGGCAGAGCGCAGCCCCGGAGGCCAGCGTGGTCTTAAAGGGAGAGTAAAGGATTTCCAGGCAGATACAAAAACTGGATCTTGCCTGTGACCAGCCATGTGACCCCGAGCAAGCCACTTAACTGAGGCTTGAGTTTATTTTGTCAGTGGAGTGTGTGTGACAGCAAGGACAAAGTTTGGTTGGATCAGCTACATCCTGGGCTGCCACTTTGTCTGAGCTTGCTTGAGTGTCTCCTCCAGAGGCAGGCGTACTTGTGGGGGAAGACGCTGGGCAATGCCAGAGCTGGGAAAGCTGCCTTCAGACCAGTGTGGATGCTGGAGTCTGGTGAAGGAGTGTCGCTGCATTTGCAGCTGTCAGGAAAGCCAAGGCTTAGCACTAGCCCTATGCACTTGTTTTTAATTTTAAACCAGTTTATTCATTCATAGAAGTAAAAGCCATTATTAATTTTAAGAACCTATGAAGTGTGACTGATTGGATTTATGTTGGATCCGACAACATAAATAAGGATTATTTCAGCTTTATACACACACAGAGAGAGAGAGAGAGACAGAGAGAGAGAGAGAGAGAAGCTGACTTTTTAGTGACTTGGAAGTTGTGCTTTGGCTCTTGTGTGTGCTAGACATATGCTGACCTGCTGAGATATAACTCTACATTAGGAGAAAACACAATGTGACCCCAAGGGTGTCCCTCAGTATGTAGAGCTTGTGTGCCCAGTAACGGGAGAAGTTTGGGAAATCTGGCATATTGCCTTCCGTCCGTCATCCCAGCACCCAGGAAGCTGAGTCAGAGCAACCTCTATGAATTTGGGGCCAGTGAACTCAAAGCCAACCTGGGCTATGTAGATCCTGTCTCAAAAGAACAAACAAACAAAAAGACAGAGTGCTTGGTGCATCAACATGAGGAGCTCAGATCCTAGCACTCTTCATGGATGGCTGTGGTTTCACCTGTGCCTCCAACCCAGCACTGGAAGCAGGGGGATGACTGGGACTTTACTGACTGCTGCCTGTCAAAGAGCAACAACCCTCCTGAGCTCCATGGGCTGCAGTGCAGGTAGAGACCCAGCCTCAAAAGAATAAAGTGGAGAGTAGAGGATTCCCAGTGCCTACCTCTGGACTCTGTGCATGCACCACACACATGCACCACACACATACACCACACCATGCTCACACTCACACATACATACAATGCTCACTCACACACACATATACATGCTCACACACATACACATGCTCACTTACACACACACATACACATGTTCACTTACACACACATACACATGCTCACTCATACACACATATACTTGTTCTCACATACACACACAGTGCTCACTCACACATACATACACATGCTCAACTCACACACACATACACAACATGCTCATTCACACACATACACATGCTCATTCACATACCCACATACATGTGCTCACTCACACATATACACATTCTCACTCACACCACACACATACACATGCTCACTCACATACACAATGCTCACTCATACACATATACACGTGCTCATTCGCACACATGGTCACTCACACACACAAACACGTGCTCACTCACACACACAAAGAATACAACTTGAAGTAACTAAAAAGAAACCAAAGTCTATCTCTCTCTCTAAAAGAAACCAAATACATTCTCCCTCCCCTCCTTGTGTGCCTGTGTAAGCAAACATGCCATTAGGTAAATCTGCACTCTGCCATCTCCTCAGGGTGCATGAGCTTGACAGGACCTAAAGCAATGCGTCTCGTGTTTACTTCAAAGATTTACAGTTTTAGGAACTCATAGACATTAACTTGTTCAGAGTAATCCATCTCCTTGTTCGAAGCTTGGGTCTGACTATAAATACAGGATGCCGAGCAGAACCTCAGGCCCTGCATGATCCGCCCACCTCCCTTATGTTCTACTCATTAATGGATTGCTTTTATACCTCCAGAGATGAGACACCGGTGTCCCTGAAAGCAGAAGCAGATCTAGTTCTGAGCGTGTGTGTGTGTGTGTGTGTGTGTGTGTGTGTGTGTGGCAGAAAGGCACTTCGTGGAGAGTTGCATTTGGTTCCAGCAGTCATGCAAAAAGCCAGCTATGGTGGCGCTCACCTGCAGTCCCACCACTGCAGAGGCTGACACAGGAAGATTGCACTTGTCAAATCAATGAGTCCCAGGCTCAATGAAAGATCACCTCAAAGAATTAGGGGGAGAGGCCAGGCGGTGGTGGCACACACCTTTAATCCCAGTACTCAGAAGGCAGAGGCAGGCCGATCTCTGTGAGATCGAGGCCAGCCTGGTCTACAGAGTGAGTTCCAGGACAGGCTCCAAAGCTACAGAGAAACCCTTTCTCATAAATAAGTAAGTTAATTAATTAATTAATTAATTAATTAATAAGGTGGAGAGTGACCGAGGAAGAAAGCTGCTGCCAACCTCTGGCTCCCACGTGTGCATGCACCCATACACATGGACACACACAATACACACCCCAACTTTTTTTAAACTGGAGAGTAGGCTGGCTTTATTTGAAAAGTTCTGATGATCTTTAGGGGATGCGTATACATTTCGAGGTTATACGGTGGAGGGCTCTTTCTGCTCATGGAGATGGACATCCATGCACACACGTGTCGGTGTGTAGTGCGCACACATGTCAGCATGTATCATTTTAGACTGGATGTCACTGCGCTACAACCCGAATTCAGTAAAATGCACAAAAGTTAAGATATATGCCGCTCAAACACCTCTCGCGCATGTGACTTCGACCAAGGTCAAGGTAAAGTGTCTCCCACTGCAGGGAATTCCCTTGGGCCAACTTCCCAGCCACTATGTCCCCTCTGGGCTGACTTCTGCTTGGTGCACACGTCTTGTTAGTCTTAGGACTTCACACCATGGACTGACATGGTATTCACACATAACCTCTATGGGGAAGCTGGCTCCTTCAGCTCACTGCGTGTCAGGAGTTCCTTTCCCTGCACAGCAGAATACATGCTGTGGTGTGAATGGGACCAGGCCGTGTGTGAACAGTACCAGGCCGTTGTTCGCCCATTCTATTGATCTAATGGACAGGAGTCTTTCAGGAAACACTGCGCTTGAGTTGCAGGTCAGAGCCGCTGGCATACAGCAAAAATATAAAATAAGCCTAGACTCTTGATATCTGTGAAAAGTACTAACTACAGAATGTTTAGGAATGCCTTGACGGAGCTGGGAGATTGCTCGTTCAATAAAGTGCTTCCTTCGTATGCATGAGGCCCTGAGTTCAAAACCCAGAACCCATGGGTATTTTTCGTTTTTGTTTTCAAAAAAACGGCAGACATGATGGCACACACTTGTAACCCCAGCACTGAAGAGGCACAGACAAGTGGATTGATTCCTGGGGATTTCGTGGCAAGCTCTAGGCCGCAGAGACCCTGTCTCAAAGTCAGAACAAACAGTACTCAGGGTTATTCACATGCATATGAATACAAGGAAGTGCAGCCCTCCCCACAGACACACCCAGAAGACAGTGTTACTTGTGCAGTGTGCTGTCTCACTCTTCCCCGTTGCTGTGATAAAATGCCCTGACAAGAGCAACGTAAAATGGGGAGGGAAGGGTCATTTGGCTCACAGTTCCAGTGTGTCATGGTGGGAAGTCAGAGAGGCTAGAGCCTTAAAGGAGTCACTCACATTGCATCTGCCACAAGAGGCAGGGAGATAAGTGGGTGCACCGTTGCTAGACAGCTCCCTTTCTCCGTTTACACACTCCTGCTCCCAGTCAGGGAATGGCGCCACCCACAGTGGGCAAGTCTTCCCACTCCAGTTAACTGTCCAGAAAACTCCACAACAGGCATGCTAAGAGGTCCTTCTCCCATGACTCTAGACCCTCTCAAGTTGATGTCACAAGATGAATGAAACCAAGTGGGGAAACTGGAATGTGAACTTCCAGTTATCTGGTGGTTTTGTTTATTGTTTGTGAAGAGCTGTCACATACAGCCACACATGGTTCACAGTTCTGTTCCAGAAGCCAACATAGACTACACACAGTATGCATGACAATCCCAGAGGTTGTGCCACAGTGGGCGAGAGCCAGTGACTTCTGCCTTTAGAGATGGCTTCCTACCAACTGTTCTCAGAAAACCATTGCTGACACAGGAGATGGAAAACCCTCCTTCTCCTGGGGCATCTTCGAGGGTTTTCAGTTTTTGAAAAACACATGGTTGGCCTATGATGTTCCTCCTTTCCCTAGATCAGCTTGGCCAGGAAGTTACACTGTCCTCAATCACTGGCAAAGTTGTGCAGACACAGGTTTTTTGCTATGTGAAGTGTCACCTCCACGGGCTTACTTACTCCCCAGCTAATGGCAATGTTTATCAGGTTGTGCAACCTTTGGGATGTAGGTCCTCACTGCAGAAAGTGGGTAATTGGGGGTGGGCCTTGAGAGTCACCCCCAGTTCTCTGTGCTTCCTGGGGCCATGTAACCAACAGTTACTGCATGCTTCTTCTAATTCCTCTGCCACAAACAACAGGCATGCTGGATATTTCCTAGGTGGATACACTTTTTCTGAACTGTGGATGAAAATCAGCCCTCCTTTCCTAAAGTTGCTGCAGCCAGGAATTGCCACAGAAGCAAGGAAAAGCAACGGACACACACAGGTGGGGTGAAATTAGAGAGCGAGTATTCAGTATCCACTCTCGTCCACTTCTCATGGAAGCTTAGCGAGCACCTGGTCCCCTCTTGTCACACATCCTTCCCTCTCATTCTTCGGTCTCAGAACTCATTCCAGAAGCTCCCACCACCTCTCTGTCTCCTCTCTCTCTCTCTCTCTCTCTCTCTCTCTCTCTCTCTCTCTCTCTCTCTCTCTCCCCATGTCTCATGAAGCCTCCCCATTTTCCAAAGGGACTGTCCCTTAGTTTGAAGCACTAGAGAGAGGCCCCATTCTGTGTATGTCAACCCAGCTCTTGTATAGAGCCATTATTTCTCTTACATCCTTCTGGAGAGAATGTCACAGATGTTTGGGATGTAGATTTTTGAGCTGGGAAGGACAGATGGAGTCATCCTCCTGTCTGGGTGCTGGGCTGGCTCCTCAGGCATCTGTAGATGACCGCGTATGCAAGGATATCTGTGTCTGAACATCAAAAGGCAGCCTCACCATAGGCAACAGCACTGATTTTTTTCCAATAAAAATGTACAAGATTTAGCTAATTGTTTGCTTTTTAGAATTTCAATAACAGCAATATATGCAGAACAATAGACCAAAATCATGCATTTACTGTTATTATTATTATTATAACACACCTTAGTGACACCACCAGGAAGATTTAAAAGAAATACAACCTAGGCACAATGAAGTATGTCAGCCTATGCATTTGTATGCATTGTTACTATTCTCCACTAATTTTCCCTTAGGCCACACACACTGACAACCTCCATGGTGTCAGCTTCCTCATCGTAGTCCCTAACTCTGTCTGCTGACTTTCCAGTCCCATAGGCTTCAACTTTGCCTTCCAGCCTTTCTGTGATTGGCAGAAATAGCCAATGGCTCTTCCAACACACACCTTACCTGTCTCCATGCTCTTGGGCCCGCCTGTCACTGTGTCCTTGCAGGAGCATGTTGTCAACAGAGAGCTACTCTGCCTGCCGCAGAAACACACCCGTTATCCAGAGAGGGCCCTTCACACCTGAGCGCTCCTCTGCAAGGCAGTCTTAGTTTTCATTTGATCAGGTTTGACTGTCATCGTGGAATGATCGCTTTAAAATGGAACCCATAGTTATTTACATCCGTGGTTAAAAGATCTGGTAGTCAAGGGAAACGGATTCAGTATCTTTACAAAGATCAAAAGCCTATTTCATTTTTTTTAAATTTTTTAATGATTTATTTAACTTTATTTTATGTGTATTGGTATAAAGGTGTTAGATCCCCCAGAACTGGATTTTCAGACAGTGTGAACTGCCTTGTGGGTGCTGGAAATTGAACCCAGGTCCTCTGGAAGAACAGTCAGTGATCTTAACCGTTGAGCCATCTCTCCAGCCCCCGCCTATTTCATTTTTTTGTTGTTTATTTTTAGTTTTGTTTTGGACAGTGCCTTCCTAGGTAGGCCTGGACTCCCCACATAAAACAGACTGGCTAACTCACAGAGATCCACTTGTCTCTGCCTTTCAAGTGCTGGGATTAAAGGTGTGTGTCACTATGTTCAATTCCTATCTCAAGTCTTTATAGGGGGAAAAACAACATGCCATAGAACTCATATCAAAGAAGGGTGGGGACCTGCTCAGTGCTCAGTGCTTACCCAGTATGCAAATTAGACCCTAGGCACTGCCAAAGGAAGGGAGGAGACAAAGAGGGAAGGAAAATGGAGGCCAGAGACCCATAGGAACTCTGCTTTTCTCTGACTAGGAATGCCATCTTCTATTTTTGGCCATACCCAGGCAACCCCCCCCCAAAAGTCCACATTTCTCAAGCCTCAGTTTCCTCACCTATAAGAGGGGAATACCACAGTGTGTACTCACCGGGTTGCACTGGTAACTCGCTCATCAGCGTGTGGAAAGCCCTTAGGAGCACACCTGGTTCTCAGTCTATCACCTAATATCATCACCAGCCTAATTATGCCTTTACAAAATGGACAGGAACCAAACCTCACATCTACATTCCCAACAGAAGAATCAGGCTGAGTCATCAGCCCAGAGTGGGAAGGAAGGCTCTCATAAACAGGAGCGAGACCTGGGAGATCTGAGACCACGCCCATACAGGAAAGAGCCACGTTAGCAAAAGGAAAGGCTTAAGGATCTCTCTGTTCATCTGTGTCCATACCACACACGACCTGGCCGGACATGGCTTTTCACTCATCAAAGGCAGTGTCACTAGGCTGGAGTGCTGCAGAGAGGAATAAAGAGGCCAGTGGCCACTGGATGCTTCCATGCTGCAGGGACAGGGATGGTGTCATGCATACATGCTCTAAAATAGCTCTCTTTAACAGTATTCACAGGCTATGGAGTGAGCTGTGTCCCTCCCAGATTCCTGTATCGAAGCCTTTAATCCACAGCAAGACTCATTTAGTTATATCCTTTAAGAAGATAATTAAGGTTAAGTTGAGGTCAGAAGACGAGGGCCCCTGAGTCAGTGGGACTCACTGTCTTTACCAAAGGTGATTTTCTTGCATCCTCGCAGAGGGAAGACAGGCAAGGACATCAGAAGAGGTGCCACCTGAGAAACAAGGGGCGGGCTTGCTGGAAATGAGCACTGGTAGCAGGATGGGGTGTGAGGTGTGTGTGGTGTGGGGTGTGTGTGTGTGTGTTAGTATGCATGTGCCATGCACGTATGCATGAATATGAGGGCCAGACCGCAGACTTAGGATATTAGGTATCTTCCTGATCACCCTAATATTTCTGAAGACGGGAATTTTGTTGTTGTTGTTGTTGTTGTTGCTATTTGAGACAGGGTTTTCCAGTACAGTCCTGGCTGTTCTGAAACTCGCTCTGTAGACCAGTCTGGCCTTGAACTCTGAAATCTGCCTGCCTCTGTCTCCTGAGTGCTGGGGTTAAAGACATGTCCCACCACCACCCTGTGAGACAGGCCTTCCTACTGAGACCCGGGCCTTGCTGATCCTGCTAGACTACCCAGCAAACAAGCCCTGGTGATCTTCCTGGCTCTGCCTCCTTAGCAGTGGGATGACAGCACACTACTCTGCACCCACAGGTGCTGAGGAAAAAACCCAGGTCCTTACGGTTGCCACTGATCTCCCCCTACCCTGTCGGGAGCACTTTTTTGTCTTTTGTTGGTTTGTTTGTCTTTGTTTTTGTTTTTTCAAGACAGGGTTTCTCTGTGTAGCCTTGGCTGTCAAGGAAATCCCTCTGTAGGCCAGGCTGGCCTCGAACTCACAGAGATCCGCCTTCCTCTGCCTGCTGAGTGGTGGTACTAAAGGTGTGTGCACCACTGCCTAGCTACCCGTGAGAGCATCTTAATCTTGGACTTTAAGGCTCCAAAGCTCTGGTCCCTTGGCCAGCTCCTTGAAAAGTACACAGACCTGGTGTGCTTGGCCCAGGAACACTGGCCCAGCACCTCCACAGGCTCATGAGGGCAGGTACGCAATGTCTGTCATCATCTTCCTTGAGTGCTTTCCAGTACCTACAGCTGCCATGCCGTGAGTTGAGAGTGGAAAGAAGTGGCCGGGTTGCTAAGAATAGCTAGAAATTCTGACCAGACCCTTCAAATCCTTGTTTATAAGAGATCAAGGAAGTGAAGGTACACATTATTCTAAAAAAAAAACAAAAACAAAAACAAACCAACCAGGACACTTCAAGGTTAAAAATCAAGCGGTGCCTGCTTTCGTGCACATGTTTTTCAGTCCCTTTCTACAGCTCTCAGAAGGAAAACATTTAAGACAAAGTACATGCGTGTGCTGTCTCATGATGGTGCTCTTCAGAACAATGGTACTGTGCACAAAGAGAATCATGTTGATGTCTGCCTCTATCTACAGATGTTTGTAGCTGTCCTGGTACCCTCAAATTTTATATCAGATTCCAGGAAAAGCCAAAGAGGGCTGGGGAGATGGCTCAGTGTGTAAACTTCTTGCAGTGCAAGCGTATTGACCTCAGTTCATTTCCCGAAATCCACATAAAGAAGTAAGGAATGGTGTACCTGCAATCCCGATGCTGGGAAGGAGGGATAGGTACATATCTGAGGCTTACTTGGGGCAGCCTGGCTGCGTCACTGAGTTTTAGGACAAGTGGGAGACCTTGCCTCAAAAAACAAGACGTGGGAGTTAGTGAGATGATCCCACAAGTAAAGGTGCTCGCCACCAAACTTAGTGACCTGAGTTTGACCCCTGAACCCTATATGGTGGTAGCAAAGAACCAGCTCACATCATCTGTCCTCTGTCCTCCACATGCATGGCATGGTATGTATGAACCTCCTCCACACATACAAGTATATACAAAAAAGGAAGTAACATTTGAAAAACCTAAGGTAGATGGTGTCCTGGGAATGACAGCTAAGGATTACCTCTGCCAGGACTCTACATGTATACACAAACATGCACCTGCACCTACACCCGACACAACACAACACACACACACACACACCCCACAGAGCCTGCCTGAGAAAGTGGTTTCTAATTGTTGTCATTGTGTGTGTGTGTGTGTGTGTGTGTGTGTGTGTGTGTGTGTGGTTTTATGAGACAGGGTCTTACTATATAGTTCTGTCTGTCCTGGAACTCATCGTGTAGATGTAGATAGACTGACCTCAAACTCACAGAAATCCTCCTACCTCTGCCTCCTAAGTGCTGGGATTAAAGGTGTGCACCACCAGGTCTGGACCTGCTCCTTATTTTAAAACAGGGTTTTACCTAGGTAGCCCAGCTGACTTCAGATACTTAGTCTTGCTCGTCGATTTCCTGTTCACAGGGATGGCAAGTGCACACTGCCAGCCCTGACTGGATTCCCATTTAGTGGACAACTAGCTCATCCCCTTCTAGTAAGTCCTGTATGCTAGGTTTAAACAAAAGCCCAAGAGGCTACCACTTTTTCTTGCTTTTCTCATACATCTTTGGCTTTGCTTTGTTTCGTGTAATTTAAATACCTACATGAAGCTGTCAACAAGTAATGTAAGCCAGGTTTGTGGCGCAACACCTGCTAGCCTTTAAGACCAATGACAAGTTCAAAAATGGTTAGAAAGAAAATAAGGAAAATGTTCCATTTGTTTTCAAATGAGTAGCCATGGCCATAGCACCCCTCTGAGACGTGAGAAGGCCAGAGAGCAGCAATAACCTCCTCTGGGGGAGTGAGCAGTCATGTTTGGGATGCCATTCTGAAGAACATTCTTGATATGGAGCCTGCAGGGTGAGATAGGGTGACCACAGGATGGACCAGGCTGTGTAAGAGAATCCAGCAGTGCTGAATCAAAGCCTCACTCAAGACCAGGCTGCTCCCTGGCCTCTTCCCCAAGAAAGAGGGAGTGACTCACTGTGTCTGGCTCTGGCACGGCCCACAAGGGCAGTTAGAGGACCGGTTTGCCATGCTCAGTGTGAAAAGGTAAATCACCTGGGAAACTCAGTTTTGAGATGTCTTCTGCTGCAAGTGTGACATCATACATCCGAGAGGTTGGAAAAATGCCAAGGCGAGATGGTGCCTGAAGATTTCATGTTTGGCACCTCAATTTTCTGGGATTGAACAAAATGGGGCGGTGTGTGTGGGGGGGTTGTTTCGTTTTTACGACAAGGTCTTCTATAACCCATGCAGTTCTCAAACGCACAACATAACCAAGACCAGCCTTGAATTTCTCATCCTCCTGCTTCAACCTTCTGAGCGCTGGAACTCCAGTTGTGTGCCCCTAGGCTTGGCGAACGCTTTGCTGGGGACATAGCCCAGGCTCCATGCCACACTGGCAAGCCCTCTGCCCACCACGCCCCTTGTCCAGTCCCAACGAACATTTGCAAATGGTGAAAGAGAAACTCATCTTTTTGATTAGGCGGATGAAGAAGGTCTTGCTGCCATTTGCTCTAATAATGGTTCCAGCTCCTCTCCCCAGCTCACTCTGTCCCATGATCCAGGCAGCCCGCTGTTGCTTGCGCATGCGCAGGACATGTTCCTCCACCTCAGGATCCTGGCCTTCACCATGGCTTCTGCAAAGATCTGCATTCCTCCGGATAGTTTCTGCTTGGTCGCTCACCTCATTACCCCCCTCGACCTCCCCAGACCGCCCTGTTGAAGCAGCCTGTTATCCCCATTTTCTCTTCCTTGGCCTTGCTGTGTCCCGCTGCCACTCACCCGTCCCCTCCCAGGCTTGTGTCATTTGCTCACTGTGTTTCACCTCCCCTGGAAGCTCTATTTCAGGAGGTATTTTATTCGTGCGGGATCTGGGAGCATCTCAACAAGCACTTATTGAAATAAGATCAGATGAATAGGGGCTGGAGAGACCACTCAGTCGGCAAAGTGCTTGCAGCCCATGCATGAGACCTGAGTTCAAGTCCACCCATGTAAGAAGCCAGGCTCTGTGCTGCGGTTTTATATTCCAAGTGTTTGGTAAGTGGAGGCAGGGACTCCCTGCGGTTCACCATCTGGGGTAGGCATTGCCATCTACACTAGGTTTGTAATTTGAACTTTGAGTAAGTTCAAGGTACCTCAGCGTTGGAGAAAGCACACATGAAACTCCACATTTAACAAACATATTTGTGTGGTTTGTGTGGAAGGAGTGTTCACTAAAAGCAATCAACCACACATGTGATGACGGCTTCTTTTCCCTGTGAATGCCAATGCCATAGAATTATTTTGATATTTCAGTAAGTTTATATACAACTTCTCAAACTTGTACACATGCCCAGGCCCATAATCTGACATTTGGATTCCAAGTCCAAAAACCTCAGTCTTTATGCTCGTAGCCCTTGTTCAGAAGTTAACTGCCTTATTCCTAGTGCTTCTGTTTGGGGGTGGGTGGGCTTTTTGTTTGGTTAGCAGTTGAGGGACTGCACCCCAGGCCATGCATATGGATGTACACTACTGAGCTACCTCCCAGCCCTCTTTTTACTCTTTTATTTTGAGGGACTTGTTATTTTATTTATTGGAGGGAGGAGGGGGGAGTTTAGTTGAGTTACCCTGCCTTTCCTAGAACTCAATCTGTTCCCAAACGGGATCCTCCGACTTCAGCTTCTTAAGTAGCTGGGATTACAGGCTTGCAACCTGATGAGCATAGCTGCAAAAATTCTCAATAAAACATTGACCAGCTGAATTCAAGAACTCATCCAAAAGATCACTCACCGTGATCAAGTGGGTTTATAGCAAAGATGCAGGGATGATTTAACATACATAAATCAGTAAAGATTATAAATTGCACAAATAGACTCAAGGGCAGAAATAGACATCTCGATAGATGCAGAAGCGACTTGGACAAAACTCTGAACTTATCCCTCTCTCAATTTAGCCATTCAGTAGCCACGACTCAGTTATCCAAGCCAGACATTGGGAAAATTCTTGATCTTTCACCTTCTATCTTCTTTGCAAACCCACCAACCAATCCTGAATCAGCTTGTAACTTGCACTCTGCCCACATGCTGGGCCAAATGCTATCGTTTTCCCCAAGATCACCACCCTACCTTTTTAGGTCTTTATCTACTTTCATTTAGTCTTTTTTCCATGAAGCAGCAGTTTCCTTTCAAACTAATAGCATTCATGAGTTCTGCATCATCTCGCCAGCCTCATCTTGGGCCACTTGTGCTCAAGACATTCTCATCTTTCTCTCTCCACCCTCTTCTTCCACCTTCCCTCACAGAGGAGAGATTGAACTCAAAGACATATGCATTCAAAACATGTACACTCCACCTCTGACATCTCTGGCCTTTCACTTCCTTCCACCTGTCGGCCTCTTGGGGTTCCAGAGCCTTTGAGTGTATTCTTCCCTCTACAGGGAGCAGGTTATCCTCTGCTTTTCACATAATTGGCTTCTTATTCATTGGAGACCCTTTCCTGATTGCAGTATGTCAGGGCTCTCCAGAGAAATAAAACCATAGCACAGAAGAAAAGTAGACTGGTTATGAGATGGATGGCTAAATAGATGGATGGGTGGATAATGGGTGGATGGATGGATGGATAGCTGAATAAATGGGTGATGGATTGATGATGGGTGATGGATGGATGATGGATGGATGATGGGTAGATCATGAATGGATGATGGATAAATGATGGATAATGGAGGAATGAGGGATGAAAGGATAAGGTATGGATGATGGATTGATGATGATGAATGGATGATGATGGATGGCTGTGGATGGCTGGATAGATAGATGGATGACAGGCAGATTGATAATAAATGGTAGAGACAAAGATGATATAATAAGAGTGATAGAGATAGACAGGCAAACTTCCACATTTAGGGACTGGCAAATTTGAAACTTTCTGAGTAGATTGGCAAGCTTCAAATTCTTGGGTAGAAAATCTCAAACTGTGTTCTTTGGGAAAAATTTTTTCTCTTTCTTGGGAAATTCTGTTTTGTTCTTAATCCCTTTAAACTGGTTGAAAACTTGGGATATTCAGGATAACTTCCTGCCTTTAAAATCAACTGCTTATAGATATAAGCCATGTTTGCCAAAGCCCTCCACGACAGCACCAACTGGGGCCTACAACCTAGTCAAATGAACATAAAAAATTTACCAATCATACCCAGCTACAAAAGTTGCCTCTTTTAGTCTTTTTTCTTTTTTGAAATGTGGCTGGCATAGCTAACTTCCCAATAGTAGTGTCCTGATAAGAACCTAGACTATTTGTCTCAAACTCAGCATGTAGCTGACCTTAAATTCCTGGTCCTCTTGCTTCTACCTCAAGAGTGCAGGATCACAGCCATGCACCCTCATGCCAGCCTCTATAACAGTGGTTCTCAACCTATAGACTGCAACCCCTTTGGGAGTAAAAGACCCTTTCACAGAGGTTGCCTAAGACCATTGGAAAACACAGATATTTTGTGTTTTATGATTCATAACAGTAGCAAAATTATAGTTATGAAGTAGTAATGAAAATAATTTTATGGTTGGAGGTCACCACAGCAAAGAGAACTGTGTTAAAGAGTCACAGCCTTAGGGAGGTTTAGAATCACTGTTCTATACTATCTTGTAGGAGGAGGAGCAAGCTGCATCCCACCGCCCAGTTAGCTTAGCCCCTGAAATAACCACACAGAAACTGTATTCATTTAAATACTGCCTGGTCCTTTATCTCCAGCCCCTTATTGGTTAACTTTCACATCTTGGTTTAACCCATCTCCATTAATGTGTATCACCACTAGACTGTGGCTTACCGGCATGAGTCTAACCAGTGTCCATCTTGAGCAGAGGAACCATGGTGTCTGCCACACTGCCCTTCTTCCCAGCATTCAGTTCAGTCTACTCCACCTATCTAAGTTCTGCCCTATCAAAAGGCCAAGGCAGTTTCTTTATTCAACCAATGAAAGCAACACATAGACAGAAGGACCTCCTGCACCACTATCTTGCTTGTTTCTATTTCCATGCCTCATCTGGAAGGTAATAGAATTTCTGTCCTAGATAATTGTTGGCATAAACACCCTATCACCTATATTTTTCTAAGGTAGAATGTCCTAAAATGTAAGCGTGGGATGCTGCTAGGGAGAGAGGAGATGAAGCTGGTGGAGTTCTGGTGCTGGCAGGACTCTCTTGGAGCCCTCTCAGATTCAGGGGAGCACTTCAGGTCCCCCATTCTGTTTGCCAAGGCTTCATAGGACTTTGAATACTTTGTGCTTGAACTTGATTGTGCCAGAATCCTTAATGGCCATGTTCCCACAAATTAGTATCCAGGTGTGTCACTGGATATTCATGAATCCTGAAAATAACTTTCTTGTCATAACTCAAGGCACTCAAGCCTGTTCTAGGGAGGCTGAAGTCGAGCCCTGTTTCCGTCTAGGCCTTCAAGGCCAGCATGCGCATGAACAGACTTTGTCTCCTTTTTTTTTTTTTAAAGGACTAACAAAAGAACAGTTACTACTGTGAAATGTCAGAGGAAATATAATTCAGGAACGATAGTGCCTCAGTCATTTTCCAGGGCGCTCAATAGTTACTGGTGCGTTTATGGAAAACTGCGTGTATTTCTCCATGACAAAGGCTGGGAGGCCACTGGAAACACCAATGTCCAACTGTGGTCAGATGACTACTTTAGCCAGAATTATGCTAAAGTTCCCAAAGTTTTTAAAAATCTAGGTTGTTACACATTGGAAGTAGACTAAAAATAAGTCTATAATATCATCTTAGCTAATATTAAATGTAGCAGCTGCCAGTAATCTTTGCAGTTACAAGAAGCAGGGAGAGAGAGCCGGGCAGTGAAGTGCAGCAGCTCTTCCTTACCTCCTTCTGGGATCATGATTCTCCTTCTGACTGCTCGCACCACGAGTTGGAGAAGGAGGGTCATTCACAGGCTGTAACTTCAGTCCCGGATGCTTCCTTTCCTTTTGAAGTCCCCTAGAAGAGAGCAGTGGTGGGAACTGATGAGGAGGAAGGAGATTCTGAGTCCTCTGTGTATTCCCAGCAGCTCTGCTCACCCTGGCAGGTTGGCTGCCCTCAATTTCCTTTAGGCAGAGAGGTCTAGATTCGCCAGGAAGCTCTGTTTCTCTCTCGTGGGTGTGGGAGGCGGTGGAGGAGATCCATAAACACACACTTTGATCAAACAGTCATAATGGCATCCAACATAGTGTGTGCACTATGTTGCTTCTTTTCTTGTGGAAGTTCTGTGTGCTGCCATTGCTACTTTAAAACTTAGGGGGGTTAAGAAGAAAATGTGGTGTTTGCATCTTTGTTGCCCCTTGTGTCTTTGCAGAGCACTTCTGATAATTCCTTCCAGGTTGATTATCTGTCTATATCCCCAAAGCAGGAGAGCATGGGATTGCAACACACCCTTCTCGTCCTGGTTTCTCTCTGTGTTCATCCAGCTAGTTGGAGAAATAACTTCCATCCTTTGGATTTCTTTGAAATTGTAATGTCAGGGGACTTCTACAAAACCCAACAAACAAACATAGGTTTGCACTGCTGGGCAGAGGATGTGGCAGAGGAAACAACATACTGACCAAGTGCAAGGGTGTGAGAAGCCACTCGTCTGGTTCCACCTCGGTGGGTGCTGTAAACAATAACAGTATCCAGGCAGAGGGAACACAAGCATTAAAAACAAAGAGAAACAGCATACGTCCAGGAAGGAAAACGGATTTCGCCTCTTGATGCTCACTTCGCCCGAAGCTTCTGCCATAAGCTGGACACATCAACGGACACGCGATGCCAAGGGTGGGAAGAACTGCATCACGCAGGTTAAGTCTCTTAGAGCAAGGCTCTGGGGGACCCTGGCTTGGTCCCCAAAGCCAGTTGGGGTTTGAGTTAGCGAGTGAGAGAGAGAGAATCCCGAGCAGAGGACGGCAGTGGCACGAAGGTGAGTACGGTGTGGAGAGGAACCAGACTCAGAAACGTTGTCTACTCCCTCCAGGGAGATGCACACAGCCTTCTGTTTCCCTTAGGGTCAGGATAGGCCTCAGTGTGGCTGGAGCCCAGCCTGTGCTGCTCTGGGTTTGGCAGCATGCCTTCATTAAGAACTTTTGAACCGAAAATTAATCTCCCATTTAACAAGTTAAAATTCAACTCTCCGTCCTCCCTGTTCCTGCCACCTCACTTCAGGATTTCATCCTTTTGGCTTGCCCCTGTGAAGGTACAGGAGTAAGGCAGAAAAGAAAAGTTAGCTGTTTCCCCCAACAACGGAGGCTACTGTTTGAATAACTAATGTTCTAGTATTGTCTGCATTAGTTTTCTACTTAAAATTCAAAGCAGACTTACAGATACCCCATATGAGAAGTTCTGTTCTCATTCATGCTCTCTTCTCCCTTCCTCCCTCCCTTTCTCCCTCTTTCCCTCCCTCCTTCCCCTACTAGACACTGTGTGCACACGCATGCACACATATGCACGTTCCCAGGATACTACTTCCCTCTTTCATAGTTCCCCCCAGAGGATTCTGACCTGGGGCCATTGGATATGGCTTAGTGCCGGGGACCCTTCCCTCTATCTTTGTTGCTAAGGGAAGCATGGATGTACACAACTCTTGAAATTGATCTGCCATTTCCCCACATAGTGGGATGTGCTGCTGGCCCAGGGGTCATGTCAGCAACCTGCTTCCTTTCCCTTTCTTTTTCTCCCCCTTCTCTTCATTCAGTTACTTGAAACACCCATCTTTGGGGTGTGCTGGTATTTGCTTGATGCCATCTTTGCTAACACCTAACTCAGTCCACATCATCTGCTCTGTTATTTTCACACAGTCCACACCTCTGGGGAAAGCCTTCATGCTTCCCAGTCACACCTGGCTGGCAGCAGACCCCGAAGGGCTGAAAAGTCACAATGAATCATTCAAGTAGAAGCAGCAAGCTGTTCATGGTCTGCCAGCCGAGGGGGAACAGGAAGTGCCTTCAAGTGGCAGGAATACGGAGTGCCTTACTCCAAGCTTGGTTCTTGCTGTGGGTTTCCAGTTTGTCCGGGAAGTTCAGAACAATGTGAACCTCTCTAAATAGCATTCCAGACAGTAAGTACTTGCCTAGAACCTGAAGCCTTTGAACCTACGCTAATATGAACCTTTTACAAGACATTTTAACACGATGTTAGGGTTTAAAGCACACTTAATGTGGTGCCTAGATGCCCTGACTGAAAAGGTTGCTGTTTAAGGCTGAGCAGATCAAACATCTCCCCTCAAAAATCCTTAGTAGACATTTTAATGCTTCATGTAAACCGCAGGTAGATACTGGCTAGTGTTCCCCTGTATCACACGGGCTTTACAGTTCACCTCCTGGTAGAGCGACTGGGTGGGTAGCAGTCTGAGAGAAGGGGTCTGCGTTCACTGAAGTTCATGTCAGCAAGCCTGCGCTTTCTTAGACTATATCTATACTTGTTTGCAATCCAATTTAACAATTCATTTCCAAATCCTCCTTGGTAAAGGAATTCAAGTTACATAATCAAGAAAAACAAACTTGTTGCCACCCAGCAGGAGCCAACATGTTCCATACCTGCTGGCCTAAGGTTGCTAAGCCAGCACGCAGCACTTCTGCAGCAGGGAGAAGAAAAGGAAAATGAAGGTCTGTCAGTCTGGATAAAGTGATGTCACGTAGTCATAACAACAGGGAATAAGTCACCTGGCTGGAGTTAGCCCATGGTTATTCAGGACTTTGGGTTGACGACTTGGTTGCTCATTTACTGTTCATTAGGGCTGGATGATCATTAGCCTATCCGAGCTGTTCTTTAGATTGGGTGCTCTCTGCTGGGCAAGCAGCTCACTTTCTGGTCTTTCCCGGTCAACACATGGTTCCTATCAATAGTGTCCCATGGTCATGTGAGGTAACAAACACTACCATAGCTGTCTATGCACAGAAATCACCTATTAATTCAACGGAAGAATCCTGAGATTCTGTTTTTTTTTTTTTAACTTTTCCTTTCAGGTGGGCTGGGGGGGGATAAAAGACGCAAGACACCGACTTTTAATCTATGCTAACGGGTTAAAGAACAACAAACAAACTCTCTGTATAGATCCCTGCCTCAGTTTTCCAAAGTCAACATCAGCTGAGGAGTTGACAAGATGACCGGACATCAACAGAGGTCACATTCTTTGTTCAGACAGTTGACCAGTTCATAATGCTTATGCCTCAGGTAAAGCATTGACCTAAATTTCTATTTTCAACACAGAAGTGAAATAAAGAAAACAGTCTGAGTCATCAAATTAAGCAACAACCACCTCCATGTGTAGCCTTCCCTGAGATGAAGTCACACACCCTGTGAGCTCTCAGAGTGGAGAAACCACCTTCAGCCTTCCAGCAGGAACCATAGGAGCTCAGAGAACACATTAGGGCCAGAAGCACCAGAGCCTCCTTCCGGTATTCACCATGAGACTTAGGGCTGAAAACTTGACGGAGATTGTTTTTTTATCTTCATAACAACCCTGCTAGGTGAAGAAGATGAAGGGAGGCTGGACAATCTGCTCAATGTCTCGAAGCTAGCACACTGGGGCTGTGGGACCAGCACCTCTGGTTCTGGCTTTCACACCCTACGGGTGTGCAGAAGGCAGGCAAAGCATGTGCAGCTGCTTGCACACTCTGATCCTGTGCTCCAGGTTTTCCTGTTGGCTGTTGCTGTTTGAAGACACTCTCGCTTTGTGGCCCAGGCTGGGGGGGGGGGGACTCGCTTTGTAATCTCAATCTCCCTTCTCAGCCCCCTGAGTGCTGGGATTATAGGTGTGTATTGCCACGCCCTGCCTGAACACAGTTAAGCTTGATGCTTTCATGAGACCAGGCAAGGAATCACTTGTTCATCTGAAAAACGGTTTTTGAAATATGAAAATGTTCTGTTTTCTGGTTCTAGAATCCCAGAAATCCTCCCCAGTAGGAAATACAATGAGTAATTTTATACCATCATCTGTCAGATCTGGTCAGCCAGAACCACCCAGGGGAGGAAAACCAACGCTCTTTAATTCTTCCTCTTTCTCCAGCTTCCAAGAGAAGAGGAAACTGTAATTTTCCTCCCTTTGTGATTTGCTTGCATTCCACGTTGACTGCTGAGTCTTGAGTAGGCAAAAAGGAAAAGTTTCTCCAACTTTTCCTCTTCTTTTGTCTCTTGGACAAGCTTCTTCTTCCAGATGATGGAGCAGACAGCCTGATGAGTGTGTTACAGAAAATGCAATGTGGTGCTCAGCGCTGAGCACTCTGGGTATTATAGAAACCGCAGTGTGGTGCTCGGCGCTGAGCACTCTGGGTATTATAGAAACCGCAGTGTGGTGCTCGGCGCTGAGCACTCTGGGTATTATAGAAACCGCAGTGTGGTGCTCGGCGCTGAGCACTCTGGGTATTATAGAAACCGCAGTGTGGTGCTCGGCGCTGAGCACTCTGGGTATTATAGAAACCGCAGTGTGGTGCTCGGCGCTGAGCACTCTGGGTATTAGAGAAACCGCAGTATGATGCTCGGCGCTGAGCACTCTGGGTATTAGAGAAACCGCAGTATGATGCTCGGCGCTGAGCACTCCGGGTATTATAGAAAATGCAGTCAGTGCGGTGCTCAACGCTGAGCACTCTGGGTATTACAGAAAATGCAGTGCGGTGCTCGGCCCTGAGAACTCTGGGTATTATAGAAAGTGCAGTACGGTGCTTGGTGCTGAGCACTCTGGGTATTATAGAAAATGCACTGTGGTGCTCGGTCCTGAGAACTCTGGGTATTATAGAAATCGCAATGCGGTTCTCAGCGCTGAGCTAGGTGTGATGGTCTGTGCTCATCCTTTCTGCTGCCCACCTTGGAGCACCCCATAGCTGTTCATGCACGAGTTTTTTCAGGGTTGAAAAGATGACGGTAAACTCAGGACTCACTCAAGGGGAAGCGAAGGAAGTGAATTATCAATAGATACTAGAGCAGTGTCTTCTGGGTAGAGAAGAGAGGGCTATCTAGAAATTAAGACAGGAATCGAAACTGCTGTGGGTTTATGCAATGGTTCACCAGGATTATTGATGTGGGATGTCCTTTCGAATGCTGTGAGTGTGTATTGCTTTCATTGATAGATGAATAAAGCTGTTTCAGCCAATGACTAGGAAAAATATAACTAGGCGGGAAATCCAAACAAAGATGCAGAGAGAAGGAAGGCGGAGTGAGGGAGACTCCATGTAGCCGCTGAAGGAGTAACATGCTGGAGTAACTGGTAAGCCACAGCTGTATGGCAATACACAGATTAATAGAAATGGGTTAATTTAATTGTGAGAGCTAGTCAGTAAGATGCTTGAGCCACTGGCCAAACAATTGCAATTGATATTAAGCCTCAGAGTGTTGTTTCATAAGCGGCTGTGGGGTCCTGCAAGTGAGGAAGAGACCTGTACAGGGTGACCAGCAGGACAGAGAAAAATGTTTAACTATAGATTATCAGCTTGATGAGGTTTATTTTTTCAGATTTTGTTGTTGTCTTAAATTTTATTTGCTCGTTTATTTATTTAATATGTATGGGTGTTTTGTCTTCGTGTGTGTGTGTGTGTGTGTGTGTGTGTGTGTGTGTGTGTGCACGCATACCTGGTGCCCTCAGACCCCCAGGACTGGAGTTACAGAAGGTTGTGAATCACCAGGTTGATGCTGGGAATTGAACCAAGGTTCTCTGGAAGAGCAGGCAGTGAGTGCTCTTAACCACTGAACCATCTCTTCAGCACTCTTGGTAGATTAAGGATCGCCATGGGAACAAACCTCTGAGCATGTCTGTGAGAAGTTTTCTTTTTTTTCTTTCTCCTATTCTCCTACCTGCTCCTTCCTGTTCCCATCCCCACTTGCCTCAGTTCACCCTCAAAATCTATTCTATTTTCCCTTGCCAGGGAACCCATGCCTTCCTCCTTGAGTCCTCCTTGTCACCTAGCCTCTCTGGGTCTGTGGATTGCTGCATGATCATCCTTTACTTTACAGGAAATATCCGGTTATAAATGAGTACATACCATGTTTGTCTTTCTGGGTCTGGGTTGCCTCACTCAGGATGATCTTTTTTTAGTTCCATCCATTTGCCTGCCAATTGCATGATGCTATTTTTTAAACAGCTGCATAATACATCATTGTGTAAATATACCACATATTATTTATCCATTTTTTCAGTTGAGGGACATTTAGGTTGTTTCCAGTTGCTGGCTATTATTAATAAAGCTGCTATGAACATAATTAAGCAAGTGCATTTGTGATAGGATGGAGCATCCTTTGGGTATATGCCCAGGAATGGTATAGCTGGGTTTTAAGGTAGGTCAATTCTCAATTTTCTGAGAAACCACAATATTGATTTTCAAAGTGGCTGTACAAGTTTGCATTTTCATCAGCAATGAAGGAGTGTTTCCTTTGCTCCACATCCTCACCAGCATGGGCTGTCACTGGTGGGTTTTGTTTTGTTTTGTTTTATTTGAGACAGGGTTTTTCTGTAGCTTTGGAGACTGTCCTGGAACTCGCTCTGTAGACCATGCTAGCCTTGAACTCAGAGATCTACCTGTCACTGCCTCCTGAGTGCTAGGATTAAAGGTGTGTGCCACCACCGCCTGGCCACTTGTGTTTTTGATCTTAGCCATTCTGATAGGTATAAGATGGAATCTCAGAGTCATTTTGATTCGCATTTCCCTAATGGCTAAGGATAAACATTTCTTAAAATGTTTTTGTGAGGAGTTTTCTAGATTAGGATGATTGAAATAGGAATACCGTTCTGAATGTGGGTGACATAATTTCATGAGTTGGGGTCTTGGACCGAATAAAAAGGAGAGCGTACTAAGCACCAGCATTCACCTCTCTTCACTTCCTGATGTTGCTTCCTGTATCACATCTATCCAAGAAAACCAAGTAACAAACTCCGGAGTTTGATTAGCCTAAGTACACCTTCTCCGTTTTGTGACTCCAGACCCCATGGAGGACGGAGAGGCTGCTGCTCATGTCACACACCCTGCACACGCTTCATCTGCTTTACTAAGGTGTCGAAGCATGTGCTTAATGTTTTGGTGAATTTTTAGTTTTGTTTCCTTTTGTTTTTCTCCTCAGAAGGTTGCTCTCTGCAAAAACTTTGACCAACATTACTAAAGAGAAACTAGCTGTAGATTTGCCCTCCCCCGTGTGCGGTAGAGCGGAACCAGCTGCTTGAGCTTCCACACACCTTCCACATTCACTAAGTCTCTGGTTTCTCACGTCTAACACTGACGCCACCTCCAGGTGTGCTGGCAGCCTGCAGGGTCTTTGTCTTCTATCCCAGCGGCAGCGGCTCACCATTGTTTGATACACTGGATGGCCACTAGAGGCAGCAGCGACAGGACTTGTCCTACATCCCTCGGGACCAGTCTTGCCCTGTCTCAAGGTGACTGTAGGTGGTCCCATTTCATCAGCCAACAGGCTGCACAGGATTCTTAAAATGGAGACATAGGAGCACTGGAGAGATGGCTCAGTGGGTAAAGTATTCATGCCTGAGATCCTGAGCTGGGATCCCCAGTGCCTATAAAACATCTGAGTAGGGCAACCCTGGAGCTGGGTTGGAGACAGAAGGATCTTGGAGCCCACTCACTAGCAAGTCAGTCTAGTCAGTAAGTGAGCTCCAGGCTCAGCCAGAGAGACCCTGTCTCCAAAACAAACTGGAGCATGATAAAGGAAGACACACGGATACACAAACACACACTTAGGGACACACACAGGGGTGCACACACAGACACAGAGAGATCACAGGCACACACATGGAGACACAGAGAGACATACAGAGGCACACATACGCACAGGGACACACACAGGGGTACACATGACACAGAGACACAGAAACACAGGCACACACACAGACACAGAAACACATACAGGAACACACAGACACACAGGGGCATACACACAGAGAGACACACAGGAACACATACAGACACACAGGGGCACACACACACACACAGAGACACAGAGACACACACAGGCCTCCCCCCACACACATACACCAAGCATGCTTATACATAAAATAAAATCTTTTAAAAAAGGAAGGGTGAGTGGCCTAAGGACAGTCTGAGGAGGTAACCACTTATTTGATGTGGAACTCTGCGACCATGTATGTATTCCGCACTACTAACAAAGCTTGTGGGAGGGTAACATGTTTGATGTGGAACTCTGAGACCATGTATGTATTCCATACTACCAACGAAGGCTGTGGGAGGGTGCAGAAAGATAACGTGATTTTATTAAGTGCACCCTGGCTTGTCTATTCCAGCTAATAATAATGCCATTCAAGCAACAATTCTGCAACATGTTTAACTGGAGAGATGATAGGAAACTTGGTTAAACTGATAAACCAGCCTGCCTCCATCTTTGGCTTGGAAGGCATCTTATAAAGACAAACTAGGTTCATTCCTATTTATGATTAAACCTCTGTCTCTCAAGAATTGGGCTATGCCTCATCTGTAATATGAACTACAAATGGTTCTGTACTGCCTGTTATAGGAAACGGCAATCATGCCGTTATTTCAAAAAGTTGTTATGGCTGGGCAATGGTGGTGCACGCCTTTAATTCCAGCACTCAGGAGGCAGAGGCAGGCAGAGCTCTGTGAGTTCAAGGCCAGGCTGATCTACAAGAGCTAGTTCCAGGACAAATCCTGTCTCAAAAAAAAAAATGTTGTTATGAGCACTTTGCAGCCATGCCTTTGCCTCAGGAGGCTGTTGTGACCGACTTGTTGTGCTTAGGATCTGCTTCTGTAACCCCACTCATTCACCTCCTAGACCCCCCCCATTTGGAAACCCCCTACTCCTGAGCTACAAACACCTTGTTCTTCCCCATATCCCATGCTGAGCTCTTGAAACCTGACTTAGGGAGAGACAATCTGTGTACATGAATAAGAAAGGCTAGATTTAATTTATTTGGTCACGATTTAGTTTGGTGGTCTGTCTCCTCAGATCTGTGGGATTGGCAAAATAAGCCAGAACATAGACCTGCTCTGCGAACCTTACAGACACTCTGTGCATTCCAGTATTCCAAAACAATCTGAAGCCAGAACTCACTATAAACTTAATCATTTTAAAAGTATGTTTTCCAGCCAGGACTGGGCTTCCCTGTAATCCCAGGATCTGGGTGTGTGAGGCAGGAAGATGGCAGTAAGTTAGAAGTCAGCCAAGGCTACAGACCAAAAGCAAAACAAAAGCTCTCTACCCCATTCCTTGGGACTCTGAGGTCACTGCTGGTTCAGAGAAGTCCTTCGCCTTTTACTCCAAGGTGTTTAACCACGTGGGCACAGTGGTTAAGGAAATAGTGTGCTTTAGACATGATGATTACTGAAAGCGAGCCGTCCACAAATTGATGTTTAGCTCAGCATGTGATGACGGACCGTCCTGAGCACACCTGTCTGTCCAGTGTGAACATGTCATTGTCCTTTGGAAAAGCTGGACTTGTAGTAGAGACCACTTCCTTTGAAGTACAGGCTTCCAAGCCACAAAGAAAATAACATAAAACATAATTTCTAAAGTCCTGTCTTAAATTTAAAACTTTTCAAAGATAGAGGCACTAGGCAAACTCTTTTCCCTTCAAGATTCTACTGAAATGTTTTAGTTAGAAATATTCTTTATATGGTGCTGGGGGTCAAACAGGGATTATACATGCTTTAGGGCATGCATTACTTACCATCAAGCCATAATATTTTAAAATACAAAATATTTTACTCTATAGAAATACTATTGTAAGAGTCATGTATTAGAGTTTCTGTGATTCCGTAATGATGATATATTTTTTAGGGATTGTTACTTCTTTATTTCCAGCTAATATTTCTTTAGGGACAAGCTTTAAGTAGCTAGCAGGACTACAGGTTGCCGCCTTTTCTTTCCCTTCCTTTGAACCAGCAACTGTTATTGTGGAAAGAGGACGGACAGGAGGAAGGAGGGACATGAAGAAGGAAGGAGATGCTGCGTGCCAGGGAGACCAGGCTGTTGGCTGAGACTTTCTGTGGGACAGAGCCACCTAGTGGTGGAAAGAAAAGAGGGTTCTCCAAAGTTCCGGTCCCTTTTCGAGGACTTTACATCTCTGAGTGGTGCTTTGCTGTTTGTGACCAATTCACCCAACACATATGGAGTGGTGAGTATTTACTTTGTAATAAGATATAATTAATAATAAGATGTAACACATACCTCTGTTGCATATTTATTACTAAGCCCCTCTATCCTGCAGGGGCTCAAAAGATTTTTAATTAATCTGGTCTTGAAAATAGTTTCTTGCCATGAAGTGCTCAGCCTCGTCCCGTGGAAGCTTAAGTATGTAGACGACAAGCACAGAAGCGTGAGCCCTAATGTGAAACAGGACAAATCCGAGGAGGCCCCACAGTGGCTGCGCTTCTGACTTCCCAGAGAAGGTCGCCAAGCCTCCGATCCACGGCAGGAGTGGTTTTGCGGCATCGTGGAGGAGACCCGCTTTTCTACTTGTGGAAACTGAAAACTTTCTGTTTGCTCTGTGTTCTCCAAGCAGAACAAGACAGACTTGGGTGCCGAAAGTTTCTTTCGTGATAATCCAGGAAGTAAAGTGCTAAGGAGGAAAGGGAAGATCCTGGAAAAGCCCACGGAAGGGTCACTGTCACTGTTGGTGCAGCGAGTGTCTGGGCTTCGGTTCTTCTTGCTCTGTCACCCAGCGTGTGAGAAGGGCACCCATCTGTTGGCTCCCAACTCCACTTGCTGAGGACGGCCTCAGGAAGTCACAGCTGCTCCTCACTTCCAGGCTGCGCTTGGTGCTGGTATCCAAGAACGCTCCGGAGACACCTAGAGACCTAGGGCTTGCACTTTAATGCTTGCGGTCTGACCCTGCTGGTACTCTATTCTCAGACATGGTACTATCTTTGCCCACCTCGAGAGCCTCACAAGAGCGGTCTTCCTAGCATGTCCTCACAGGGGACGGGAGAGGGCCAGCAGGTCCCCACTCACTCTGCAGCTCCACCTCTAACAGCACGTACTCGCCCCGGTGGCACGCAGACGTGTGAGGGCAGTGGGTCTAGAATACGTAGAAGTTGAAAGGAGGACTAGGGTGGGAATTCTAGAGATACAGCTTTCTGAGTCCACATCCATGTTGGGGGAGGGGCTGTTCAGTGGTGCAATGTGCCCCATGCTCAGTAAACAATCCTTCATCTAAGGTCCTTAAGCCAGTAAACCAAGAAACTCATTGGTTCAGTAAGCTGGGCTCACAATGAGACCTCTCTTTGGTCCGTCAGTGTCCTATCTGGGGTGGACACACATTTTTGTGGCTCTCCCTGGGAAAGTCATGCAATACTGTCACACGGCAGCAGGACACATCTTCGGCTAACAGCACACATGGGCCATGAGGATGCCATAAAGTGATTGGCTGTGGTCTACCTTTTACCCTGTTTAGATCCATTTTTCTCTGCATTAAGTTCTCTGTCACTGTACTGATGGCGGTTACTGTAAGCTAAGGAAGACTTGGTTGAAGAGACCGGATGAGGCTGAGAGGTTGGCTGAGTGCCTGCCACTCGGCCTGACAACTTGAGCCCTGTAACAGGCATCAGGAGGCTGACTGGTGGCACACGTCTGTAATCCCAGCTCTCTTCCAGAAATGCGGAAGGCAGAGATAGGAGAATCATCTCGAAGTTCACAGGCCAGTGAACCTGGACATCGCAGCAAGGTAGAAACAAGAGAGACCTACCTCAGGAAGAGAGCAGTGAGAGTGGACACAAGCACTGTGGCAAGCAATGCCCCTTCCCCAACAAAATGTTTTAAATAAAATAGTTAAAAATAAAAGTGTGAGAGAGAACTGGTATAAGAAGCATGCCCCTCTGCCATACAGCTTTCTGTGAGGTTATGGCTGACGCACACCAATTCTTGTAGCTGCCATTCACACTAGACTTCCCTGCCCGTGGCCAGTGCCTGTCTCATTGGCTCCTCCACAAGGGATTCTGTCATACCCTCCCCTCAGGGCTGGCTTTTGGTTGCTTTTTCTCCTTGGACCATACTGTTTGTGATAGCTCTTTCACAAGATATAAAACACACATTTGGGGGTACCCCAGAGAGTTTCCTGAGCTTCAGTACTATTTTCTCTGGTGGCATCTGTCACAGAGAAAGTCACTTAGGACAAGTCAGGTCTGACAAACCTCATGCTACTGTTATAGCTCCTTCCTCTACTGTTCGCATGCATGAGGTAGCAACACATGTTTTGGAACCCTTTCGTGTTCTGTCATTAGATGCCTCTCCGACTCCACGCCTTACTCAGTAGAGCCTGAAGTAGGGTTATCTACGTGAAAGCAGCCAAGCCTCCACTGCTGGCCCCAGGCTTGTACTTCCCAGCTTCCAGGATGAGGCTGAAGGTGCTGCTTTGGTGCTGACAGCATGCAGTTGGGAGGGAGGGAATGCTCTCTGCTCTAGAGGGTGCCATCCTGAACTGGTGCCTTAGCTGGGCCTTTTGCTGCTACAGTTTGGCAGATGATTCCAACTTGGTATCCGTATTAATTTCCCGGGGATACTAAATCAAAGCACCCAAAACATTGCAACTCGGAAGAACAGAAACTGTCTCACACTTCTAGAAGGAAGAAATCCAAGATCAAAGTGTTGGCAGGATTGGTTCCTGATGAAGTCAGCAAGAGAGACCCCTTCCATGGCTCCTGTCTAGCTTCTGCTGTTCTATAAACTTTGGGTACCCCCTGCTTGTACCCACATAACTACAATTATTTTATATACTTTCTGCATTTCTGACTCTGAGTTTAAAAGTCCTACTAAATATTAAATATAATTTAATTAACTATTATAATAAATTTAATTAATATTTAGTCTCTGTGTTGGCTATTTGGGAACAGGCAGGTGGAGAGAAAAGTCCACTTACATGCTGAGACCCCGTAAACGAAGGATAAGAGGAGAATATGTGTCATAATTTGAGGGAAGCCAAGAAAGGTAAGAAACACACGACACGGGGGGCAGAGAAGCAGCAGCAATACAGAGATCCTGGACTGAGAACGTAACTCAGCAATAGACGCACTTTCCCGACGTGAGCAAGACCTGAGGTGCTGCAAATCCAGCACAGGTGCACAGGAACAAACACAAAACAGATATCCCAAACCTAGAAGAGTTAAATCCAACCTGGGTCTCTGATTCTGGCCACACATCACTTGGTGCATTTGCAGGGCAAAGAGTGGCATCGAGGGAGCCTACAATCACAGGAGAGCCAGCCCTGAACAACGCAGCTCTCAACACTCACTCAGGTAGAGACAGAAGGACTTCTCTGTAAGTCTCAGGTTAGCAAGGATATGGAGATTCTGTCTCAAGAAACAGAAACCCACTGTTCTAGTCTGCTTCCTGTTGCTGTGATAAATACCACGACCAAAGGCAAGTTGGGTGTTGTGATGAGGCTGCTTGTTCGTTCCTGGCTACTCAGCCCCAAAATAATCACACAGAAACTATATTATTTAAACACTGTTTGGCCCATGCATGTTTCGTCTACATGTGTATGTCTGTGCATCCCTGCTGCCTGTGGAGCCAGAAAAGGCTGTGAGCTAGCACCTGGGTGCTACTGAACCCAGGTCCTCTGCAAGAGCAGTACGTGTGCTTAACTGCTCAGGCACCTCTCCAATTCCAAGAATATTTCCTTTTAAAGGGAGATATTTAGGCATCCTAGGAAAGTGGAAGTAGTCAAGATCATTTGTAAGGCATCATCAAGAAGGGAACTCCGGAGAAAAGTGTGCTACCTAACTCAGTTGAACCTGGCAGAATAGAATTGTTTCCCTTGGTTGTTTGGGTGATAGGAAATTCTGTGTGTGATATTTTAAATTCCCTGTGAGCCATGAGATGAGTTCCACTCCTGAGGATGAGTATGAAGGTGGAGTTAAAGGAGGTTGGAGAAATTCTAAAATGTGGAACAATATCTGGGGAGTAACACAGAGGTGAGTTATTAGTCACGTTACACGAGTATCCACAGTCTTTGGACTCTTCCCTCCCTGTCCACACAGTAGCGCTCCCGAGAAAGCTGAGAGCAACTGGACAGGTGCATGCATCTGGGAGGCAGAACTGGACAATGGGGTTGGTTTTGATGACAAATGCTGCAATTTAAACTGGAGAAGAAAAGATGGGAAGGCTGGTCATAAAAGCAAGTGGTGGATGAGTGGTTCACAGAAGGCGACTTGAATCTCTGAGACAGGGAACTGGCAATGAGAAAAACCAGGAGACAAAAGCGGGCTGTCAAAGGACATATTGTTTACTGGGTGGGTCCCATATTTAAACTTCCAGCACCCCAAATACCCAAACAACTGAAGACAAGAAATACTATAGAGCAGGGCTGGAGAGATGACTCAGGGGTTAAGAGCATTCATTGCCTGTTTTTCAAAGGTCCTGAGTTCAATTCCCATCAATCACATGGTGGCTCACAACCATCTGTAATGAGGTCTGGTGCCCTCTTCTGGCCTGTAGGCATACACACAGACAGAATATTGTACACATAATAAATAAATATAAAAAAAAGAAACATTATAGAGCTTCTAGAATAATCTACATTATAGTTTCCTCATATAAGAAATTTTTAATTGCTTATTATAAAATAATGCAGCACAAGGCTTGGCTATACAGTGGTAAGTAGACAGCCATCTGCTAATTAATGCAGAGTTTGTACTCAAACTATAAAAACTCTGTATTGCTTTTCTAGTTCTGTTTCCTGAGGTGAATAATAAACAACTGAGTGATTATCATGAGGACCAGTGGAACAGTACCTGGTGTTGCGGCCACATTGGTTCAAATCCCAGAGCTAGCAGAAAGCAATCGGATGGCATCAATGCCCTTCAAAGGCTTCCTTTCTTGCTGTTTTCTTCTACTTGAGGATTCAGGGAAGGCAGAGGATCAGTCCCAACCCCAGACTGCAGTTTTATCCCCAAAGATGATCTGGTTTACAAACTACTATGTGCAAAGGCACGAGGGAGTTTTAACTGGGGTGGGAAAGATGAATTGGATTTCATTCTAAAGGAGCTTTTGGGTCTGATGGGGGGAACAAAATCTAAGACATGGAAACACCCTAAAAGTGAAAGTTTAAAACTAAGTTATAAGAAAGAGCTAGGAGACAACTAAGAGTGGTTGGGAATAGGGGGGCTGTCTTAGTCTGGGCGACTATGGCTGCCATGAAGGACTGTGACCAAAGCAGCCTGGGAAGGAAAGGGTTTATTTAGCTTACACTTCATCATCACTGTTCATCACTGAAGGAGTCAGGACAGGAATTCAAGCAGGGCAGGATTCTGGAAACAGGAACCGCGGCCATATACAGGTGCCGCTTATTGGCTTGCTCAGCCTGCTTTCTTACAGAATCCAGGACCACCAGCCCAGGGATGGCCCCTCCTACCATGGGCTGGATTCTCCCCCATCAATCATTAGTTAAGAAAATGCCTTACAGCTGGACCTTATGGAGTCATTTTTTTCAACTGAGGCTCCCTCTTTTCAGATGACTCTAGCTTGTATCAGGTTGACATAGGACTCGCCAGCAAGGGGATTTCTGAAGAAAGCTGCCTTTGAACTGGGTACTGAAGGATCAGGACAATTTCAGGGAAAGGGGACACAGATGCAGGCTGAGATGCAGGGACAGTCCTACGGAAGGTAAAGGGGACAGAGGGAGTTTGGAATTTATGGAGGGGAACGTGTCAGCTGCACAGTTTCTAGTTTGTTCCACCTGTAGAGGCTTATCTGTTGAGGAAGGGCTTACAGATCTCACCTGTCCCTGAGGACTTACCAGATAAAGGCTGATGAGGGAAGACTAGTCAGAAACAAAACTCTAGTCTGTTTACCCATGCTCCTGTAAGTAATGAATTTCAAGGACGGACACTCACACACACACACACACACACACACACACACACATTTATACACAGGGTGTGGGAGGGGGAATCTAGCTGGAAAGATGACTACGTTTTAGGGGAGAGGAGACATACATTATCCATGAAAATGTCATAAGGGAAAACACTATGAAAATACTGTGTAAAATTGATATATACTAATAAAACATTAAAGAATGTTCATTTTTGAATATGGAAACACACACACAAACCTAGGCTTCATAAAAGGGTTGGAGTACATTCAGTTTTAAGGGTCTTGTGAATATTCGAGTCTTATGAAAAGTCTTCCCTTCAATTCTCAGCCAGCTAATAATTCATATTCATTTTGAAGATATGAGCGAGAGTTAAGCAGCTAAGTGAGATTTTGGATGCACGTCTAGATTTATTTTCAGATTATTTTGTTATTTTGCGCCTCAGTACAGTTATTTATTTTATTTTTGACCAGGACTGTGTATATACCCCAGGCTGTCCTGTAATGCGCAGGTCAGGCTGCCCTCTGAACATCCTCAAGGCTGCCATGAAGGGCGCGCGCCAGCTGATTTAAAACTTTTAGAGTGATGCTCGCCTCAGAGAGCCGAGCCGGGGGCCCTGGCCCTACGGAGACCGTGTGAGCAGCCAGCCGACAGCAGCGGCAGTTCAGGACTCATCCGCCTCCCCCGCCCGCCCAGAGGCCTGGAGATAAAACTCGGTTCCAGTTCGCGGCCGGCCGCTCAGCGAGCGCGACGCCCGTCTCTAGGCAACGCCAGCGCCTCGGACGTCTGCGCAGGCTCCGCGGCGGCCACGCTTGTTTTTAAACAGCTGTCCAAAAGAGCCAATCAGAGGCGGCTCACGGAGCTTGAGGGAGCGGATTGGTCAGAAGCGTGTCCCAACGACCAATCGGCGTGGAGGTGGGCTGGGCGGGACCGGAAGTGAGCGCGGGGAAGAGGGGCGGCGGCGGCGGCGGGCAGTTTGAACGACGCCGAGCTGGACGGCGAGGAGCGGCGGCTCGTGAGGACGAGCGCTCAGCGGTGAGGAGTCCCGGGCTGACTGACCCCGGAGCCCTGTTCTGTGAGGGACGCAGGTGAGCAGCCTCCTCCACACCCGTCCTCCCCGTCCGGCCCCACGCGCGGCCGCCTCACCGGGCCGGAGACCCCCGTCCGCGGCGCGCCTCCCCTCATGGCTTCTAGAAGCTTCCTTGTCTCTCGGCTTAGGGGCACCCCTGGGTGCCGGGCCCAATAACTAGCGCGTGAGGACGGACAGCCGCCGGAACCCGGCAGAGCCTCTTCGGGGGCCAGACGCGGGGCCGTCCGCGTCTTCCTCAAGTCGTGGTGACCTCCCCCGCCATCCATAAAATTATAACGCTGCTACTCCATAGCTGTAATTCATCGCAGGGTAAATATCTGCCATGCGGTCCCTGCGAGCCTCAGAGTTTCGTCTTACCTCCCCTCCCCCACACCATTTATTGGTTTCACTACTTTGGTTCCACTGATACCATTTAGATGTCTGAGACCTGGTTTCCTAGTTTGTCCGCACCTCCTGGCGATTAGGCGATCGCATAGAAAAATGTGTACGTGTGTGACTGCAAACGTGACATAGCTGTTTGCGAAAGTTTGAGTTAGAAAAGCAGCCTGCTGGTTTCCCTTGCTAGTTTCTCATCTCTGGACTGTTCTCTTTTGTCTTGTTCGCAGTGTACCACATTTTGTCTGTCTGTCTGTCTGTCTGTCTGTCTGTCTGTTTTCCCCTCAGTTTTCGAGATGTAGTCCTGGCTTCTGAAACTAGCTCTGTAGACCAGGCTGACCTCGCACTCAGCTGAGTGTCTCTGTCTCCCGACTGTTGTGGTTAAATCTTGCGCCTTCACCCCCGGATAAGGCTGTGGCATCTGATTCTCATGATTTCGGTGACTGACTGGATTGTTAAGACAAGTTAGTGCATGATTTTTTTGGTGTATTGTACTCTCACTCTTGAATGGACAAGCCATCTCTTAGAACAGGGTAAATTGTCCTTTGTTCGTTGAGTATTCCTTTCAGCAGTTTCTGTGAGATGTTGGTTGTGGAGTTACCGATGTCTTCTGAGATCTGGGACAGAAGAACAGATTTTTTTTTTGTTTTTCTTTTTTTTTTTTTTTCTAGGCAGGAAAAACAGTTTTCATGGCTTGATACCCACCCTGTCAGGGTCCTTGCTTCTCTTTATGTTTTGGAATTTTTTTTTTTTTACAGTTAGATACTGTCTCAACATGGATGCACAGAAGGGACTCAGAAGGCAGTAATCTGTGTGTTCCTTTTGTATCTTAAGTGAACTAACATAATAGTTAACATGTACGAAAAATGTACTAGGAGATGCCCTTTTGATGGTCTAGGACATTGCCAACTTTTGTAAATGAGGAAACCAGGGCACAAAGAATAACTGATTGACTCAAGGTTGTGTGTTAAGTGACAATGGTGCGGCTTAAATGTGCTTTGTGTCACTGTCTGTATGTTCAAATGGAGTGTGCCTTTACCGCTCTGTAGTAACCTGGCATCCACTCTTGGCTGATATGTTATGTGTATTAATTTAACAAATACCAGCTTGGAAAGAGCTGGGCATCTTGTGAGAAACTGACTGAAGATGATGCACTGTTTAGGGATTTCAGAAAAGGCCTGCCTGGGGTGTAAAGGATGAGTGATGGTGGCGTGAAGAAGGAAAAGAACATCTGTGAAATAATGGCGTGCTTTCCTCTCATCTAGGTAGGATCTGTTTCACCTGGAAACATTACAGCAAAACATTTGTTTAAATAAAGCACATAGCTATGTAGGAGCTTAAAACTGAAAAAATAACAAATGAAGAGAAACCAAGTAAGTATGCTAGATAATCTCTTGAGTTTCCTTTACTAACTTGATTCCTTTCAGTTTACTTATGAATGCTTGAGAAATAAAACAAAATGAGCTGGGCATTGGAAGAATGGAAGGAAGGTCTCCCTACAAGAGCTCTTCAGAAAATTCAAGAGCTTGAAGGACAGTTGGACAAACTGAAGAAAGAAAGGCAGCAGAGGCAGTTTCAGCTTGACTCTCTGGAAGCCGCACTGCAGAAGCAGAAGCAGAAGGTATCAATCACTTTCTAAAGCAGTTTGCTGCCTTTGGATTGGTTCACTTTCTTGTAGAAAAGCGATCTTGTCATCTCCAGGTGATAACCGTCTTTCCCTCAGACATTTTAGATTGCCTCTGGTTTCTTCATCTGTGGCTTTATTGCTGCCCACCTGCTGATATTTAGGGTTTAATTTAATTTGAACATTTGTTTGCTAAATGGCTTTTTTTTTTTTGCCTTGTAGTAAGGTCAAGAGTCTGTCTTCAGATCTGAGCTGTTATGGTATTTTACAGTTCAGATGGAGAGAGCTTTCAGTTAGACAGTGAGCTTTTTACTTTGGTGTTTTCAACATTATTCCTTCAGGGAGTTAAATGAAAACATAAGACTTCTTTAAAAATGAAAACAAACCTGTTAGCCAACTGTGTGGCAGTACAATTATGGCTTCTAATATAGTTTTGTTCATAGAAGGATTTTTTTCTTTTGCTCTTATTTCTTAAAATAACTGGATTCCTCAGTGAAACTTGAAAGTGATCTGTTCAGGACAAGTTATAAGGCTTATTTTAAAATTCTCTTAATGCGTTGTGTGCGCCTGATTGTATGTACACCGTGTGTAGTGCTTAAGGGTTCAGAAAAGGGTATCAGATCCCATAGAACTGGAGTTCTAGACAATTTTGAGCCATATGATATGGGTGCTAGGAACTGAACCCAGGTTCTTTGCAAGAGCAGCAAGTTGCTCATATCCATTGAGCCATCACTCCAGCCCTTTATGTTCAAATTCTTGAAGGGATGTTAAAAGATAATATAGTATATAACTTTATAGAACTTTTTTATCTATTCGCTCAATATTTTGATTATTTAAATTTCTGTTTCTGTAGCATCACCTCCCCCACCCCAGGGTGGGGTTTATTACTACCATGCCTCACAAAGTTAGTTTTAGAGTCAGACTTAAATATAATGCTTGCTAAGTACACAACAAAACTATTTTCTTGTCAATAATCTCTGTTAGGTTGAAGATGGAAAAACAGAGGGTGCAGACCTGAAAAGGGAAAATCAAAGATTGATGGAAATATGTGAAAATTTGGAGAAAACAAGGCAGAAGATTTCTCATGAACTTCAAGTTAAGGAGTCACAAGTGAATTTTCAAGAAGGTCAACTGAGCTCATGCAAAAAACAAATAGAAAAACTGGAACAGGAACTTAAGCGGTAACTGTCTGAGTAATGTTATGTGGACTTCAGTGTCTCAGACCCTAGCTGAGAAAGGCTGAGGGACTAGGCTCACACAGAGTTGTTAATACTTACAGGGCTAAGGGTCCCAATGTACAGAAAGACAAACACTAGAGGGCATCAGTTGCCACCCCTTGCTTTTGCCAAATAGTCAGGGAAACTAAAGCTGCCAGAGACCATCCATCACTTGCCTACCTATAATTTCTGTCTAGATGGAACAAAAGAGCCCCTAAGTGGATGGGTACCATTTCTAGCCATATTCCTTTCTTGCTGGCTATGTTTACTTAGTTTGTACATCTCTTTTAAAAATCTCATATAATATCTGTATATCAAGTCTCTAAATTTTTTATTACATTTATTTGTGTGTTCATGCACATATGTGGAAGTCATTGGACAGCTTTTGGTAGTCAGCTCAAACTTAGGTCTGGCTTGGCAGCAGATGCCTTTACCTGCTGAGCCATTCTACCCACCCCAAGTCTCTTGTTTTGAAATGATTGTTATAACTAATGTCTCTAGTGTCATAATTACAACCTATGTTTTAAGAATATCACTTAACTTGTGCTTCTGAAGTTCTGGACTCTTTTGTGTCTTTCTTTGATTTAGATGGAACATAAAATTTGCTTGGACTGTATTTTCAGTCCTCTACACTTCTTTGCTGCTATAGTGCTTATGATAATTGGTCCTCATAATATTTTGATGACAGGGGTACTACATTTTATATCTGGCTTAAAAATTAGGTCTCACTAAATGTCTGTTGGATAAAAGGATTCTTAGAGGCAAAGTTTTGCATGCTCTTTGTTCTCTGGGAATGTATAGCATTTGTGCTTTGTAGCCTTTGCTGTCATCTATCTTATTGGTCTCGGGGTCTTTTGAACAGGTGTAACTCTGAACGTGAAAGAAGCCACCAAGCCGCACAGTCTATAGATGTTTCTCTGAATCCATGCAGCACCCCACAGAAACTTACTACAACTCCACTCACACCAAGCCAATCTTATATCGGTAAAGATTTTTATTTGGTATAAACAGCTCTAAGTTTTAAATTCTTCAAGAGAAATGAATTAGTCTACATTTGAATTCAGCTTTTAATTTTGATATTTCAAAAATATCATCCCCAGTTGCACTTTGTTTACATGTTGAATTATGTTGAGCTGTTAGGAGTAAGCAGTAACCCTTACATTTTACCCTTCTGCAGTGTGTTTTAAAAGTTTCAGAATATGGGAGACACCTTACTTTTCATGTTTGAGTAATGTGATTAGGATTTTGATATGTTTCAGTCTTCTATAACGTATTAAGGTACTTATTTCAAGACTTACTGCAATCATTGCTGATGTGTTAATTCATTCATGAAATGATTAGTTGACATAAAAATCTTATTTGATTGTCTGTGTTTAGGTTCCACATATGAAGATCTAAAAGAAAAATATAATAAAGAAGTTGAAGAACGGAAAAGATTAGAGGCAGAGATTAAAACTTTGCATGCTAAAGTAAGTTCATGTGGTCCCTGCAGCAGAAGATGCATCTATAGAGACCCTTTTCTATAGTAAAGAAGAGTGATCTGCCTTATCTAGGGCTGGTATATTTCTCTTACATTGAGAAAAACTACAGGGCTCATTGTTGGTAATTATTTTTGCTTGTTTTAAAATAGGGGTAGCAAGATGGCTCAGCAGGTAAAAGTACTTGCTTTGCGAACCTGACTACAGGTTCAATCTTTGGAACCCCATTTGGGAAGGAGAAAACTGACTCCTCAAAGTTATGCTTTGACCTGCATACATACACAAATAAATAAAACTAGATAGGAAAAAACTGGACATTGTAGAATATGCTTGTGATCTTAGCACTGAAGAGACGGAGACAGAAGAATCTTGAGTTCTAAGCCATCCTGACCTACATTAAGACTTTGTCTTGAAACAAAAGCTAAAAACACTAGGTGAAGTTAGTTTTATCTACAAATATTAAATGTTCATGGGTCACCAAATCTTTATTAACCCTGAGATAAGGACTGTATTTGGAGAGAGAAGGACTAAGAAATTATTCTTTTGTCCTGATACTTGCTGACTTACTCCCCTGATGGAAGGCAGTTACTATAAGAACTGAGTTTTGAGGGTCATTATTGGTAAAATTCTCATTTCAGAGAAGAGTGTTGGCAACACAGTGTCCTGTTTCTTTTAGGTAGTTGCCAGTAGGTTTTTTTGTTTGTTTTGTGTTTTGAGACAGTCTCCTATCTTAGACTGTCCTCAAACTTACCATGTTGCTGAGGAAGATTGCCTTGAAGTTCTGAACCACCTTCCTTATTCGCACAGTATTGGGATCACAGGTGTGAGCCACTAAACTTGCTTTATGCTGCGTTGTGGATGGAATCTCAGGCTTCATGCATGCTGACACACTACCCACTCTGCTGTGTCATGGATAGAATCTAGGGCTTCATGTATGCTGGCACATACCCACTCTGCTGCACCCTTAGGTATAAACTCTGGTTTTGAGATGGGTCACTAAGCAGAGAAGTAGGTGAAAATGCAGGATTTCAAAACCTGTGCTACTTTAGAGGCCACCTCCAAATCTGATCTGGAAGACCCCTTCACCATTGCTGTGCTTGTTATGCCATTTTCTAAAACAGTACCAGAAGCCTCCCAAAACTGCTCCGTTTGGTATCAGTGGTGCGTTACTGCAAACAGAAATGTGGTGAGATGACACAATTCAAACAGCTTAAGGCAGAATTTATAATGTAGCTAAATATTGAGGGTCAAAAGGTACCTATTTCTTTACATATCCTTAAACCTTGCTTTGAGGTCACCAGGACTGTTGTACCAAAGGCACTATTTACCAAGATAAATAAAAGTAAGATTCTTCAACTTGTTCTAGAGACATGTGCTTTATCATTTGGTGCTTGTTCTGTCCTGTAAGGAATGTGAATTCTATAACCATTGAACGTCTCCAGTGTTCAGAAGAGTGCTTGCCATAGAATTATCACAACATGCAAGTGTTGATTATAAAACATCCACATAATGTTTCTGGACTGCATTACCAGATAATGAAATGTGAGATTTGTGACAGTTCTGTAGGTTGATACTTAGTGTAAAAGTACCTGGGCAAAGGAAATTCAATTTTAGAATTTAAGATGAAGGTGAATAATGGTACGTATTACCAAGATTTAACCCTTATGAATTGATGGCACCTCAGATGGTATTTATTGCTTGTTCTTCAGTGATGAGAAGTCTGACTGTTAGGATATTGCACTACTAGGTCTTGGTATTTATGATGTCCTACACCTGGTTAGTATTCAATATTAGTATGTTGTTCAAGCATCATCATCATCATGGAGTTATGGTTTTGTGTTTTGTCTGAAAAGAAATGAGATTTCTAGGTTTGGGGATATAGGTCTACAGTAATGTGCTTACAGATCATGCTCAGGGCCCTGGGTTTGATCTCTATCACTGGGGAGTAAAAAGATAAATTAAAAAGAAAATTGAGATTTTAAAGGACTTCTATTTTTACAGAAAGTGAGCCAGCCTGATACCCAAGCCACCATGAATCACCGGGACATTGCAAGACATCAGGCTTCCTCATCAGTATTTTCTTGGCAGCAGGAAAAGACCCCGAGTCACTTCTCATCTAGTTCTCTGAAGACCCCGCGTAAGAGAGATGTCTCTGCTTCTCACTTCTGGGGGGAGGAAGAAGTGACTCCTGACAGATCAAATCTGCAAATAGAGAAGATAGGGAAAAGAGACCACAACAGCAGCTTTTGTGACAATCCCAATACTCAGCTTTTGGAGCAGGTCAAGGCCCAGAATCAAGGTAACTTTCTGACATAAATTAAGTTTAAATGGTGGTTTTCCTAGATCATTTTAGTCTGAGGTGTGCATTGTATATTTTGTTAGACACATTGGTAGTTCACTTTCCAGACTCATGTTGTGAAACTTTCCATTTCTGTAATGACAAATGACATGACAGTTTTGGAATGGACTTGTATTTATATTGAAAACATGGCACTATGAGCTGTTAAAGTGTCTGAGAGGCTGACAAAATAAGTCATTTTCTCAAAAGCAAAGTGAGTAGGTCGGTTACAAGTTTGCACTCTTCATGCTTCTCACCTTGCTCTGTTGAGACACTTAGAATGGGCCTGTGGTCTGAGCAGCCTTGGCCAGAGGTGTGGCATGCCAGGCTGTCCATATGGGAGCAAACCTGTAACTTTGGCTGATATACCATGCTACAGCTGACAGCCAAGCATACCAGGTGGTGTTTTGGAATCTACTCTGTGGACTATGATGATTTCCAGGGCTGTGATGTATTGAGAGTCATCATCAGTGTTTGCTGTCACACTGCCAATGCCATTGGAGCCAGGACTATGTGTGCAGGGAAAGGGAGGAATATGGTTGTTAATTTGGCAGTATAAGAGGTTTGCACTGTCGTGATCTTCAGTGGAGGCAAAGCTCCCAAGTACTGTAGAAAGGTGAGCATCTCTCTGCCTAGCACAAGTTTGCACTGACATGGGCATAAAGCAAATAATGATGTCTAGTGTCTAAAGTCAAGTGATGACTTTACACAGGGCATTGCTTTTGGTAAGCATTACACCTCCATAAGGTGCTGCTTGCTGTGTTCCTCCGTGAAGACACAAGAAGATGTATTTCTCTGCTTTCAATAGGATAGTTAAATATACGTGTTAATGGGAATGCCGACTGTTGAAGTTAAATCCAATTAATATAGTTTCTACATTAAATCTAATTGAATGTACGTTAGAGTTATCTCACCAAAGATTTAAAAGTAGATAAAATAAATAAGTTGTGAACATTTTGTGAGTATATATATGTCTTTGTGTATCTAAATTGGAGTGTTCTTTTCTTTTGTGCTTTTAGACCTAAAAAGCAAGATGAATGAGTTGGAACTACGCCTGCAAGGACAAGAAAAAGAAATGAAAGGCCAAGCGAATAAATTTCAAGAGTTACAGCTACAGCTCGAGAAAACGAAAGTGGAATTAATTGAAAAGGAGAAACTTTTGAACAAAACCAGGGATGAACTAGTGAGAACCACAGCACAGTATGACCAGGCAGCAACTAAGGTACTTGACTTTCCATGAATGATTGAGAAAGTGTCATCTTTTATACCTAAATTTATAAAGTAACTGTTTGTGAAGGTCTTTGAAAGCACATTCTGCACGCTGGCTGATGTAGGAGAGCTAGTAAGCTGTCTGTGGTTGGGTAGATAATGGGACCTGTCTTGCTAGTGTCTTTCCAGCTGAGTGACACTGAGCAAGTCACAGTGAACAATGATGTACTCAAATGGAATCGGAGGAATACTGAAGCTGTAGGATAGTTTCTGGACACAGGATGGGATTTCGATGATCTGCTGTGGGACTCAGTAGATGCATGCTAACAAAGACTTTTCTTAAGGCTTCGAGTGAGGTCTTTATTTGAGGGTCTGTTGTTACTTTAGCTCAAACTGACCTCTGGTCTGTTTTTTTCTGTTATTTGTCGTCATTCACTAAGTTATTTATTGACTGCTGCTGTATGTTCAGCATTATCCTAGTCTTGGAATGTGTAGAGCAATAAAAATTACTGCCCTGTGGAGGCAGAGTATAACAGCAGTGGAAAAATTTAGAGACTTGAAGTATAATAATATTTAAAAAAATAATAAACACACTGCTATGTGGTAACATGGAGAAATGAATTACCTTTCAAAACCAACCATGATTTTGGTGCTTTCTGGGCCCAATCTCTCTGAGCCCAGTGCTCGGCTGTGTTTCTTAACCTTTCAGTGGATTACATAAAGTTTTACAGGCTTCATAGGTTATTGTGTGTTCATTTTGCTAGCTTTGATATGACACATTTGCTTCCCTTGTTTTTGTTCTCTCCCACTTACAGTAGTCTTAAATGTCTTTTTAGCTTACACTTAGAACTATATTGGCTGTATTACATTTTTTACAATTGTTAGACATTTAAAAATGTCAGAGATTAATGCTTTCTTGTGTTTTCTTCCTTTCTCAGTTCTTCCAGGGTTCCAATTTTTATCTTTACTTTTCCGCTTAAAGTGCTTCCTGTTCCATGGTTAGGATATGTGTGCTCTCCACAAGCTCCTCGTTTCCCTTTATTTAAAGATGTTTTGATCCTTCTTCATTCCTGGTTGAGGTTTGTTTTGTTTTCTCCCCAGTACTGTTATATTTATGGACTCTTGAATTCTTTCTTAGTCTGCTTTTGCCTTCCCACTCATAGTTTATTTCAAACTAATGTTCAGAAGCAGTATTGTTGCTGTGAGGTAAGAACTTGTCTACTCCTTTCTTTTTTTTTTGAAGTATTATTACTGATAACAATACTTTTACTCTATGATATTTGCCTTGTTTTTGGTGAGAAAGGTTCTTTGTGCTATCTGTCATATTTGATGAAGTCTCTAATCAGATTATTAGTTGTTTTGACTTGGAGAGTGCTGAGACTCTGACTCTGGCTTTCATCTTATTACTATTCCTCCAGGTCTTTAATATTCAGTTTTGTTTCACTGCCTTTTGGATTCCCCTTTCTCCCTAAGTCAGTTTCAAATCTACCCAACTGAAAATTCAGTTCAACTTTTTCTTTTTGTGCCTAATACAACTTTGTTAAAGTTGTGCTGACACCACATTATGTTGTATGTCATTAGAATTGCTTATTAAATAAAACAGAGCTAGTATACTCTTGTGCTCTCATGTGATTGAATGTTGTTTGGGTCTTTTTCCAACTACTTACAAACTATAGTTGAAGGCTGGAAAGAGTTTAAGACTGACAGCTGCTAACTTGGAACCCAGCACTCATACTTTATAATTGAAAAAGAAAGCTGAAAAGAGTGCTCAGGATCATAAACTACATAGTTGCAGGAACTTGAGCTCTGTGCACTTTGGACCAGTGTTTTTCAACTGGAAGATCAAAACCTGTAGCCTGAAATTTCTGTCCTTCCTGGTCCCGCAACCATTTAGTCCCAAAGAAACGTACAGAGGCTTATATTAATTTTAAACAGTTTGGCCTATTAGCTCAGGCTTATTATTAACTAGCTCTTACAACTTAAATTAACCCATAATTCTTATCTATGTTTAGCTACGTGGCTTGGTACCTTTGCTCAGTGCTACATTTTCATCTTTCTTCCTCTGTGTCTTGGTGGCGGCTACAGACTGAGCCTTTCCTCTTCCTAGAATTCTCCTAGTCTGGTTGCTCCACCTATACTTCCTGCCTGGCTACTGAACAGTCAGCATTTTATTAAACCAATACAAGTGACAGATCTTTACACAGGGTACAAGAGCTTTATCCCACAATGACTCCTCCAGGGTGATGAATGAGCCTTTCACAGGAGTCACATATCAGGTATCCTGCATATCAGATATTTACAATTCATAACAGTAGCAAAATTACAGTTATGAAGTAGTAACAAAATAATTTTATGGTTGGGGTTCATCACAACATTAAGAACTGGATTAAAGGGTCACGGCATTAGGAAGGTCGAGAACCATTGCTTTAGAGTATTATAGAGCATACATGACATCTAGTGGACAGTTAACTTACACATGGATTGTGCATCACTGGTACCACAGTAGGATTCAAAATATGTTTGAATGAAACACAAATGCCTTCAAGGGTCTGTTTTAATGTCCCCATCTAAAAGGAAAGGATTGTGGTTAGGAATGCACTGCACTATGAAGGAGTGCCAGTAGAGGGTGCCAAGGGTTTGTTTACATTGGTGCTTGGTTTTCCTTTTTTTTTTCCTGTTTAATATTGTCACCCATCAAATACCAGTCTTAAGTAGTCTTAGTTGTTTTTCCACAGCCTAGAACAATGGAGGACACAATGAGTCTCAATCATTAGAGTTAAGTTTATGTTGATTGTTAAAAATCATATAGTAGTATAAAAACTTAAATAATTATAGCAATGAAGGTATCTTAATGTCTGAGGGAGAGGGTGAATTTGATGCAATGGCTCAAGAATTTAAATGTTTACTGGAGAAGTGGATCAGTTGGTGAAGTGCTTGCTGTGGGCCTGTGTGGAATTCCAGCACCCAAGTACAAATCTGGACATTCATCAGCATACATAGAGCACATATGTGAGGCAGTTAATGTTTTTTGTATAGAAAGGGTTTCACTGTGTAGTTCAGACTGACATCAAATGGATGATTTTCCTGTCTAAGCCTTCTGAGTGCTGAGATTACAGGTCTGTGCTACCGTCACAGCTCAGACTGTTGTCTTAGTTACAGTTTTTCTAGAATCATTTAGTCACCATTGACTAATTTGGTACTGTTCATCTTTAATTAGCTAATAATTGACATTTTGTCTTCCAGCAAATATTGCATCGTGTTTTCTTCTGAATTCTCAGAGTTCTTATAAATACAGTGTTCACAATTGTGTTAAATTAGACTATGGTTGACTGAACAGTTGACTTAAGTCAGTAAAGTGCTTTTCACACAAGCCTAAGTCTGGAGTTTAGTCTATCCCCAACACTCAGGCTTAAGTTACCTGCATACATAATACATATGCAGATAGGATCTGTGAATTGACTCAGCAGGTACAAGTAGTTGCTGCAGAAACCTGATAGCCTTAGTTCAATCTCCAGAATCCATAGTAGGAGGAGAAAACTGACTCTCAAAAGTTGTTCTTTGACCCGTATGCATGTGTTGTGTGCCCCTCATCATATATGCACACACAATTAAAAAATAGCTGCTTATGGTTGTATGTGCTGTAATCCTAGACAGGCGTGGGAGGGGAGGGGAGGAGAGTGGCGCAGAGACAGAAGGATCCCTGGTAATGCCTGGCTAGGCAGTCTAGCTGAATTAGTGAACTCTTCCAATGTCATTGAGAGATTCTGCCTGAAGACCTAAGATGGATAACTATTGATACTGATGTTGACCTCTGATCTCCATGTGCACCTGCAAATGTCTACCTTCATAACACACATGCACACCATGTGCGCACACTAACACATGTATAGGAAAATACAAGTGAAGTTTACTAAATCGAGGCACTTTAGGGTGGAGAACCTTTCCCTATTAATAACAGATTTTTCAACGATTTATTCATTTATTTATTCTGTGTACATTGGTGTTTTGCTTGCATATATGTCTTTGTGAAGTTGTCAGATCCCCTGGAATTGGAGTTACAGACAGTTGTGAGATACTCTGTAGGTGCTGGAAATTTAACCTGAGTCCTCTGTAAGAATAACCAGCACTCTTAACTGCTGAGCCATCTCTCCAGCCCCCACAAAGCTTTCTTATTACTAAAATATTGATTTTGGGAGGTCAGCCATTTTAAGGTGTAGGCAGAGTTGACACAGTATTAATATTTCTTATAAAAGCATGACTGATAACTCGGGTTTGTTACTAGCTAACTCTTATACTTAAATTAACCCATATCTCTTATCTGTGCTTTGCCATGTGGCTCATGGCTTGTTACCTTATTTTCTCCATCCTGCTTGCTCAGAGTCTGGCTTGCATCTCCCTGACTCTGCCCTTCCTCCTCCCAGTGTCCTCTGTGTCTGGCTGTCCTGCCTGTACTTCCTGTCTGGATACTGGCCTGTCTGCTTTCAATTAACCAATGAGAGTAACACATATTCACAGTGTATAGAAAAATTATTCCATAGCATTAAGGATTTGAACTAAAGGAATGGCTTCAAGACATGCAATGGAGGACCACTTGAAGGACCAATACAAATTTGTTTAAATTTAACTTTAGGAGAATATCCTAAGTTTTCATGTAATTAATATTTTTAAAATTAGCAGATAATTATATATATGTAAGAAAGCAACAACATTCTTTCTATTGCTTTTGAGAGCATAATTTAAAAACAGCTGTAGTTTTTCTGGGATTCTGTGAACCTTTAGAAATGCAATGGTATAATGGGAGTATTATGGAAAGAAGTAGTGTGATATTTAACGTTTCTCACAAAAATTCATTATGGGTTGGGCATGGTGGTGCCTGCCTTTAATCCAGCACAAGAAAGGTAGAGGATGGAAGATCCTGAGTTTGAGACCACTTTGGTCAATGTAAGTTTCAGGCCATCCAGGACTACTTTTAGGCCCTTACTCAAAACCCTCTGTCTCTAATAGGCTTGTAAGATACTTTTATAGGGAGCTTGCTCTGTTTGATAGCTCACAAATCACTGTCAGTATCACTGCCTTGTTTACTTACTGATGTTCTATGTGAAGACGGTCAGTGGACAACTTTCAGGAGCAAGTCATCAGCCTAGCTGGACCAAGAATTTCTGGGCTCCTCTCATGCCTTCAACCCCATCTTGCCATGGAATTGCTGGGCTGACAGATGCAAACCATCACGTGAATTCAGCTCTTCATGCGGGTTCTGGGGATTGAAGTCAGACTGTCAGCCTAGTGGGGCAAGTGCCCTGACCTACTCAGCTCTTTCAGGCCTCATTCTGCTTTTTGATGTCTGCTTGGCATGCAGTGGTGCTGGTGCATTCTGAGACCACAGCCTCCCTGTCGCAGGGCACACATTGGGAAGTATTTTAAAATGTACTGATGCTTAACATTGTTGTGCTGTTTCCTCAGTATAAATTTCATGCATACTCAGTGTAAATTTTAAATTTTTATTCATGATAATAGAATCATAGTGGCCACAGGATTTAGATAATGAATATAAACCTGACTTTTTAAATGAAATATAAAGATCAAAACAGTGGTAAGCATGAAATAGACTTTAGGGACTGGAGTTTCTTTTGTTTTATTTATTTATTTATTTATTGGTTTTTTGAAATTGTGCCTTACAATGTAACCCTAGCTGGACTAGAACTAACTCTGTAGACCATACTGATTTGAACTCAGAGATCTGTCTGGCTTTGCCTCCTCAGTGCTGGGTTTCAAGGTATGGATCATCACACTGACCTGGCCTAAAATTTATTAAAAACACAAAATTTGACTTCTTTCATTGAGTAACTTGTTTTGTGTGAAACATTTTTATCTGTTTTCAGTGTACTACCTTGGAACAAAAGCTGAAAACTTTGACTGAGGAGTTGAGTTGTCAGCGACAGAATGCAGAGAGTGCCAAATATTCTCTGGAACAGAAAATTAAAGAGAAAGAAAAGGAGCTTCAAGAGGTAAGGTGAATGAGTTCATGGAGGATTTTTTTCTGAGAAAGACCTGTTGACTTTGTGATTTGGAAGAACTATTTCTTATGACTAAGGACATTATGGAGTAGGTGTGCTCTGTGTGCGTTTTCGTACTTTTTCCATCATTTCCTTTTTTATTAGCAAGGGCGCTCTCTGGAGTTGGTTTTCTTTATGGGCTTGAGATTTGGTACTGTTGTGGGAAGGGTGCATCTTTGCGCTCTTGATCCATGGTGAGAGGATGGCTTTGCTCTTCTGTTGTCTTTTAAAGTTATGAGTTGGTTACTTACCTAACACAGTATCTGAGGCAGTCAGAGAACCAAAGGTGGGCTGGCAAGTATTTTGCCAGTATGGGCTGTTCAGGTGCTTCAGTCTGAACATAAATGATAATAAATACCCCCCTCCCCCGTTGTCAGTCACTTAGCAGCATTTATTCCTGTTCTTTGAAATGAAGATCGTTGTAAGTATATATGACTACTAGTTAAGTCCCCTTCTCTTCTTTTTCTCCCCCCCTTTGAGCATGAGCTCAGTTAGCCCAGGTTTCTTGAACTCCTAATCCTTTTGCTCCCACTGCCCAAGTTCTGATTAGGGGTGTGTGTCACCATGTCCAGCTTCGTTATGCCCTGTTTTGTTTTATTTTTAAGCATGTGGTCTGTATATATGTGGGCACACATGAGTGTAAATGCACATACATGGGCATGAGTAAAGAGGCTTGACATTGATGCAGGATGTTTTTAGTTGCTCTCCACTTTCTTTTTGGAGGCATGGTTTCTCAGTTGAACCTAGAGCTGGCCAATCTACTACTGTAGTTAACCAGCTTGCCATGGGGATCCTCTTTCTCTCTCTTGGGTGCTGACATTAAAGGTGGCTGCACACCTGCCTGGCTTTTCTGGGGTTCCTGGGATCTATACTCTGGTGCTCATACTTGGATGGCAAACATTTTATCCACTGAGCCATCTTCCCAGCTCTTATGCCTAAAGTGTTGGTGTGTTTCTGTGCTGAGTTGTGTTGATTACAGCTCAGCTAGTCTTTCCTGCCCTCCCTTCTTCTAAATTGAGATGAGCTGGAAATTGGCTGGCTTCCATGTGGTCAACTGGCGACTCTTTGACCTCTCCTTCTGAGACCTGGATCTGATTATCAGGACCAGTGTTGAGGGTGATTGTATTTGGCATTCAGTAGATGATTAGCATGGCTCCTTGTTGTCTCTCTCACTTTTCATATAGCATTGCTGTTAGGATGCTTGTGCCTGTTTCTGGAGTCTTATTTGTTAATGGTTGTTTGAGCTAATGTTTTGCTTTTTAGGAGCTGTCCCGACAGCATCGCTCTTTCCAAGTTCTGGACCAAGAGTACACTCAGATGAAAACCAGACTTACCCAGGAGTTACAGCAAGCCAAGCATGCACTCAATGTCCTCCAGGTGGAACAGGAGAAGGTAGGGCCCTGAGCTTAGTTCTCACAGTCTCATATGCTATTTCAGTTGGTGTAGATTTTGTTTCACTAATAACCAAAAAGTAGAAATAAAAGTGATGTTTGATACATATTTTTCGAAAAATGTTGTATTTCAGGTTAAATGTGTTTATCTTAAACATTTGTCATTCTCTATGGTGAACATTTTCAAAGTCCTTTGTTTCAGCATTTGTGCAGGACATAATTGCTGTGTGTGCTGAGCAGTCGCACGCCAGATTACAACCTCAGAGCCATCCTTTCCTTCCTCTTCCTCTTGCTTTCCCCAGTCTCTGAAACTGCTGTTTTCTTCCCAGTGTTCTTGGGATTGACTTTTTGCTATTCTTGGTATGGGAGTCAGTCTTAAGTCTCTGGCTCCTGTTTAATGTCCTTAGTTCCCTTTCAGAGTGGAAAACACTTTTTATGGCTCAGTTTCCAGAAAAGGGGTGAAATGTGTTGGGTTTTCAGATCTGGATCTGAGAGGAAATCTCTTAATATTCTGGTCATTCTGGGGTATATAACAATGGATGGGGACTTTCGTAAATAGTTTCTTCCCCTAAATAGTTAAAACTTGGACAGTTGTTAGCTCGTTTATTTAAGACTCTTAAGAGTGTTATCTAGGTTTCTGGCTTTGCATCCCACCTACATTATGATGGGTCTTGTTTTCTGTCCCTAGCTTGGAGGTGTCTTCTGAATCACAGGCTGTTTGGTGTGTACTCGGCATTCTGTCTACATGGGTAGCAATAATGAGCTAACCGTTGAACTTCAGCTATTGTCCTGTAGATGAGCACCTCCTCTGGTCCTTTCCATCCAACTAAATAGGATTTCATTCTTCACAGTGCTTAGGCCAATACTTGGGGTTACCTGCAGTTTTGTCTCACATCTCAAACTAGTCCACCAAACGACTGAGTCCACCTTTGTTTGTGTATACATGTTGGTGTGTATTTTATAAAGTATGAATATTTTCCCATGTGAATGATAGTTTATATATGTTTAATTTTTTATTTGAAAAATTTGAAAATAGTGTAAGATATATTTTGATCATATTCACCTCATTTCTCCTCTTAATGCTTTCCAGATCTATACTTCCAACTTCATATCTCTGTTTTGTTTTTATAACCTCTGAGTCCAATTTGGGTATGGGGCCATCCAAAGGAGCGTGGTTGACTTACTGGGGGCCACACCCTTAACGCTGACTGTCCTTCTCCCAGCAGCCATCCATTGTCCATAGCTTCTCCCCAGTCCATGCTGTGTTTGTTCACTTAATCTTGTGCAGGTGTTGACCATACAACCATATCCAGCCATAGCTGCTGTGAGGATGTGACTGAAGACACGTTCACCCTGCTCTTCTCCATCCTCTGACTCTTACAAATGTTATAGCGTGTGGTCTTGTCCCAATTACCTAGCCGAGTCTAGTTTTGTCATCTATCCCAGAAACTTGCCCATGTGCCCTTCCTAGCAGCTAAGAATAAATTTGACTTGTCTATGTTTATATACTATGTTGAATATAGCTACTTTAACCATGTCCAGTCCCCAGTCCCGTCTGTGTTTGTCTTCTGAACAGTCTGTTTTCAGTCAGTAGTCAGAGGGAAGATTCCATCACATTAGTCAGATCCCATAGCTCCTCTGCTCAAAGCCATGTAGTCACTTGCTGTCCCCATCACTAGACCAGATTTTGCTTGGTGGCGGTCCTAGGTGGCTTCCCTGATGCCCTGTGGAGTTCATCTTCTTCCCTCCTCTCACTTGCTTCATTTTGCTTCATGCGCCCCCCCTGGCTTTTAGCTGGATACACTAAGTGGAGGCAACCTCAGACCTTAATTGCAGTTGAACTCCTAGGTTGCTATTTGCTCATGGACTAGGAGGCGTGTGCCTCTACTGCATTGAACATTTCTGGTTGCTACATCTATCTCCAATCTCAAATACTCTGTTTTATTTAGTGTGTTTAATTTTTCTGTAGTGTGAACAAAGTGTCTTTCTTTTAAAAAAAAATGTTTTCTGGCTCCTTTGTGTACTGTGTAAGTTAGGCCTGTGATCTGAAAACATAGACTTCATTTTCATGTTATTCCTAAATAATTACTACTTACATAGCACCTATGGGGTAGTATAGAGATGATGTATAGTACTCAGTCTATAGGCAAACCCCAAAACATTCTATAGCATGAGGATTAATGTCCTTGGAGCTTCTGGAACCATTCTGCAGATATCAAGGGTTGATGACCCATGTTCTCCCAGTCCGTCTCTCTTTCTCTTTTATCTCAGCTTTTTTGTTTTTGTTATTCTTTAAGAGCAGTTGATTATTTGCAGAGAACATAAATACAGAACTTTGTTATTTTTTTCTCTATTGTAGGTCACATCAGTGAAGCAACAGTTAGAAAAGAGCTTACAAGAATTTAGGCAAAAGCTCAGCAGAACAGAACAAGCCCTTCAGGAGAGTCAGATCACAGAGAATGAGCTGAGGAGAAGCAGTGAGGTATGTGAGCAGGAACAAACCCCACACAGGACAAAGTATGACAATACAAAGTGTCTTTCTTTAAAAAAAAAAATTGTATGTGTGCGTGCATGCACTATGGTCTTGTGTGTCACATCATGCTCATGGAGGTCAGAGTAAAACTTGTAGGCTTTGTTCTTGTCCTCCTTTATGTGGGTTCCTAGGATCAAAGTCATGTTAATGTAACAGTGTTATATATGTTGAATATGCCCTTATTTTTTCTTTGAAATGATTATTCATGCATTTAGCATGAGGAATTAAGAATATATAATCAAGTTTTTATTTGTTGTGGATTTTTGTTTGTTTGAGACAGGGTTTCTCTGTGTTATCTTGTCTGTCATGGAATTTATTTTGTAGACAAGACTGGCTTTGAACTTCAAAGATCTGCCTGCCTCTGCCTCCTGAGTGCTGGTATTAAAGGCGTGTGCCACCACTGCCTGACTATAAACAAATTTAAAAGTTTTTATTGTATGGGTATGTATTGTATCTATTTATATCGGTGCACCACATTTATGCTTGGCGTCCGCAGAGGCAAGAAGAGAGAAGGTAACTGATATCCTAGAACTGGACTTGAAGATAGTTGTGAGCCTCTGTGTGCTCTGAAAGAGCAGCAGCCACTGCTCTTAAAACCTCTGATCCATCTCTCCAGCCCCTATAACATCAAGTTTCAAGTAGTGGTTTTCAACCTGTGGATCATGACCTCTTTAGGGTCAAACAATTCTTTCATCAGATACTTGCATATCAGATATTTACATCATGATTCATAACAGTAGCAAATTATGAAGTAGCAATGAAATAATTTTATGGTTGGGGGTCACCACAACATGAGGAACTGTGTTAAAGAGCCACACCATGAGTAATATTGAGAACCATTGGCTTGAAAGATTTTTTTTAGATCACTTGAGAGGTGGAATTATGGAACAAAGGAATTGCTTAGATTTAAAGGGAATAAATGAAACTGTCAATGTGGTTTATTATTTAAGCTACAACTCTACCTTCTCACTTTTGCTTCTTTGTTCATTCATTCATCTATCTTTAGCTGCCTGTCTATCTGTCTATCTATGTCTGCTATCTCTTTTTATTCATTCTATTATCTGTCTGTCTATCTATCTATGAGTTGAAGTCTCACTATGTTGCCTAAGATGACCTAAGATCTAACTAGCTAAATTAGTCCTTAAATTCTTAATCCTATGGCCCTTTCCTCTCAGGTGCTGGCATGCCCACTTTCTCTTTGTTCTTCTGAGATACACTCGGACTGTGTGTCCCAGCCTAGTTTGGAGCCTGCCTCTTCTCTACAGTGCTGGGGTCTGAATCCCTTTTTGAAGGGTTAGAGTCACAGTGTTAAAAAAAAAAAAAAAGGAAAATCATAGTTGAGTCTCTGGCACTGCCAAAGTAAATAAATAACAAAATCATGTAATTATGAATGGTATTACTCTTTAGAAGTAAATATGGATCTTAGGATCCACTGTGCAGCCTGGTCCATGTTGCCTGTAGATTGATTTCCTGTTCTGCCAGGCAATGAATGGCTGTGGGGCTAGGGTCTTATTCCTACCCATGCCAATTTGGCTTCTGAATTTTGTTGGTGGTCTGGAGTTTGTTTTTAAGGCATTTAAGAAACATTTACGAACAGGTGATGGGCTGCAATGATTTGAATAGAATCAGAAATGAAGGTAAAACAACAGAAGATCAGTAGAGGTGTCTTCTCAGATAGTGCAGGAAAAAAAAATGTTTTCCCGCTATTGAACTGTTCTTCATCACTTTTTAGCCTGCTGCCGATGAAAGAAAAGCAATTTTGTTCATTATGGCAGTCCCTTATCTAGGTGATAAAGTCTAAATATGTTTGCCCCCATGGCATTTCACTGTAAATGAGAACACCTGTCATAGCAAAGAGGAAATTATTAAAGCAGCCAGGAACAAAGGGGGAACACTGCTGGAGATGGGGTGGGAACGTTGAACGCCTGTTCCTCAAGTGGAAGCCATTCAGTCAGATCCTGTTTTGGGTTCATCTGCAATCATTTCCAGTGTGTGTTTATTGCAGCAAAACAAATGTTTGCCTTTTGGCCAGTGGGGACCAACCAACAGATGCTTCTGCTAACATTTCCACAGGCAGACTGGCATGGAGCTCTTTCCTCTGTGAGCTTCCCTTTTAGCCAGGAACTCTCCTGCGACTCGATTGGCTGCCTGTGGAAACATTTTGTAGAACTATAGCCTGGTTCAGAGTCTAAACACCTTTTAACATGACTTGCTGAGACATTTTAATAGGCTGGACATTGTCTTGCAGATGTTTCTGAGTACTGACTTATCCCCATGGGGTCTGGGTTATGATACTATCTCTGATCCCAGGCTGTACTTGCATGTGTCAACCATGTTCAAATGAAGATAGTCGTGTTTGGAAAGTGCTCAGCTACTTAGGAATTTAACATTTGTCTTAATCTATGTTTATGTTTGCCTATAAATCTTTTGGAGATAGCAGTAGGAGTTGAAAGGGCTTCTCTGGCCCTTGTACTTTGAACTCTGATTCAGAGAGCAGAGAATTGACTTGTCAGTAAGAGTGTAGATGTAGCTTGGGGATTACAGTAGTGATGGCTGTAGTGGGAGCAATCTGGATGTACACTATTGGGCTGCCTGTCTACTGTGTTACCTTGGGATGATCCCTTTCTAGTCTGCACACAGATGCAAATAATATTCCTCCCTTTTAAGACTGTATTTATGATTAAGTCCAACACTGCATATAAAGTGTGTGGCCCAGTGCCCAGCATGTAAGTGTCCAGTAAATCATGAAAGTCCACCTGCTTGTTTTTTTTTTCCACAAATGTTAATGACCTTTGATACTAGATTTATTTGTGGTCACATGTTGGGCACAGAAGGGTCATGACCAAAAGACAGTGCATTTGAGAGTTTTCATATTTAAAAATCTTGCCAGTTTAATTATCTGATATCTTTCTGTATCTAATTATAAGTAAGCACAAACAAGTTCAACATGTTTATAGGTTTTGGATGCTGAAATAATGTGACAGTTGTACTGAAATTTTCCTTGACTATGTTTAGTAAACTAATATACTTCTTGCAATTAGAAATTATCAGTGCTGGAAATGTGATTTAATGGCTCAATCAAGGGTAAAGTTAACATTTAGTATCAAAGTGATGGGTGGGTAGATAAGCTGCTCACCCTGCTTCAAGTGCCAGCCTCTGTTGCACTGGGGTTTGGTGGTAAAATGCCATCACTGACAGGCAGGATGAGGAAAAGCTTGCTTGGGGACCTTTGTAGGCATAGGGACCTGTATTGTATTAGGTTCTCTAAGGAACATAATCTGGCAGGCAGGAATGACAGTGTAGAAGGAGAAAGCGCGCCTGCTGCATCCTTCCCATGCCCACATAGACAGTCTTCACCCAGCAGGGGACATATTAAGCTGTGCTTATGGATGGGATCATGAAATGCCACACACTAACGGCAGTTTGTTTTGTCTGGCCCTAGGAAATGATGCTTCCCCTGCTGCTGCTAAACCAAAGCTGCTTTGGGTGGGATTGCTTGCTAAGCTCAGTGCTGGCTGTGCTTACAGAGATTGCTGTGCTTTTCCAGAGTAGTGCCCAATTTTGCAAATCATATGAGGACACAAGAGATGCCTAGGAGAATATATCCTTGTATGCTTAACTCATTGTTGCTAATGAGCTACCCAATCAAGACTTAAGTGGCTGTAGCCTCATGGAAAACTAATTGCTGATGGATGACAGCCTGTGCATCCATTTTCAGATGCTTATTTTCTAAATTCTAGCCTCTTAAAATTCTTGAGTTGGTCATAACCATAGCATTATAAGCCTGCTGGGTCCCAGGATTGGCTGAACATTCCTTCATTAGGAACAAATATTTACAAAGCTAATGCCAAAATGGAGAAAGACACCCTAATCTTTTCATTGAGCTTGCTATTTTATTAAATGTCTGCAGTTATGGACTGAGACACAGAGAGACCAACAGGCATGCAGTCATGACAACTTTTCCCCTTTGTGGTACCTTCCCTCCCTTCCCCTCCCCCATCCCCTTGTAAGCCTTCTTCCTGTGGAGGTGCTCTCAGTTTATCATGCACTATCTTCCCAGCTTTCTTATCAAGTCCCAGATTTGATTTGATTCTTTTTGAGTAAGAATAATTTGTAAGTTAAGAAAATAGTAAGTCAACTCATGATTCACCTCTGATCTTGCAACTGTTAGATTTGGGGAAGAAATACTAATAACAGTGCCCCAATTACACTTGTCAAATGCTTCGAGTGTTCTATCTTTCACATCTGTGATCTCATTAGATGTGTGATTATCCTCAGCCTGAAGAACAAACAAGTGATTATATTTATGTATATTTATTAATGCTAATTTTAATCATTTATATTGTTTCACCTTCATGCTTATTTCTTGCAAGCTTGAGTACTTACTAGTATGCAGGTTAACCTCTCAGTCTTGATCTATTGCAGCTGCTCTTTTGTTCTCAATGATATCTTAATTGCATAGTCAGTTTCCTAGTGTAAGCAGAACAGGATCAAAACACAGTAGACAGTGCAATACTGACAACAGGCTCTGTCTCATTTTAATGATGAAATGAATGTATATACATGAACACAGCAGCTGCCAGCAAGTTTTCAAGTACTTTCTAGTAACCAGATTCTCTCTCTTCTTGAATTTGGCTTTGTTACATGGGTACCCATCTGCTGGTAGTAACCAGACTGATAATTGAAGGCAGCCTTCCAACATAGCATCGCCAGGGCCATCTGTTTTCCAACAGTGCAGTAGGGGTTTGGAGGATGGGTCTTAATTGTTTCTTTAAGATTCCAAAAATGTCTTACTACTTCTCAGAAGGGTAGTTTTGAAATGTAACTTTTTTTTAAAAAGCCTATTATTCCTTTCATTCCCTAAGATGTGAGGGACTTAGTCCTTAGTTTGTAGTGATATGCCAGTTCTTGAGGGTAGGGTTTAATATAGGTAGATATACCTTTAATATATAAAAAATTAGTCAGAATTTCAAGTGCCTTCCCAGTGTTCCGGAGGCAGAAGCAGGTAGATCTTTTGAGTGTGAGGCCACTCTGGTCTACACAATGAGACTGTATCAAAAAACAAAAAACAAAAACAAAAACAAAAAAACAACAAAAGGAAAACCAAAAACCAAAAGGACTGGAGAGATGGCTCAGTGAGTAAAGTTGCTTAGTGGGCCAAACTTGAAGTTATCAGTTTCATCCCTGCAACCCACATGGTAGAATAAGAGAATTAAGTCCCCCCAAGTTGTCCTCTGTTGTCCACATATGTGCCATAGCATGTTCTGCTTCTCCAGTGTATGCACCCACACTAATAAATCATAATAATAATTTGAGAAACTAAAGGCAACAAGTTTCATTATGACTGGAATGTTTTTACTCTGTGTTGTATCAGTTTTAGGTTGTTAAGGAAGAGCAGTGGTATTTCCATTTGGTGTCTACATTTGTCTGGTGTAGGTTATGATTTTCCAACATAGTGGAATGAAACTACTTTTATGTATCTATTACTTTGCCGCACAACCTTATGTGGATGCATATTTAATTATGTATCCAAGGAACCTGTGAATGCTCAGGTTCCTTCATCCATTATGAATTCTGTGCTAGCCTGTGATGTGATATATGGATTACTCACTTTCTAGTAGTTAGCTCTGTTAGGTGTGTACTGAGTGACTAGGACCACACCTTACTCCATGGAGGGTAATCTTGCTGAAGGCAGAGACTCTTTTATTTATATATGCATTTTCATAGCATATATTCCAGTATACATACATGACCATTGTAAGCTTTGTTGATGAAAGCATTTATTGAAGGAAATTTCATCTATAAGGACATTCTTATGGTAGTATACCTTAAGCTGGTTTTGCAGTGATAAACAAAAATTTGATCCTGGAGCATTATGATTCAGTATCATATCGTCTCTTTGCAAAGATATTTTGACTAATCAGGTTTGATAGGAATCCACAGAACTTTTGTCTTTGATCTTATAAAAAGACTTTTTCTTCGAAGCTAATCCTTTAGCATCTAAAAGGTTTGAAAAAACATATTTCCTGAAGATATAAGATAAATCTTAGGTTTGGGATCTGCTTTTATAATTTAAGTTTATTCAAATAAGATAAGCACTTTCATTAGATACTAGAAGGGAAAGTATATTCCTGACTGAGATATAGACAGGTCTGTGAAGTACCTTTATAGAGGCAGAAGTTGTGACTTGCTTGAGCATTTGTTTAGATTAAAACAACTAAATGTGTTTTTAGGAAATGAAGAAGGAAAACAGTCTCATTAGGACTCAGTCTGAGCAAAGGGCCAGAGAAGTCTGCCACCTGGAGGAAGAACTTGGTAAAGTCAAAGTGTGTTTGAGCCAGAGCCAGAATTTTGCAGAAGAGATGAGAGGTGAGCTCATTAATGTTAGTGTTCTATACATTTTTTTTTACATTTGTTTATTTGTGTGTGTGTGTGTGTGTAGGTCAGAAGGCAGTTTGATGAAAAGAACTCTTCCTTTCACCATATGACTCTTAGGTGTCAAACTCAGGTATCAGGCTAGGCATCAAGTACCTTTACCCACTGAGCTATCTCAGCAGTCTAGAATTTTATTGTCTTCTTCACATGAGGAAAGACTGATGGCGTTAGTCAATTGGAAAACTCTGTCCTTTCTCTATATTCACCCCCAAAATGTTTGATGTTTTCCAGCATGATAGTTGAACTTTTAAAAGTAAAAGCTCATTGAGTCCCCAAATGCATAGTTTTTACTACTTTGAAATCAGAAGGATAAGCATTGTTACACAATACTATATTGGCAGTGTTTTCTCATCGTAGCGTGCCATTCGCGTCTCTCAAGTGTGTTCAGTGCATACAGACCACTGTTCACTCATTAATGTCTCTTAGAAATGGAAAATCATACATTAAATGTATGTGTTCTGGTCCCTTAATGCCCATTGTATTTTGATAATTTACTTGACTGAATGGCTTTATTTCCTGGGTTTACAGCCAAAGTTTTATGTTGTACACAGCAAATGAATCTACCATTTGTGCATATTAATTTATAGCATATCTTTTACATAAATTTTTTTCTTGAGATAATTTTACTTTGTTTTTGTTTTTAATTTTCATTTTCACTTTTGTTTAGATTGGGTTTGGTTACAGGCTGAGGTCAAGTACTCCTCCTGCTTCAGTTTCCCAAGTATCCAGAAATGAATTTCTGAGGCTGTTTTCCCTTTTCTATGGCAGTTGGTAGAATTATCAGTCTAAAGCTTTTTAAAGGAAAAATGTAAAAGTGAGTTATGACTCATTTTTCAAGATTATCAAAAGTGTCATTGTTTGAGGCCCTCAAATGCAAAGTAGAAGGAAAATGTCTTTGGGGTGCTGTCTATATATATAAGTCTTCAGCTCTCATTGGGTAGGTTTGAAATTAAGGGATTAGAAATAAGTATAGTTTTTCATTTACTATTACATTATATTACATATTATATTATTTACTATAGAGGTTTTCAATTATTTCCTTTTTACCCCAGGCCTTTTAGTCACTGCTAGGTGAAAATATTGCCAGGTAGGTGGGGCTGTCAGTATGACTAAAATAAGGTCGTGATAGGAGCTTCCAAATGAATTAATCTCAGCTCCTCTTTCTGCATTTCTTACTAAGGAAGAATTGGAATGTGGGTGGCATTCCTGCTAACAAATAACATACATTTTAAAAAAATAATTCTAAATACACTGTAAACTTCCTTGTTTGAACAAATAACATACATTTTAAAAAAAGAAATAATTCTAAATACTCTGAAAACTTCCTTGTTCTTTATACATCGTTTTTATTAAGCTATGAAGATTATTAGATACATTACTATATTAAAATGGCTGTTTTTCTCTTTGTCTTTATATAAACTTAGGTCATAGGATTACTTTCAAGGGCTACAACATTAGTGTCAAGTTTTACAGGACTTGAGAGTCTATTAATCTCATTGCTTTTTTCTTTTTTAGTTTAAATTTTAAAATTTTAGAAGTCATAGGCTAGATATGCTAGGTAACTTCTTTCCCATTGAGTTACACCCTGATGCTAGAGTATAAAGTTCTTATAAAGTAGGTATTTGTTGTAAACACTGATAACTTTGTGTTTATTTGTTTGTTTTAATAGCTAAGAATACCTCTCAGGAGATTATGTTAATAGATCTCCAGGAAAAACTAAACCAACAAGAAAACTCGCTAACTTTAGAAAAACTAAAGCTTACCTTAGCTGACCTGGAAGCGCAACGAGACTGTTCTCTAGACCTGCTGAAGAAAAGGGAACATCACATTGAACAACTGAATGATAAGTTAAATAAAATAGAGAAGGAGTTTGAAGCTTTGCTGAGTGCTTTGGAGTTAAAAAAGAAAGAGTGTGAAGAACTGAAAGAAGAGAAAACTCAGTTTTCTTGTTGGAAAAGTGAAAATGAAAAACTTATCAATCAGGTAGAATCAGAAAATGAAAGCTTGCAGAGTAAAATCAACCACTTAGATGCCAGCCTCAAGACACAACAAATAAAATGTCATGACTACAATGAAAAAGTAAGAACACTGGAGATGGAAAGAGAAAGTCTTAATGTGGAGATTAGAAACCTCCGCAGTATGATAGACAGCAAGATGGTTGAGATTGAGACACAGAAACAAGCCTACTTGGAACTGCAGCAGAAAGCTGAGTTCTCAGATCAGAAGCATCAGAAAGAAGTAGAAAATATGTGCTTGAAAGCTAATGAGCTCACTGGGCAAATTGAAGGTTTGGAACATAAGCTTCAGTTACTGTCAAATGAAGTAGTGACCAAAGACCAGCAGTATCAAGACCTGCATACTGAGTATGAAGCATTGCGGGATTTGCTCAAATCAGGAGGTTCTCTGGTGACAACTGAGGATAATCGGAGAAGTTCTTTGACTTTTGAACAACAGCCTGCAGTGAGTGATTCCTTTGCAAATCTAATGGGGGAACAAGGAAGCGTGCATTCAGAAAGGAATGACTGCTTTGTAGATGGGGACCAAACTGCAGAAAATGTAGCTGTCTTAAAAAATAGAGTCATTTCGCTTGAAAGTTCCCTGAAGTCTCAAACCCAGATGAACTCAGATCTGCACAAGCAGTGTGAAGAATTGCTACAAATCAAAGGAGAAATAGAAGAAAACCTCATTAAAGTGGAGCAGATTCATCAAAATTTTGTGGATGAAACAAACCAGTGCATTGGTAAATTGCAGGAAGACTCTGCAGTTCATCAGAATGTTGTTGCTGAAACTTTAGCAACCCTTGAGAGCAAGGAAAAAGAGTTGCAACTTTTGAAAGAAAAATTAGAAGCTGAGCAAAGAGAGATTCAAGAATTAAAGAAGAGTAACTGCCTTCTTGAAGGCACTCTGAAGGAGCTACAACTTTTATCTGAAACCTTGAGCTCAGAGAAGAAGGAAATGAATAACATCATCTCATTAAGTAAAAAAGACATTGAAGAGCTAACTCAAGCAAATGGGGTTCTCAAGGAAGCTAATGAGGCCTTATGGCAGGAGAAAATGAATTTACTCGAGAAACATGAGAAGATTTCAAGCTGTATAGCAGAACAAGAGAGAAGCATTTCAGAGTTGTCTGATCAGTACAAGCAAGAAAGACTTCTGTTATTACAACGATGTGAAGAAACAGAAACTCTGTTGGAGGATCTCAGGGCTAACTATAAAACAGCACAAGAAAACAATGCTAATTTAGAATGCTTGCTCAGTGAATGCACTGCTGTTTGTGAGAACAGGAAAGTTGAACTGGAGGAGCTGAAGGAAGCATTTGCAAAGGAACAGCAAGATTTCTTAACAAAATTATCTTTCAGTGAAGAGCAAAACAGGAAATTGATGCTGGAATTGGAGATAGAGCAACAGACTGTGAGGTCTGAGGCCACAGACACCAAAAACTGTTCTAAGAGTGAGGCTGATAGCTTAAGGCAGGAGAGCTTGACTTTAAAGGAAGAACAAAATAAGAAGCAAAAGGAAGTTAATGACTTAGCACATGAGAATGAGCAACTGATGCAGTTAACTCAGACTAAACCTGAACATTATCTTGAAGTAGAATCAGTTGAGAACTCTATAAAAGTAACAGAAGGTGAGATACATAAGTGTAGTTCCCAGTATCAGATGGATATTGACACTAAAGCCATTTCTTCAGACAATTATAAGGCACAGTTGGTACGCCTCGAAGCTTTGATTAGAGTTATGGAAGTAAAGCTTGACCAAAGTGAAGAGGAGAAAAAAACCCTGTATCAGGAATTGCAGACAATTAGAGGAGAAGTGGGAACTGTGAGTTCACAGGACCCTCAGTCACACGAAAGGATTGGCCTGAAAGACTGTGAAATAGAAGCCGAAGAAAAGTATGTGTCAGTGCTCCATGAGTTGTCCTCAAGTCAGAATGAGAATGCACGCTTGCAGTGCTCTCTACAGACAGCACTGGATAAACTCAATGAGCTAGGGGAAATGTGCCAAGTACTGAAGGTTGAGAAGTTACAACTCCAGTCTGAGCTGAATGACTCACGGTCAGAGTGTATCACAGCTACTAGTCAAATGGCAGCAAAGGTTGAGAAGCTAGTGAATGAAGTGAAAATGCTAACCCATCAAGATGTTCTTCCACAGAGTGAGCTTAGGGAAGATGTGTCAGATGGTCTTTGTGATAAACAAATCAATGTGTCTATGTTCTTGACTCCTTTGGACAGTAGCAGTTTCTGTGAGCAAATAACATTGTCAGACAAAGAAGTTCGAGTGCATTTTGATGAGTTACAGGAGAAATTTTCCTGTTTACAAAGTGAACACAAAGTTTTACATGATCAGCATTGTGAGGTGAGCTCTAAGATGTCAGAGCTGTGTTCCTATGTTGACACATTAAAAGCTGAAAATTCTGTGTTGTCAATGAATCTGAGAACTCTGCAGGATGACTTGGTAAAGGAAAGGAAACCTGGTGCTGAGAATGGACATACATTGTCACTGTCATTCTGTGGGACAGACAGCCCAAGTCTGACACATTTTGGAGAAGCTGCTTTTTACAAAAATGTTTTAGAACAAACTGGAGGAGACACGTCTCTTCTAAGTTTAGAAGGGAATACTTCAGCAAACCCTTGCAATGTAGATGAAGTGTCTTACAGCAGTCTAGAGGAGGAGAATCTGACTGAGAAAGAAATCCCAGCTACCTCTGTGAGGACTGTTGAGGAACTTGAAATCCTATGTCAGATGTACTTACAATCTCTCAAGAATCTAGAAGAGAAAATCAAGAGTCAAGAGATTATAAAAAATAAAGAAATTGACGAGCTTGAGCAGTTACTAAGCTCTGAAAGGAAAGAGCTCGGCTGCCTTAGGAAGCAGTATTTGTCAGAAAAGGAGCAGTGGCAGCAGAAGCTGACAAATGTGACCTTAGAAATGGAGTCCAAGTTGGCAGAAGAAAAGCAGCAGACGAAGAATCTGTCCCTCGAGCTAGAGGTAGCGCGCCTTCAGTTGCAAGAGCTGGACTTAAGCTCAAGATCTTTGCTTGGGAGTGACATGGAAAATGTAAGTACCTGGGATACACATGTTGTTTCTCTGTGTGCATGCCTAGTTAAACACTTAGTAAATTCTTACTGGGTTGAAATAAATATGAAATCAAGATTGGAGGATTCTCAAGTTTCAAGGAAATGAATGAAAAACTTACCAAAAATTTTTCAGAGCCAACCAGGACTCAAAACATGAGGAAACTTTATTTGAGGAATAAATGCCCATAATGATTTAAATATTCTCTTATGAAAAATCACTAAAGATTTTTTTTTTAAGTTTTGTTTTTTTAAGACAGGTTTCTCTGTGCAGTTTTGGAGCCTCTGTTGGAACTCACCCACAGACATCCACCTGCCTCTGCCTCCCTAGTGCTGGGATTAAAGTTGTCTGCCACCATAGCCCAGCATTTTTCAAGTCTGATTTGAAGTCTTTAGAATATATACTGTCCTTAGTCACTGTTCTATTGCTATCAGACTTCATGACCCCAGCAACTTACAAAAAAGAAAATTATTAGGACTGGCTTACAGTTCAGAGGTTTAAGTTCATTATCAGCATAGCAGGATACATGGAGGCACACAGGCATACATGGTACTGGAGAGGTCTACATCCAGATTGGCAGGCAACAGGAAGAGTGACACTGGGCTTGGCTTGAGCATTTGAAACCCCAAAGCTCACGCCCAGTAACACACTTCCTCTAACAAGGCCACACCCAATCCCTGTCAAGTAGCACTAATAACTAAGCATTCAAATATATGAGCCTGTGGGGACCATTCCTATTCAAACCACCACATATACTTTTACTGATTAATGATTAATTAACTACTGATTAATGAGTGATGTGTTCAAGTGGTTTAACCTCATGTCTTTCAGAGTGTTAGATGTTGTAACATCAGTTATTAAGTGGGATATAAGAAATTATTTGAATGTTAGTTTTCTAGCAGCTTGTAGTAGTATCAGTTATTTAAAGAAAATTACTTTATATTTTATTCCTTGTGATTTGTCTTTTCTAGTTGACCAGCTTAAGTACTAATGCTGTACAGTTTGAGTTTCACTCTGTTTCTGTGAGGTAAAGGTCATAGGTCATATTGTCGTGCCAGTAGCAATAATCATAATCATAGCACCTCTTTTTGTAGGTAAATTGAGGCAAAACATGTATCTTTTCCAAGAAAGTCCTGACTAGGATGTGGTCTTCAGACTGAGAATCTGCTCATAAACACTGCTTTTCTTAGTAAAGAACATGCGTACTGAAGATGACACTAACCATTTTACCTGAAGTTTGTTAATCTCTTAGTTGGTAATCACAAAGAAACGCTACTCCTTTAATCTGCCTAAACAATTGCAAGCTATGAAAGAAAGATGCAATTTTTATGTTAGATGTAGTTGAAATAAATGTCTTGGAGAATTCATCCTTATGGTAAATATCTTACCCAGTGCTTTGCACATAGGTAGAACCCATTGAATATTTGTGTTAACTATCTGAACAGAGAATAGGATAGAATTGAGAGCTCCGCTGTTTAGAGGGGTGTGTTTAGCAGCACCCATATGGGCAGTTTTTGTAAAGTAATAGTTAAACCACTGATTTCATTTTGATTCTTCTGAAAAATAAAATGCTTTCTTGGTTTACATTATGTTTACAGGCTGTTCAAGTCCAAAATGATAGTTATGATATAAAAGAATCAAAAGTATATGTTTTAGAGACTACAGAGAAAACACCAAAGCAGGACACTGATCAGACTTGTGATAAAGATATTCAGCAGGACCTTTGTCTAGAAACTTCAGTCACTGAGACCGAGACAGCCAGGCTCATGGGAGCGAGGTATGAAGAGCAGTCCCCGGAGACCAATTGTGAGGCACCAGCAGAGAATAAAACCCAGGACTGTCCAGAATGCCTATCTCAGTTGTTTTCTAGTCCTAATGTATTGGTACCCATGGATGTTCTGGAAGATCAGGGATCTATCCAGAATCTCCATTTGCAAAAGGACACATCAAATGAGAATTTAAGGTTACTTCCTGCAGTAGATGACTGGGACAAAAAAATTGAAAGTTTATTAAATGAAATAAAAGAGGCAGATTCAAAACTCAATTTACAGGAAGTACAGCTAAAGATCAAGATTGAAACATGCATGCAATTGGAAAAAATAGTCAAGGACCTCAAGAAAGAAAAATCTCACTTAAGTGAAAAATTGGGATCCCTTCCTTGTAACCAGGAGGTACGTCAGAGAGTAGAAAGTTCAGAAGATCTTGGTTTTGACTTAGAATCGGGAACAAATGAGTTAAGTGACGTTATTAAAGATAATGTAGCCAACATAGAAGACGATTGGAAGGAAAAGTTTTTTGATGTGGAAAAGGAACTGACCAGGATCAAGTCTGAGAAAGCTAATATTGAACATCTCATCCTCTCTGTGGAAGCTGACTTAGAGGCTGTTCAAGCAGAGAAGCTGTGTTTAGCAAGAGACACTGAGAGTAAGCAGAAGGTTATTGTTGACCTCAAAGAGGAGCTTTTTGTAGTCATTACTGAGAGAAACAGGCTTCGTGGAGAATTAGACACTGTGTCAAAAGAAAAAGAAGCACTGGATCAGACATCTAAACAGATGAAAGAGAAAATAGAAGAGCTGGAGTCTCACCAAAGTGAGAAACTCCGTCACATTGAGGTGGTAGAGGCTGAGGTCAAAGACAAAGCAGAACTCCTCCAGACTTTGTCCTTTAATGTGAGTGAGCTATCAAAGGACAAAGCTCATCTCCAGGAGCAGCTGCAGAATTTGCAGAATGACTCACAGGAATTATCTTTGACAGTAGGTGAGCTGGCAATTCAAATTGGAGAGCTGAAAAAAGAGAAAGAATCACTGGTCAAGGAGTCTCAGAACTTCCAGGCACAGCTGACTGAGTCAGAATGTGAAAGGCAGAACATCTCCAAGGCCTTAGAGGTGGCACTCATGGAGAAAGGTGAGTTTGCTATGCGGCTGAGCTCCACCCAAGAGGAGGTGCATCAGTTGAGACGAGGCATTGAGAAACTGAGTGTGCGCATCAAGGCAGATGAAAAGAAGTACTTAAGTACTGAGGAGAAACTGAAGGAAAGCCAGCGTGAAAATGACTCATTGAAAGATAAAGTGGAGAATCTGGAGAGGGAATTGGAAATGTCAGAAGAAAACCACGAGCTGGTGATTCTTGATGCTGAGAATTCTAAAGCAGAGGTGGAGACCCTCAAGGCACAAGTGGATGAAATGACCAAAAACCTGAAAGTTTTTGAATTAGACCTTGTCACAGTTAGGTCTGAAAGAGAAAATCTGACCAGGCAACTACAAGAGACGCAACATCAAGTGTCAGATCTGGATGAATTGTGCACTTCCTTTAGAAATCTGTTGGAAGAAAAGGAGCAGGCAAGAGTACAGATGGAAGAAGATTCTAAATCTACAGTGCTGATGCTTCAGACACAATTAAAGGAGTTCAGTGAGGAAGTAGCAGCCTTGTGTAATCAGGAAATTTTGGAGACTCAAGAACACAGTCTAGACCAGCCAAAGGAAGAAATGCACTGCTTGAAGAGCAGCATTCAGAAGCTTAAAGTTCACATAGATGCTGAGGAAAAGAAGCAGCACTGCCTCCTCGGACAACTGAAGGAAAGTAAGCATTGTGCAGACTTGCTTAAGGATAGAGTTGAGAACCTTGAACAAGAATTGCAGCTCTCAGAGGAAAAGAAAGAACACGTGACTCTTGAAGCTGAGAATGCCAAAGCAGAGATACAGACTTTAAAATCAGAAATACAAGGAATGGCTCAAAACATCCAAGATTTGGAGTTAGACCTTACTAATACAAGGTCAGAAAATGAAGATCTTATGAAAGAATTAAAGCAGGAACAAAAGAGAGTTTCTGAATTAGAAACAATAAATTCTTCGATTGAAAACTTAATGAAAGAAAAAGAGCAAGAAAAGGTACAGATGAAAGAAGAATCCAAAATAGCAGTAGAGATGCTTCAAACTCAATTACGAGAACTAAATGAGACAATGATTTCCTTGTGCAATGCCCAGAAGGATTATAAGACCAAAGAACAGAACCTGAGTGGTCAAATACAAACTCTTGAACTTGAGAAGGCCCAGTTGCTACAGGACATTGGTGAGACCAAGAATAAATACATTGTTTTGCAGTCATCTGTAAATGTCCTCTCTCAAGAAGTAAAAGCTGGCAAAGAGAAGCTAGAAAAGAAGGAGGAACAGGTCAGGACACTGGAAGATCAACTTAAAGGTCAAGAGCAGCTTGCATGTAAACTTTCCCAGTTGGAAGGAGAGCAGCAACTCTGGCAGAAACAGAAACTAGAACTGAGAAATCTGAATGTGGAGCTGGAGCATAAGGTTCAAGTGCTGCAATCCAAAAACACTGCTTTGCAGCGCACCTTTGAAGCCCTGCAGAATTCTCACAAGCATTTAGAAAGTGAGCTTGGATTGTTGAAGATGCAGAAAGTATCACTTATCCAAAGAGTAAGTGCCCTGATTTATTTCCATGTGGAAAGGAGGGAGGGACTTCCAGATGGTTCTGTGACTTTGTGTTTATAGTGTCTTGACTACAGGAACAGTCAGCTCAAGCAGCAGTGATTGCCCTGATGTACTTGTAAGAGACATTGTGTGTGTGTGTGTGTGTGTGTGTGTGTGTGTGTGTGTGTGTGTGTGTGAGAGAGAGAGAGAGAGAGAGAGAGAGAGAGAGAGAGAGAGAATTGGATTAGGTTTTTGATGGGATGGCTTCATGGAAATCTTGGGATCCTTATCTGTAGTTCGGGTTCACTGGGATGGAAACATCCCCCTATCAAGCTGAGAACCACTGTGACAAGAGTGTAACAGATAATGATTAGGATCTGAAGGCAGCTCCTGCCCTTTGCACCTTAAGGAGAAAGAATACCTAAAGATATTGATGTAGTTAGAATGGAACACTCAAGGCTTCTAGGGTGTGGCTTGAGAAAAATCAGCCTGATCAAGAAAGGGATTCCTTTGAATTTTTTTTTTTCAACATTCAAAGGAATGTCCAGAAAATGAAGTCTATCACAACTATATTTTTCAGGATTTGTATATTTATAACTTTAATCCTTAGGCATGTTTTATTGGATTAGAGTAGCATGGTGGGATTAGTAGAGCTCTAAGAGCAGATAAGAATCTAAGGTACTAAATACAAAAAACTAAGGCACTCCCTCAAAACATTCTCTGATGATGTTAATTCAAATTGAAGCCTTTGTAAAGGGTCTTGAGAGTTAGAAATATTATCTGCCTTCTTTTCTTACTGCTGTCTTAAATCTGTGCTGAAAAGAAAATGGAAGCTCACTAGTAGGTTTTGAGAAAACCAGGTGAGTGGATTAGTAGGGAGATTCAGCCAGGTCCACTTTCTTAAACTGTGTGTTGTAACAGTGGTTTATTCACAGCAGACCACCCAGAGCAGGTGCTGATGAATATTAAATTCCAGGTAAACACAATGACTGGGAAGGAAGCTGAACTACAGAGGGAGCTGCATGAAATGGTACACAAAACAGCAAGGCAGAAAGAAGAATTCAATAAAGAGAAAAACAGGCTAACTCAAGAATTAAAAGTACCAATGGAAGAACTAAAGAACCTCAAAGTAAGAGTCCTCATGGCAAACTTGTTTTGCTCTGCTAATTTGGCATGCCTACTCTTTGGTTGTCTTTGTAAGGCATTCTGCAGTGAGTCAAACTTTGTTTCAGGTTTTGGAACTCAAGCTTAGTGCTCAGATTTGTAGTGATTTTCACTGTCTAACACTGTCATGGGCCTAGGAGTCATGTGATGCTGGAAAAATCCCAAACCTACACTGGCCATCAGGGAGACTCCAGCAGCTGAATATAGAGGGGGTTTGCTTTATGAATTTTGAGATGTTATATTTTAAACATAACTCTACTGTCTGCTGCTTTAATGTGTTTTAGTTGTTTTTCTATATACTTGTAAAATGAAATTCAAGGTTTTAAATGAAATTACATGTGCTTTATAGGTAGAGCATCATAAATATGTGAATCAGCTTGAGAAGGAATTTCAGCGTGCTCAGGGGAAAATAAAGTTGTTGCTCAAATCCTGTAAACAGCTGGAAGGAGAAAAGAAGATGTTGCAGAAAGAAATCTACCAACTTGAAGCTGCCCAGAAGCAGAAAACTGGTGGGTGCTAGCTGGGGCATATTGGTTACCAGAGGTTATCTTCTGTGAGTCAGCACTCTATGGGGGAAAACCCGGTAAGCCACAGCCACGTGGCGATACACAGATTAATAGGGATGTGTTAAATTAATATGTAAGAACTAGCCAATAAGAAGCTAGAGCTAATAGGCCAAGCAGTGATTTAAATAAAACAGTTTCTGTGTGGTTATTTTGGTTCTCGGCAACCGGGACTAACAAGCCCTCCTTGGAACACTGAATGATACCTTTGGTATGTACCTTTTTCCAATGGGTATCCATAAAGAATTTGCCCCCTCCCCCTTTCCCTCCCCCCTCCCTCCCTCCCTCCCTTCCTCTCTCCCTCCCTCCCTTCCTCCCTTCCTCTCTCCCTCCCTCCCTCCCTTCCTCCCTCCCTCCCTTTTGATAATTAACCATGCCACTTTTATCCACTCACACAGTCTGCTTTCTTTATGGATAGCCAGTGGTTGGTATGTGTGGGAGGCTTCTAGACAGTGTGATTGGAGTATGTTTTGGAATCTGGGAGTTTTCCTCCTGAATTGATCGCCACCCCTGGTTTCTAGAATCTGACTGAGGCCCCTGCCTTGATGTGGTTCTTCTACATTTGTACCTCCCAGTCCCTGTATTCTCTCAAAATGTTCTTATAGCCTAAAGGGACTTACATTTTCACAGACTGGCACTTGTCCCCAAAACCATACAATATAGACATTACAATCATTATTGAATTATATCGCTTATTCATTTGTGACAGAAAGAATGGGTGGGAAAAGGGGGAGATATAAGAAATTGATTTGCTTGATCTCTTTTAACTAATTCTATAAGGGAGGGTTAAGTTTTGATGGGTTTTATTCAACCTTATCTACTAGATTGTGCTTCATAGTCTTCAGATATGAACAGATGTTGGTCCTTAACTCCTGGAAAAGTTCAAAGAACAGGCTTAAAGGTGACCTGTTGGGAATGGTCTATAGTAGTAACTGGGAGCAGCAGCAAGTTGCATGTGATGTGTCACTTTGTTTTCCACAGATTCTGTTGTGGGTGTTAATGTAGCTAAATTAATGACTGAAAATAAAGACCTGAAAGAGACACTTGAAGAAAAAATCAAGGAGGCAGATAAGTACTTGGATAAATATTGTTCCCTGCTTATAAGCCATGAGGAGTTAGAGAAAGCCAAGGAGATGCTAGAAATACAAGTTGCTCGTCAGAATTCACAGCAATCCAAACGACATCTCCACAGTTCTCCTTTGCTGGATTCTTCAGTTTCAGGACTATCTCCAACTACTTCTGTGAGTGAGAAGACAATATCTGGCCAAAATAAAACTTCAGGCAAGAGGCAAAGGTCCAGTGGAATCTGTGAGAATGGTTGTGGGGCAACACCCTGTACACCAGAGACATTTTCTAAAAGAAGCAGGAAAGCAGTCAATAGTAGCATTCACCCTATTGAGGACAAGGAAGAGCCTCAGTTTGAGTTGGAGGGACTCCCAGACGTCGTTAAAAAAGGTATGTATATTTTTCAGACAGAATAACAGGGCTGTGGGTGTAGACCATGTGCTTAGCTTACATGTGACCCTTTATTAAATTCCTAGCATTAAAACACAAAAGTTTGAAATTTCACGTAAAAATTGGTATGTGGAAAGATAGAAACTTTTACTTTTTAAGTTTTCCAATTATCACATAATAGCCCTAACTGCCTGGAGAGACTAGTCCATTTTTAATTTGATGATAAAATATGTGTCTAAAATTAACATACAACATTATACAGCTAAGAGACCAACACTACAAAAAGAGCTGGTAGATTTGGAAAATGACTGCTAAAAATGTTCGAAATTCTTTTTATAATCACCTTTTTCTTTCTTGAGTCGTGAGCTGGACAAGTGGGCCGGTTGACACTGACTGGAAGTAAGAGTTTAGAATTCTTATAACTATGTAATTATTGCAGTCTCTAAGACATAAGCAGATTTTCCTTCCTATTTCTGTCTTCATTTTTAATTCTCTTTGATATTTTAAGACAGAATCTTACTGTGTAGTCTAGGCTGGTCTTGATCTTGAAGCATTTCTGTCTTAGTGCTAAGTGTCTCTTTGTGCTAAGATTATAGGCAGGTGCCATTATACCCAGCTTCAGTCATTTAGTTCTTAAAAAAAAAATCAGTCAGGTGATGGTGGTGCATGCCTTTAATCTCAGCACTCAGGAGGCAGAAAAAGGTGGATCTTTGTGAGTTCAAAGCCAGCCTCGTCTACAGAGTGAGTTCCAGGACAGCCAGGGCTATACTGAGAAACTCTGTCTAAAACACACACACACACACACCCCAGGTTGGATCTTTTGCCCTACACATTGGAAACAAAACTGTCTGGAGGAGTTGTATTATGGTAACCGTGGTTCCAGAGTGTTTAGCTAACTCACTCTCTCGTAGACTTTTTCGTAAGAGATTAATAAGAGTACTGCCTGTAGTCAGATCTGAATGCCTCTGTGGAGGGCCCTGTGATAGATAGTCTTTGTGGCTAGCCTTCTTTTGTCACCAGTCAGATCACTTCCTTTCCTGTAAGGAGACAGCAGAGTGAGCAAATGCAAAGACACTCTTAGAAGTGAGCCCTACAGTCACTGTTAGTTTACATTTTCCTTCTTCAGACAAGGACTGGCCTTGTTCCATCCTAGTACAATTGTATTAAATGTTCTGCCTATCTTAAAAAGTGCAAGATAATGCAACCATGTAGAAGAAGCAAAACTTCTGTTTTTAAAAATGTGATTCTCTCTGATCCTTTCTCCTGTCATGATGTCTTTTTAAATCTTTTATCTCTCTAGTAAGGGTTAACCAGTTCATTTGATGACCACCAAGGCAATTATGTAGTTTAATACATTGTTTTCTGTGGCTGAGCAGAAACTGTTTTCTAATTATTTTTACCATTATTGAAACTTGGTACATACACAAGCACCTGAACTCCCATTGCTAGCACAGCTAAAACAGAAAGTTCCTAGTGAATGCCATTTCTGACAAGCAGCTCTTTTGCCCTTTAGGGTTTGCTGACATTCCTACAGGAAAGACAAGTCCATATATCCTGCGGAGAACAACCATGGCAACCAGAACCAGCCCCCGCCTTGCTGCACAGAAGTTAGTGGGATCTTCCCCAACACTTTTGAGCAAAGAAAACATTGTAGAGTCCTCAAAACCAACAGCTGGTGGCAGCAGATCACTAAAGGTAATCTTGTGAATGTCATTTCCTGCCTGCCATCCTGGAAATGTGTTAGATGGCCCAGGGTTGACTGCTGCAGTGTGAGTTGGAGTGAGCAAGTCCAAGGATATACATCCTGTACCCAAAGGACTGCTTGGAAATAGCTTCCTGGAAAGCTTAGTACATTTGTAAGTTTCAAGCATGGCTTAAATAGTTGTAAGAGGTTGTTTCCCTTTGGACCATAGCGTTGGCCATTTTGGATTTCTCACTCTATTTATCTTCCTTTCTGAAGTGTCAAAGCTTCTGGTTCTCTGTGACCTTTCTTCTCTACATTGTACAAAAGGTGGAGAGTATTTACTCAGCTGGTTTGTATTCCTGATACTGTAATTTACACTAGCAGCCCCGTTCCAGCACACACGTACATTTGCTTTACCTTCTTTTTAAATCCTGATTGTTCTGCCTTCACCTCCTGAGTGCTGGTATTACAGATGTGTACCACAGTTCCCGCTGGTGCTTTGTGCACACGACTAGACTCATTATGTTACTTAACTCAGTTTTATTTGCTGATCTCTTTCACTGGTGTGGTAAAAGAACAAAGGAGGTGACATTCCTGAAAGATTCAAACCTCCCCAGGCTCACACCTCTCTTTTGCAACTTACTTGTATTTCTCAAACTGGCAGCCATGGAACTATTCTTTGAAATTTCTAAAGTAACTTCAGGAAGTTTTAAAATTTTGTGATGTTATCTTGCTTACTTGTCAGAATTTAAGTATGTAGTTGGATAACCTTCAATTAGCAAAAACAAAAAACAAAACAAAAAATCCTAAAGTTTTCACAAATGTGTTGAGTGATAGTTGTTAGCACAAAATCTAGAAACACTGGTGATTAGTTGTATCAAGACAGCAAAACATTGCAAATTGGTTTGTTTTGATTGATGTAGAGATGCTGTATATAGTTATACAAGGCTATAGTTATAGCCTTGTCATATTTTTCTCATAGTTATAAGTTAAAGTTAATTTAACAATGAGGAAGGGTGTAGGAGGAGGGCCCGCTTGTTCTTCCTGGCTGCCCGGCTAGCTTAGCCCTGAAATAACCACATAGAAACTGTATTAATTAAAACACTTCTTGGCCCATTAGCTCTAGCTTCTTATTGGCTAACTCTTATATTAACTTAACCCATTTCTATTAATCTGTGTATCGCCACGTGGCTGTGACTTACCGGCAAAGATTCTAACCGGCTTCTGTCTCAGGTGGAGGATCCTTGGCATCTCTCTGACTCTGCTTTCTTCCTCCCAGAATTCAGTTCTGTCTTCTCCGCCTACCTAAATTCTGCCTTATCAGGCCAAGGCAGTTTGTTTATTCATTAACCAATGCAACCAACACACAGAGGGGACTCCCACATCAGAAGGGTCTTCATATTTCCATACACTGGGGATGGAGCTGTCCACTCTTGATGCTAGAAGTAGTGTATTATCCTGTGCAGTTTCTCCTTCCCCTCAATTAATGTCTCTGTTTCCCTCTGTCCCTTGGAGTCAACTGTTGGCCCTGCCAACAGTACTGGAGTTCAGTAGAGTAGACCCTGACTTCCCCGGCTGATGAGGAAAGCTCTGTGAAGTAGAAGGTTCCCTGAAGGAATAAAGCTGGGAAACTTGACTAGAGCTGTTGACCATGGGATAGCCACAAGACTGGGAATCAGATTTAGAATCTGGTATAGACTGCCATTTTCTAGATAAGTGATAGGGAACTCCCTTAACCCCTCAGTTTAAAAAAAAAAATTCTATTCCTTCCTTTCTGAGACTTATGTGATACAGATGTTCTGTATGGTAGGCTCCCCTACCACAGGAAACCAGGCATAAGCTAATATTTGGACTCCATTGTCCCTTTGTAGTGCTTGCTCAAATGTCTGTCTTCTGATTTACAATATGGAACTAGTTAGATCTGGTTTGTCTGTGTCATCATGTCTAGCAAAAAGTCTTGACATTTAGCAAATGTTTGTGGAATGAATGGAGCCGTGAATATTATCTTGAAGTGACTTTAGTAATGTGATTTTTATAAAGATAGGAAACTGTCCTGTGAAGTCACCACAGGGCCTTTTCTTTTTTTCTTTTTTCCTTTAGAGGAATTGATGGTAAAAGCAGTTTGCATGTGGTGTTCAGATTTATTACCTAGGAGAAGAGTTTTGCACACTAGGGGGCCTGCACTCTACACTGCTGTGGAGCCTGCTGGTACTGGGCAGTAACCATGGTTTCCTGCAGATTTGTGTTCTCTGCATTAGCTACATGCAGTCTAGTTGGCACCAGCAGTTATGAATTACAAAGCAGTTTTGTGCACTTGAAGAATGGCAGGGGTCCTCTTGAAAAGAGGGTCTAGGAGACTTTATGATTAGATTCACATTTTAAAAACACAGCCTAGTGATTTTCACTTTAAGTCAGCATTTTCTGAGATGCTCTGTAAAAAGTACTTACAAGTATGTTTCATCGTTTAGTTTAAAAAGCACAGAACAAGATTTTCTTTACTAAAGCAGGTGCTTTGACGCTCAAAATTGTAAATTCCCCCCTAAGGTCAGAGCTGAGTTCAAGGCAGCTCCTTATGTCATTAATAATATCTGATGAGTTCAAGGTATTGAAAAATAGGTAAAATGCATTGGGTGTATTGTTCTGTTCATTAAGTCTTTATGATGAGGAAGCCCAGGAAATCCTAGTCTGCTGGAAACAAAGGAGCTGCTGTTTATAGGTTTGGTTCCCTGATTGGTTCTGCTTGGTGGGCTGGCTGCTAGAAATTTTAAGGCTCATGTGGGTGGTAGTGATGCCTTGAGCATAGGGTCAGTTAACAGCTCTTTGAAGACATTGCATCCCCACCCCTACCCGCCACCCACTGCTAGTAGGATTCATTTCTATCAAGTCACCTATATCTCTATTCTCTCCCCATTCTGGCTGCAGACTTTGCTGGTGAGATGGGTAGTGGCACTGTCTGAGAGATTCAGGGCCTTGCTTGGCTATGAACCATTCAGAAGCAGATGTCTACATGAGCACCACACTCACACTTTACCCTGATCACAGAGTGTAACTGACTCAGTTCCATGTCAGAAAAGCCAAGGAACATACTGTAGTCACTTCCTTAGTTCCTTTTCTCTGTGAGCCCTCATTCTCCCTCCTTTTCTCTTTCGCTGAGTGAACCTAAACACTTGTGACTAATAGATTCCAGGGATACCCTTGTCTTGGTCTTACTGCTTTTTATAAAAAGAAAAAAAGGATGGTAGTTCCAATAGAACTTTCCCTTCAACTTTTCACATGTGGTAATTTTCCCCCAGCTCCTGGTCTTTGGCTGCTGGTTTGTCAGTGTCCTGTGCACCTGATCTGAGATAGAAACAGGATTTCTAATTCACTGTGCTTTTTGTAACGCAAAGTATTCCAACTGCCCTTTAAAGTCACGTGCTTCTTGTAGAGGAAATATAAATGGAAAAATAATCTCCATTCTTTTTTCCTATTTCAAAATAGTACCTGGAAGTCTTTCTTAGGGAGTGTCTGTCATATAGTTATTTTGGGGATACTGCACTGAAGACCTATCTGTACTTGCAAAATAGCCATTCTTTTAAAATTTTTATTATCTTTTCCTTTTTGGAGAATGAGGAACAGCACTGGATAGAATTGAACATAGGACTTCATGCATTTAGGCAAATTCTCTACCACTGAGCTCCATCCCCAGCCTGCCTTTTAATTTTTAAGACAGTGTCTAGCTCAGTTACCTGACTGTCCTGAATCTACTCTTGAGCAAGTTCAAGCAGGTCTTGAAAATTGCTTATCCTCTTCCCTTAGCCTCCTGAGTATCTAGGTTGGCAGGCTTCACTAGGCCCATTAGGTGACTGTCTGTTTTTTGGTTGTCAATTTTGTTTTGTTTTTAGCTGCATCTCACTATTGTGCAGGCTAGTCTTGAACTGATCTCAAGTCTTTTCACCTTGCTGCTCCATTCTTCTGAAGATCTTGTATATGAAACTTCCATTCTTGCTTTTAACTTCTTTTACCTTGCTGTTTTGTAGTTCCTTGTCACCTTATTTTGGGACAGGGTCTCTTTTTGGTCTGGAGCTTGCCAAGTAAAATAAGCTGTTGAGCCAGCAATCCCCAGAGCACTGTCATGCCCAGCCCTTTTATGTGCCTCTGGGGCTGCGCATATGTCCTCAAGCATTTTATAAATAACCTCCCCAACCCTTCTATATCTCATTCTCATAGCTTAGATTTCCTCATTATTTTATTTATCATAAATTTTGACTCAACAACTATATCAGCATCTTACCATTTCTTAAAGTTTTGTTTTCTAGTATAATCTCTCATCTAAAAGACACGTCATAGGAGATTTACTCTTTCTGGACTTTATAATTAGATAACTCTTCCTAATCTAGTTGGAAACAACACCATTAAGAGAGTGGTTGAGAACCAGGCAGTAGTGGCGCACATCTTTAATCCCTATGCTTGGGAGGTAGAGGCAGAAGAATCTCTGTGAGTTTGCCAGCCTGGTTAGAATAAGTTTCAGGTCAACCAGGGCAACACAGAGAAATCCTGTTTCGGAAAAAAGAAAGAAAAAGAAACAAAAGAGTGTGATTGACACTTTAATATGGTTCCTAGGCATTTGACATGTTGTAAATATGCTTTTCTTCCGAAGTCAGCTGCATGCATTTGTATTGCACTTAATGTGAATGCAGCAGGAATTTAGGATCATGAGGCAGGCTTTGGTTTTAAGTTCAGAATTTGCTATATGATCAGGCACATTGTGGGTATTAACAATGAGTGTAGGTAAATAAGATGTTGTCTTTGCTTTCAGTTTGCCTTCTGTTCTGACATACCACGCTACTGGTATTTCGTTTGTATTTTAATAAATAAAGCCTGCCTGAAGATCAAAGAGCAAAACAGCCCCACTGGTCAGCCTTACAGACCAGTCAGTAGTGACATACACCTTTAATCCCAGTAGCCAGACTAGTTTGCCATAGAAGCCGGGCAGTAGTGATGCACGCCTTTAATCCCAGCACTCGAAAGGAATATAAGACAAGAGGAGACAGCTCTCACACACAGTTTCATTCTGAGATTCCTGGAGGCAGGCTCACCATTTTAGGCTGGGGTAGAGGTAAGAGCCAGTGGCTGGCCCTTTTGCTTTTCTGACCTTCAGGTTGAACCCCAATATCTATCTCTTTATTAATCATGCTACATCACACTTGCTTGGGAGCAGGGCTCTGGTTGTCAGTGGTGTCAAGAGAAGCTTAGGACTTGTTAGAAGGGGTATTTTAGCTCCTGTTAGGTGACTTCTGCTTTCCAGGAAGAAGACAGTTTCATCTCTTGGGAGTGGGAATGTGACCAGGACTGATGGTACAGACCTTCAAGTCTACCAGTGAGGAAGGCTGAGATAGGAGGATCACAAGTTCAAGGTCCCTCTGGCCTATAGAGTGAGTTCATGGCTACTCTGGGCAGCTAAGTGACCCTCTATTTCAAATCCAAAGTAAAAATTATATATGCTACTTGCATGGTATATATAATGTCCTTGGTTCAGTCTCCAATAGAACAAAAAAATGACGACCACTGAAAAATGTGAATGTGATTTTGAACCTCTAACAAATTGTGTATGTTGCAGGTCAAGGTTGTTCAGCAGAGCTCGGTGGAGTCACACACAGCCTTCCCAGAACGCCTACAGAAGTCTCTCACAGCCAGTAATGCTCCTGGGAAAAACTCTGCAGAAAGCCCCAGGGAGGGCCTGAGGGTCAAGCAGGGCAACCCTGCCTCCAGCCCAGCTGCTGGGCCTGACCCACCAAACAACGAGAACTGCCGTGTACAGTGAGATGTCAGGGTTTCAGAAGGTGTCAGCTAAACCGTTCTTCCTGTGGGGACTTGACTTGAGCTAAGAGCACTTTGTCATGGGAGAATAACTGGACCATTATGGTCTATGTGTGGCCTTCAGGTCTCTGTATGTAAGATAGGCAAAGTCTGGAAGCACCTATTACATAGTCCTTGTTCTTAACCAAGGCTGTAAATAATAGTGTATAGAGCTTGAGAATTTGCTGCAGTTAAATGGAAAGCACCACAGTGATTTGTTTGTGTGAATTTTACACTTGGAAAACCCTGCAGTGATTTGATTTAGGATCTTCTTTGTAAAGTGTAAAATAGTTGTAGATAAGAATTTTGCTGAGTAAAATGAGAAGAACCTATGTGAATGTGATATGTTCATTCTTTCAGTGTATTTTATAACCTCCTGCTCATATAACCTGTAATGTGTGTGGGGAATTGGGAGTGTGTGTTTATTTCTAATCGTTGCAGACATCTTAGAGGTGGTACAGATCATGTTTTCATTCACTGTTTTTCTTGTTAAAGTCATCAAAGTTCTTTTGGTATACATTGCTGTATCTACTGATGTATTAAAATATGTTCTCAGAAAAACCTTTTTGTAAAAATTATTTCCTAAATATAAAAGCACTGTGACTTGTGGTACCATGTCATATTAAGATGTTTGAATGATTAGTACATATACTTGAATACATGATAACAATATGCTTATTGCACATGAGACTTTGAATGTTGGTCATACAGGTGGTATGAGAATATGGATGTGTCCAACTGTGCTTCTTAACTCACATCAGCAAAGGTACGAGAGTAGAATGTTTCCATCCATTTTTTGAAAAGTTGGAGGCATTTGACCCACATAAGATAAAACCTTTGACTAAACCTCTTTGCCTTTGAATAAGGGTAAAAAGGTTTTTAGGACTTAAATTAGTAGATAATTTGTTCTTGACTTTCAGTTCAGATTGCTTCAAAGTCATTTTAGATTTTAATAATGTCTCTAACAGGAATTCCATGTAGACTGACTTTTCTTTCCTACCTGCCAGTTTCCAAATAACTGATATGGAGACTTAATATTAATTATAAATGCTGGACTGATAGCTCAGGCTTATTACTAACTAGCTCTCACAACTTAAATTAACTTATTTCTATTAATTTATATGCTGCCATGTGGCTCATGGCCTTTACCTGTCCTTCAGCATGTCTTGCTCCCTCTGTGTCTCTTAGCAACTCCTGAGTGCCCTCCTCCTCTAACATTTTCTGTCCCTAAAATTCTGACTAGCCATTAGCCAATCAGGTTTTTATTAACAATGAGAACAGTACGTGTTTACAGTGTACAAAGATTGTTCCTTAGCAGTTTCCACTTTTTGTCTTAATTGTAAAGGAAGGTTTTTAACTTTAGCATAGTAAAATTATATATAACAGAGACAGTTGTCAAGTAAGAATTGCAGTCACTTTGCTTGAGTCCTGCTGATCTAATTTGGACAGTATCCTATCAGCAATTGAGGTAAGGACAGTCCTCCCCCATCAATGGCTAATTTTTGCTATAAAGAAAGCAAACTATATGTTTTTTCAATGTCCATTATCTTCTCTGCAGTAGACTAGTGCTTCCAGGAGCAGACATATCTCACTGTCATGAAAAACCTTATTCTGTAGATCTTTGAAGTGTTTGACTACTGTCTGTCTATCTATCTAAATATATCTGTGTATGATCTTGAAAACATACCTAACATGACTAAGTTTGGTAATTATGGGTGACTACTAACTTGTATTTCTTTATTGGCATAAATAACTTTGAAGGACTAATACTTTTACATAATTAAATGAGATGCATAGGTACAATACCTTAACAGAAATAGAAACAGTATAACAAAATTAACCTTAAATTTTTATCAATAAGCCAAAATCTGTACTATTGTAAAATATTTTAGGTTAATTTTTTTATTGGTTAAAGTAGATTCAATAATCTACCCTTTTATGTCATCATTTCTATATCATATTCCCCCCTTTTCCTTTAGAAAGAGATCTTTGAATTTAACTCCTATTTTAACTTTTTTTCTGAGTATGGCCAATAACAACTTGTAATCATTCCTGCTTAGGTGATAACAAACATTCATAACCCATTTTTTTCTTTTTGAGAATGTTGACTTTTTTTTTGTAACTGCTTTCTATTGTCTGGGGGGGGCATTGATATCTTTAGGGGAAACTTGGGGAAATCAAGATAATTGTTAAGTCCTGACTGGAGTATTCTGTTATACTGGATCATCTCAACCAGCAGCCTTGAAGCTGTTTTGGACATCTGGACCATTATTGATGTCTGGTTCCCTTGCTCTGAAAATTCATAAACTGTTAAAGGTAACATTCATATCTACATTACTAGGAATATTGACTGTGCCTGGTACACAAGTCAGTCATAGATAATTCTTTACGTTTGAGCAGGTAGAATATATGTTGCATGTTTTGTAGGTTTTTTTTTTTAGGTTTATTTATGTCTCTAGTCAGAATTTTCAGGCAGTCATCCTTGATCAGACCTGATCATCTTTGACCTGAAATAAATCCATAGCCTCTTATTTTCTGTGGAAATAAAAGCATAACCTTTGCCCCAAAGCAATATACCTTTTGACTTCCATTTTGAAGTCAAGATATTTTTAAAGTACATAAATTAGTTTAATTCAGTAATTTCCATAATTCAGTGTCTCTTAGCAGCTATGACTCCTTCCTCAGCAGTCAAAAAAAATTCAAAGACAATAACATACAATATCCAGACTTTGGGTGTATTTTCCAACATTACGTGGCTTTTTTTGTGTTACTTTATTCCCTTTTTAAGGACTTCATTATTTTAAAACTATATTTTAGCAATGTATGTCTGCATATACTCTTTGTCTTCTCTCTTCCACGCTTATGTATATCTTTAAACACTATAACCCATCTGGAGGCTTTTTTTCTGTCTGAATCTATCTTTACTGAGCATCTGTATTGTTTTTTGGACAAATGAGATTAAACAGCTATGTCAGCCACCACCACTATGTGGCTTAGTTTAGTGCACGGTGGTAATGCATGGCAGTTTACTCATCCCACAGACAGCTCAAGGAGACAGTACTCTGTACCACAGCCTTCATGAGAGACACCAAACAGCTTAGCTCATGGCATGCATTCTGACAGGGCTAAGGCTGGTAGCTTAAATCTGCAGGCAGTGGCTGGGATATACATCTCCGTATTGCAGCTGGCAGGAAAGACATGCTCATGACTGGTATGAGAGACACGAGACTAGGAAGTTGCACCTGGCTCCATCTGTCTAGAACCATTTCCTAGTCTCACGGGTTTTCTGTGGATGTAGGTGCCACACATTTGGTTGCCATTTGTAAGCTGACTTTTCCATCTGTCAGTTCCCAAATAACTGACAGGGAGACTTAATTATACATGCTCAGCCGATAGCTCAGGCTTATTGCTAACTAGCTCACACAACTTAACCCAGTCAGATTTAGGGGTTAAAGCTGAAAGATCAGAGAAGCAGAGTAGTCAGCTACCAGAGAGTTCTTAACCTCTATCAATATGTAGACAAAAGGGGCAATCAATCCTGTCTTCAAAATCTCAGACTGCATCCCAGACTGAATCTTCAGGATAAATCTGAGCTCCTGTCTCCTCCTGCCTTACATTCCTCTCTCCCCCCTACCCATATTACTCCTGTCTCCACCTCCCTAGTGCTGGGATCACCCTTGTATGAGCTGATTCAATCTCCTGTAGCCCAGAATGGCCTTGAACTCACAAAGATCCATCTGCCTCTGCCTCCTGAGTGCTGGGATTAAAAGTGTGTGCCACTGCCTGTCCTCTATGGGCTAACTAGTGGCTTAACTCTGCACTCTGATCTTTAGGTAAACTTTATTTGTTAGATTACAAACAAAATATCATTACAATATGGCTTGTGGCTTTACCTGTCCTCCAGTATGTCTTTCTCCCTTTGCTTCTGATGACTCCTCTGATTCTGCTCCTCTTCCTAACATTCTCTTGACCCCTAAAATTCTGCCTAGCCATCAGCCAATCAGCTTTTTATTAACAATGAGAGCAATATATATTTACAGTGTACAAAGATTGTTCCATAGCAGCTCCACTGTTGGAAAATAGCATTAAGATGAATGGTGTCCATCTCCTGAAAGTGCTGGCACAGTGCCAAGCCTTCCCAAGGAGCAACTGCTGGGGTCAGGCCAGCAGCTGTAAGGAATGTCTCCAGTGACAGATCCCACACAGGTGTTGCTGAATACTTCCCAGGGTCCTCATTTTGTTGGTCCCCCCATACCTGCTTTGTGACATTGAATACTTCTGTTACTGGAAGAAATGGATTCATTCTTTGGTTGAGTGTCAAACTTAGGGTAAAGAATGGTTTGTTAGTTGCAGCAGGTAAGGAGCATGTTGAAGATGGTTCTTAATGCACTATGTGAAACAAAAACAAAAGGCTTTCATTGGCCGATACCAGTTGTGTCTGGGCACATTCCTGAGCAAGATTGTAATGACTGTCTCACTGTGTAGCCTGGTTGACCTAGAATTTCATCTGCCTGCCGGTGTCTCCGAAGTACTGGGGTTAAATGCTTGTGCCACCATGCCTAGTTGGTCAGTACTTAAAACTTATTTATGATCCCTTTTCACATGAGACTGTACCTGGTATATAAAATAGTATTCAGATGTCTGCTGATAAAAGTTGTTTATTTTAGGCTGGGGATGTAACTCAGTGTTCAAGTTTGTGTAGTATGCCCAAAGAATGAAGTTGGATCTCCGTGCTGCCAGCAAAGCAAAACCTAAAACCTTTTGGTGTACATATCATTTAACCAGATTTAACCATCTTTTTTCAAAGAAGCAAATTTGCTTCCCAATGAGATGAATGAGTATCTTTATTTTACATAAAGAATGAAGTCTTAGCTGAGCATTTGGTACTGCAGGATGTTAAGAGCATTTAGTATTTCCCTGAGTTGACTGATGCTTGTATTTTATAATCATCAGTGGGGAACACTGCTTCACATAAATATGTAATACAAGATGCCACAAAGTGCATTCAGAGCCATTTCAGAAATATGAATTCTATCTCAGTCTGAAGCCAAAGTTCATGAGAGAGAGAGAGAGAGAGAGAGAGAGAGAGAGAGAGAGGAAGGAAAGAGCAGATGCTTGCTGTGGCAGGTGAGCCCAAATGTGTGCAAATACCGAAGTAGTACAAATTTAAAATCAATCCAAAGATACCACCAATTTGATACATGCTAAAGAATGAACATATACTAAGTCTGTTGTCTGCAATTGTTTTTATAATAGAAAGAAACTATTTTTTCTGCAAGTTTTTTGCAGAAAACTTGGTGGACTGTAAAGTCCACAGTATGTAATAGTGTTGAACCTGAGCTGTAGTGGTGTGATCTCTACCCCAGTTGAGTTACACGAGTTGCCACCCCATTTTAAAAGTTGTGCTTAGGTCCCAGTAACAGCTAGGTGACCCTGGTTTATGGTTCAATGTCTTTGGACTGCCTACCCTGAAAATTAGCTCACCATTTAAAGGGATAGCAGTTATTTCCCTGTGAATATGGAAGTTGGATCCTAAAAATGGCTAACAGTTTTTATAATCAGAATTGTTCAAAGTTGCCAGCATGGGTCATGAGCTTGAGCTCCACGTGTGATGAAAACTAAGTGTGTTGTGTTGGTTCTAGTATCTTGTAAAGTGACTGACATAGAAATACAATGCCAGCTGCCTTTTATGGGGAAACAAACCAAGCTCAGAGACCTGGGGATTTCGTTCTCATCTGCATCATGAAGGGCAAGGCATGGTGGAAAGACAGTCTTCCTGAGCTGGAACTGAAATGGCTGTTTGTGTTTGTGGCAGTTGTCAGGGCTCCTGTGGGACAGCATCTTCAGCGAGGGAGTGACATCTGAAGTTTTAAGTGTCTCCTGATTCCTTAAGAATCCCCCTCCCCAGATGTGTTCACCTTCAAGATTCATTTGAGTCTTCTCATTTGGTTCCAAATTGATCTGTCTTCTCACTGCTGTTTAGTTTCCAGATGTATTAGCCTGGAAAATTCAGGACACTCCTTTGAGTCTATAACGGGTAATGAATGGAGTCTGCAAATGACTTTCTTACTACTTTCAGGGGCTCAGAACATTGGTTGTTATTTTGGAATCTCCAGGTTCTTTCAAAATTACTTGAATGCCAGCAATACGTCATAAAAGTAATTTAAGTGGGAGACAAAGTGACTGGTTCCCACCAGTCCCATGTTCAGAGCTCCAAGTTCTTCATAGTGCTTTTGTGGTTGAGGGTTGGGGTGGGTGCTGTATTAAAGAGGACACTGGCAACCTGGAGTTGGCAGGTGCTACTTGGCATTTGAGGATGTTTGAATTGTGATCTCTTAACCATGATTTGGCTAAACCATTTTCCTGTTGGAGTAAGGGGTGGAGGAGTAGCGCACTACCTAGACTAGGTCAGGGGCTTCCAGGCATGTAAAACCCATGCCCCATTCTACCACAATTGCCCATCTACAGCCATGACTCACCTGAGCTGGGGCTCAACCCTTTGTTGGAAGTAAAAGTATATCTCAAGTAGGTTTTTTTCAAGTCTTAATGTGAAGCCAATGCTTTGGGCCCCTTTTGTGGTTGAGATGAAGTAGCAGGCACTGGTAGATCTCTGACTTGGAGATCTTGATTGTGTTGAACAGTGAACGCATTTCCCATCAACCTTGTAGAATGTGGGTATTCTCGTGTGATGAAAGGTGATGTGTATTGGTTACTTCCTGTGCTACAATAAAACACCAACAGAAACCCCCAAGGGAGGGGAGGTTTATTTTGACCCTAAATTGAGGGGCTGTATTTCATGGCAGGGAAGGCATGGCAGCAGGGTCATGAAGTAAGGTGACTGCCAAATGCAAGTGCAGGAACACGAAGAGGATGTCTGATGTCCAGCTAAGTGTCTTAGGCTCTTGAGACAGGGTGCCTCACTGTACATAGAGTTAGGCTGGTGACCAGCAGGCCCCAATGATCCTCTTGTCTCTGCCTCCACTCTACTGTGGTTACTGGTAGGCTCTCAAGCCCAGCTTTTTATGTGGGTGCCAGGGCTTTGAACTCAGGTCCTCATGCTTGGGTAGCAAGCATGCTTATCCACTGAGCCATTTCCCCATCCCTAACTTTTAAAAACACTGAAGCTAGAATTATTAGAAAAAAAATTGTGTTCCTTCAACATAATAGGTTAGTTTTAGATCAAGTTCTGTTCTACAGTCTGTATACCACTAAACCTGTGCTTTGCAAAGAAGTGTAATCACAGATTTGTGTATAGCATTCAATTGCTGATCATGCAAATGAGCCATTACACTTTTTTTTCATTTTTTGTTTGACTCATTAAAAATACCCAAAGAAACAATTACCGCAATTTTATTTACAAATGAGTTATGCTCTTTAAGTTCAAATTTAAATTGGTTGTTTAGAACTCAGAATGGATTGTCTTATAGAAACAACGTTGTAAATTGTACCTAAAGTGAAGTGGAAAGCAAATTTAGCTCATAATATGTCAAAATGGCAATTCGATTTGTGGCAACCGTACAAGCCTTCATTCACAGTGCTGTGGAAAACAGGTTTTAAGAATGAGGTTGCCCGAGACTCGTTTTGCTTTCCCATAATCTTTTCTGCTCTGTGACCCCACACTCCTCTTCCTTTTTCTGGTGCCAGTTCACAGGAGTAGCATAATGGTCTCAAGATAGACAAATGGGATGCAGACTCATGTCTGCCACCTTGCCAGCTCAGCAGCTGCTCCCAGAAGGGAGCGATGGCCTTAATGTTGGCTCTGACGTTGCAGCCAAAAGCAACCCTCTAATGCTGGCATATCTGTGGGTGTTCATGGAGGCGGTTTATTTTGTTGGTGTGATACTAGCATGTCTGCATGCACCTGGAATTGGCTTACTTTGTTGGTGTGGTGCTGGCGTGTATATATGCACAAGGACATGGTGATTCTATTGGTGTAAAGCTGCTGCTTGTGTGTGTGTGTGTGTGTGTATGCATATGCGTGTGCTTACGTGTGTATGTGTATTTGATGTGATGGTGGTGTGTGTGTGTTTGTGCCTGTACAGAGATGTGGCTTATTCTTTTGGTGTTTTAGGAAAGCATAGAGAGATAAACCCCCAAGCCTTATATATTTTTGTTCACTTGTAGACTGAGTTCCAGCCCACAGAATTCCCACTAACCTGGCAGATGAATAAGGTTACTGTATTTATTTACCCTTCTGCCTCAGGGGTCTCTTATGGGTGATCCAGTGATTAATGTGTGAAATCGTATTTGCCAAGCCCTGTCCTTGCCATTTCAAATACTTTATATCATTCATCCCCCATGACCTGGGCTCTGTCTGTTAGGCAGATTGTTTGCTTTTAAAGCAAGCCAGAGAATCTATTCTTGTCCCTCCAACCCAGAACTCTCTCCCTCTCCATTTGATTACAACATTCTGGCTATACAATGATCAATCCTAGGCATCCGGGTAAGCTCTCTTCTTAGAGCTACACTCTCAGTGATTATTTTATTTTATTTTATTTTTTAACTTTTTGGTTATTTGAAATGTGATTTTACTCTGTAATCTAGAATGGCCTGGAACTAACCTGTGTAGTTCAGGGTAGGCTCAGACTCTGTGGTCCTCTTGCTCCGTCTCCTGAGTTCTGGGATTACTGTTCTAAGTCATCAGATCTGGCCCAGAGCTTTTCATTATTTGCGTATACCGTCTCAATAGAGAGCAAAGGCCTGTGGATGTTTAATAACCTACTTGCTTGCCTGGCAAGTTCTTTTCAGAGTTGCACCTTGAATCTGCAGGGTTCCTGTTAGGGATTTACCCAGTTGGTATGGTTGAAAATGTGACATATCGATTCCCAGCAAAAGCGTCAGCGTAGTTGGGACAGGGGAATCCAGCCCTCATTGATTTTCTCTGGGCCTTTTTTTTTGTATGGAGTGAGAGAATGGAGATGTGACCCCAGTCCCAGGCATTGGGGCATTCTGGGGCTCTTGATGTGAACAGAATCTCCTGACTTGGAAGGGTAGCCGAGCTACCTAGCAGAGTGCCTGGCTGTGTTCCCTCTGCCTTCTGCTAGATCTTGAAGTCCCGGGCAGTCCACATGCAGATGGATTGTCTTAGGCACCATCTGCTTGTTGTTTTAATGGTCATCTTTTTAGAGCCAAGCCAGCAGGAAGTCATGGAAGTGCTATTCCCTGTTCCCTCCTGGGCTTGGCTGATCTTGTGTAGCCTACACAGTGTGCTCACTGAGTGACCTGGCAGTCAGTTGCCTGGAACACACAGAGGAGGAGAGAAATATCTTGGTTTTGCCAGACAAGGTGAGTGTAGACCATTTCCTTCTGAAACAGAACTCAGGGAAGAGGGATTCACATCAGAGGTTGGATGCTCAACTGTGATGCTGATACAGACTCAGTCTGTATGGAAATACTAGTTGTGCTTGAACTTGCATCTGGCCCATGTTCATCGTGGGGCTAATATTTCCAGAATTCAAAGCAAGTTCTTACTGAGAAGATTTACTGCAGATTGCACCTACCAGGCTGTTGTTTTGAAAACCAGTAGCCCAAGTTTGCGTCCTAAATCTTGTTCCAGCACATGGAATGAAACAAGGGATTTTCTCCTTTGGGCTGGTCATAAACTCATTTAAGAAGAGACCATGAGGGCTTGGAAGAGTTCCACTCTGATTTCACAAAGTGGAGAGTGGAGTGTAGTCAGTGAGGAGGTTTTCTGAACCAAATTCTTTCAGTTTTAAAAATTACCCCCAGAGAGAACAGCCGTCGTTGCTGTGGCAGAGACGGAGAGTGTTCATCAACTGTCACTTCCGCTCCCCTCCTGTCAGAGCAGCCTGGCTTTGTTCAGATGCTTGGCATCAGTTTGCTCAGGGATGCGGGCTGTCCCCCCACCCCAGGGTCATTAGCATAAGCCATCCCATAATAATCAACCGGGACCTGCAAATGAGGCGTTTCCAAAAATATGAAGAACACCAGATCAAAAAGACTAGAAGGATCCGGGTTCTGCGTAACAGTCAGACTGCTGGGCAACACTTGAGTTTCTCAGCACGTCAGAATGTTAAAACTACTTTAAAATATTTCTCTCTCTGTCTCTCTGTCTCTCTCTGTCTCTGTCTCTGTCTCTCTCCCTCTCTCTCTCTCTCTCACTGTATATGCACATGTGTGCAGGATTCTCGGAGACCAGAAGAGGGCGTCAGATGCCACGGAACTACACTTATGGGCAGTTGTGAGCTGGCGCTCTTTATATTTCCCCAGATGACAGATACCGTAAAAGTATTTTTTCAACGCATTTTTCCAGGAGCAAATTCTTTACTTCCCTCCCACACTGGCTTTGTCAGTCCCTCCAACTGACAAAGGTTGTTCTCAGAGATGTTGTTAGTCCACACCTACTCTCTACAGTTGCTTTGACTTAGCCTCCACAGAGTAAGGGAGCACTCTGAAAACCCACAGTTCTTTGCAGCTTTTGGAAGCCCCGTAATCTTCCTTTCCCAGGCCTGCCATGTAAAGCAGTTCTGCCTAGGTGCGGACAGGGAAGGTGCCTAAAGCTTAATTTTAACCTATGCATGAATTCAGTTACATTGAAGAATCCAAGAAGAAAGTATGTAATTAGTGTGCTGTGAAGAGGCCTGGCTCAAGCTAGAACTGAGTTTGGACCCTGGTCCCACAGGGTGTGAAGAGAGAACTGACTCCCAAGAATTGTCATGTGACCTCCATGTGTATGCACACATGCACCCCTCAAATAGATTATTAAATTTTTTTAAAAAGATTTATTTATTTATTTTGCTTACAGTGTTCTGTCTGCATGTATGCCTGCAGGTCAGAAGAGGGCACCAGATTTCATTACAGAAGGCTGTGAGCCACCATGTGGTTGCTGGGAATTGAACTCAGGACCTCTGGAAGAACAATCAGTGCTCTTAACCTCTGAGCCATCTCTCCAGCCCCAGATTATTAAAAATTTTAAGTGTATATAATTTTCTAATCCATCTTAACTTAAATCTTTATTGTAAATTATTACTCTGCCCACTGTGCTTTCCCCTAAACACCTATAGTTTATTATCTAGGTTATCTTTATCACCTTGAAACTGACAAAATTGAGATTCTGAAGGGAAAAGAGCTCTCTATACCACACTCTATCTCCTAAAAGCTAGATTCCAGGCACCCTTTCAAACAGGGCGTGTGACATGGGTAGCCGATCTGAACAATCACCTGCCCTGTTGGCCAGCTCTGGAAATGACCACTTGTGGTATTGAAGGAGTGACATGTTTGGACCGTGTCAAGAGAACTAGGCCTTGAGTCCTATGCAAACGGCCTTAAAGACCAGCGACAGTCCTGGCTGATGTCAGTAGGGGAACTGGCTGAGGTTGGTGGCTGATGGCAACACTGCTGGAGAGAGAGATAACAGAGCCTCTCGCATTCTGTCCACAGGCTTTCCCCAAAGTCTAAGCCCACGCTGACTTAACCTCTGTATTTTAGCTTTTTCATTTACACTCTCGGACATGGCAGTGTGTCTTCTCACGGCTTGGGAGTCAGCCTTTGGTTACCGTGATCACCTTACTGGAGAAGGGATGTGTTTTGGCTTGTGGTCTCCACAGTTTCAATCTCTTGTTTCCTGGTGCCATTGTTCTGGGTTTAAGGTGAGTTGAAACATCATGGCAGCAAGGCTATGTGGCAGCCAAGGTCGCTGACCTCATGGAGGCTGGCAAGCAAGAGAGAAGAGGTGGGAGCAGTCCTCATTGGCACACTGCCAAGGATCACAGGCTCTTCTGCTTGGTGCTGCCTCTTTCTGCCACAGAGGCCCGTGGGCTTATGAAGGTATCATTGGGTTAGTTCATTAGTGGAGTCACACCTTTCATATCCAGCTGGTACCTCTAAAGCAACCAGCTGGCAACAAACTTTCTTTATGGCATGGAGTGACAATTCAGAGCCAAAGCTTAACGCATAATCTGGACTTTAATAGTAAAAATCCTTAGCTATACTCTGTGGCGAGAATCCACGAGAGTCTGGGAGAGGGTCAAAAGAAGGTTCACCCACTGAAACAGTCTACCTGAGCTAACAGGAGCTCACCGACTCCAGCCGGACTGGGAAGGAACAAGCATAGGACCAGACTAGTCCCTCTGAATGTGGTTGACAGTTGCATGGCTGGGGCAGACTGAAGAGCCACTGGCAGGGCACCAGAATTTATCCCTACTGCACATACTGGTCTTTTGGGATCCTATCCTTTTTGGATGTATACCTTGCTCAGCCTGGATATAGTAGGGAGGGCCTTGGACCTTCCACAAAGCAAAGGGCCTTACCCTCTCTGAGGACTGGAGGGGGGTGGGGAAGGAGGGGGTGGGAACTTGGATTGGTATTTTTTAAAAATCTGATAAATTAAAAAAAAATTTTTAAAAGAATTGATTTAGATGTCTAACGGGTGAGCACTGACGCGGGACAGGTTCCATGCCGCCACAGTTGTTCTGGGAAAGAGCACCAACAGCAAGCTGCCTGCTCTGCTCCTGCCATCCAGGCCAGCCGGAGAGCAAAAGAGCAAGTGACCGCCTCCCTCTTTGCTTATAAGAGAGTATGCCTGCAGACAAAAAGCCATGCCCTAAGGCCGGTACCCCAAATCTATTGGCAGAATGAATTCCCACAACAATAATCTGTTAGAATTTGAAGACCTTGTAGATTTCTTCCTCTTACGTGGACAATCTGCTTGAATTGTTTGCTGCTAAGAACCAGAATGAAACAGAATGTCCAAATCCGTCCTTTGTCTCATCTTCAGATGACAATAGGGGAAGCCCCACCACCATCTCACTTCTTGAGACTGCTAACCAGTCGACAGAAAACTTGAGCTTTGGAGGGAAATTTAACTGAAAAGCGTAAGAGGTTTGTGCACCATTGAAGGTCAAGTACAAAGGCAAGTAAATAATTTTCACTAGAAAAAGTACTGTATTTTAGAAATTATTTACTTACTCTGTGTCTTTGTGTGTGTACATGTGCACTCCCCGTGTGTGGAGGTCAGAGGGCGACTGGTAAGAGTCGCTTCTCTCTGACTGCCATGTGGCTTTCAGGAAGCGAATGTGGGTTAGCAGGTGTGGTACCTCTGAGACATTTTGTTGGGGTCAAACTACTGGATTTTAAAAGTCAGTATAATAGTAATACAGAAAAAGAAAATACTGATTATAAGTCCACCCTGGCTTTAAACATTTTTATTTATAGTCGAACTATTGGGAATCCACCTTTCTCATGTAATTTTTCTTGATATGACCATAGATTCAATGCACTTAGCACACACTCCCATGGGAATAGCTCTGGGCCAGGCTTTCCCCTTTATTCTCTGTTCTGTTTACTGTCATTTTAAATTCTGAAAAGGATGCACATTTAAGAGTGTCTTTTGTTTTCTGGCTTCATATAAACTTGTCCACGTCAAGTAGACAGGCAGTTTATACTTGTAACTCTAGCTTAGGAAGCAGAAACAAGAGAATGGACACAAATTTAAGGCCAGCCCGACCTGCATGGCAAGTCACATGCTGGCCAGGACTGATTAAAGAAACTAAAAAAATACTTATTCCACTTCCCACTTCAATGGGTTCCTAGGCCCTCCAAAAACACAAAAATGATTAAGTCAGGAAACTTTTAAAGATTTATTTATTTTATCCTTTTATGAAGTAAATTGGTGCTGCCTGGAGCATATGTGTCTCACTGTCTTGAAAATGTTTGGTTATTAAACATCTTAAATGTCATATTCTGTAGGTCTTTGAAGGATTTGAAAATCATTTATTTATCTAAAATATACCTGTTTAACCTTGAAAACATACCTAATGTGACTATAAATTTATTATAGATTAACTGCTAACCTCTTTTCTTAATTACACATTGTATTTAAAATGAACTGCATAAGCACAATATCCCAAACAAGAGTAGAAACATCTGTACAATAACAAAAATAACTTTAAATTTGTTTCAATATATCAAAATCCATGCTAACGCAAAATGTGAGATTGATAGTTGCCTTTTTATCCTATATTCCCCTAAATGATAACAAACATCCATAACCAACAACCACCCACCCCACCTCTTGGGAACGTGGGTGTCATGTTCTCTAGACTACTTCCTGTTGTCTGTGGGCAAAGGCATCTTTAGGGTCCCTGAGAAAATGGAGATAATGGCCAGGCTGGGAAGATCAGTTGTAACTTTTGCTGATATATAGCACCTGTCAATATTCAGGAGGTCTCCCTGGTCAATCCTGATCCATACTAACTCCGAAGGAATCTGCAGCCTCTAGTTTCCTGTGGAAACAAAAGCAAAACCTCTTCCCGAATGTAACATTTTTAAAATTTCTTTTTAAAAGTTAAGCTAGCCCTAAACTCTCGAGGCTGGTTTATTTCACCAGTCTCTTTAACAATCCATGTCTCCTGGCAGCTGTTATTGGCTTATCAGCATTCAAAGAATTATAAAACAATATAATAACACACACGGCCCAGATTCCCTGTGAATTTCCCGTCTCTAATTAGCCTATTCTTTTCTTCTCTCTTTACAGCTTATGTTTTCCTAGACCTTGTTTTTTCTTTCTCTTTTCTTTCTTAAGCGTATGCACATTTTTAACACAGTGGAACCTGTCTAGAGCTTTCTTTCCATCTAAACTTGCTTTACTGTTGTATCTTTAGTCTTGGTTGTCTGCATGAGCCAAAAAAAAAAAAAAAAAAAAAAAAAAAAAAAAAAAAAAAAAAGCTAAACTATAGCTGGTTCTTCCACCATGGTTTTGACAGCTGACAAAGCCTAAAGCTCCTCACTGGTCAGAGGTGTGTGTCCAGGAACAGCATTTAACCTCCTACTTCTAGGGAGTGGGTGCCCTGCAAGTGCTTTAACTTTCCTGTTTCTACTGGACATGTTTAAATGCTATACTGTATGGCAGGGTTTCTTAAAGGAGCTGTATTTCTTTTCTTTTCTTTTCTTTTTTTTTTAGCTTTCTCAGGCCCTATGTGGAAATTCCAGCCTCATGCTGGCTTGTGAAATATAGTTGGTTTATTCCTTTCTCTCTCTCTCTCTCTCTCTCTCTCTCTCTCTCTCTCTCTTTCTTTCCTTTCTTTCTTTCTTCTCTCTTTGGGGGCCTGACACCCAACTCCCAAATAAATACACAGAGACTTATTCTTACTCATGACTACCTCGCCTTAGCTTGGCTTGTTTCTAGCCAGCTTTTCTAACTTAATTTATCCCATTTCTCTTTAAAAACATTTTGCCTCTAGACTTTTTACCTTTCTTTGTTCTGTATATCTCTTTCCTTCTTACTCTGTGGCTGGCTGTGTGGCTGGGTGGTTGACTCCTGGCATCCTCCTCTCTTCCTTTTCTCTCTCCTCCCTCTTCTCTCATTTATTCTCTTGGCCTGCCAGCTCCACCTGTTCCTTTCTCCTGCCTGGCTATTGACTATCCAGCTCTTTATTAGATCAGTCAGGTGTTTTAGACTGGCAAAGTAACACAGCTTCACAGAAGTTGAACAAATGCAACATAAAAGAATGTAGCACATCTTGGCATCATTAAACAAATATTCCACAGCATAAAAGAATGTAACACACCTTAAACTAATATCCCACAATAATAATAGGCTTCACTGAGATTGGTCATGGGTCAGGAAGACTCAAGTAATGGTAAGTGAGAAAAGCAAAACAAATAAGCAAAAAGATAATCCTCACTGGTAGAAATCTGCAGATCCTTTATGGCATTTCAATGTGCATGTTTAATGACTCCCCCTCCTAATTTTAGGGAGGTCAGATTCTCCCTTGAAGTAAAACCAGGGAGACAGAGGGAAAACGCATTGGAAGTTGGACTCTGATCATTTTCTGTGAATCCCATTTTTCCTCCTCTGAGACTCTGTTCAGTGTAAGTCCCGTAGTGTGATGGGTAAGATCTCTTTGGAGCTGGCTCCTGTATCAGCAGGGAGGGGTCTCAGCTGTCAAGGATGACTGACTGTGACATTTGGACCCTGCTTCTCTGTTGGGCTCCATCTGGCTCTCTTTTATTTTCCTTTCCCCTGGGTTGGATCCCATGAGTCATCTGTTCCTGACCAGGCTGACTTATTGGTTGTTGATCCTGAGGATGGCTTTGACTCTCTACCAAGAGAAGCAAACTAACAAAACATCAGGCTTCTCCTAAGTGTAAAATTATCCATATTTGCTTCATTTTGGGAAAATTAGAAAATGATTCACCTATGATTCCAACAAAGTTGTGTCTCAAATCCAGCCTAAACTTTCATCATGCATACTGTTTTTTTTCACATACCACTGTACACTTTTAAAAATTGTACAAGTACTAGGCATTCATCAGTGAAAACCTGGGAAACAGGAGACAATTCTACTACTGGTCACTAGGAGATGATGTCCTCTCCCCCCGCCCTCACTCTCTCTCCAGTTTGCTCTCGGTTCTTCCGTCCACTCTGCCTTAAACAAGTCAGGAGCTGGGAAGGTGTCCTTGCCCCAGCCTGTTTCACAGCTTGCCCATCATCAGTTACCAAGGACTGACAGATTTGCCCTCTACCTTGACTCCATCTGTCCCTCCTCATGTCCTTTCTCTATTGCCTTCTATCTTTTTCCACTGTAATGGGTCTTCCTGCATCCATTGGCTCTCGCCATCTTGGATGCTGCTCTTCCTGTAATCAAACTCAATTGTCCTTCTTCTTCCTCCTCTCTCTGTACTTTCTGGTACAGTCCTGATACTTAATTGACTGTAGCGTGGCAGGTTTTGCTTTTAAGGATTTTAAGAGAATGTTTCTTTCTCTACCAAACTGGTTTGGAACCCACTATGGAGTGTACAACTTGTCTCAAGTCCATGCCAATCTTTGTACTTGACATTTCTCAGTACTGGGATTAAAGATGTGCGGCACCTCACCCAGCCAAAGGTTTATGCTGCTGACATGCTACCTGGACTCCGAACCAAAGGACAGTACTCGTCACTATCCATGCTACTTGTTTTCTGTTCATCATGTGTTGCTTCCATTATTTTATTGCTCGTTTTGTTAGCCACACTGCTATGGCGCATACCCTAAAGTTCTTTTTAGATTTGGCATTTCCTAGAAAAGAGTGCCCAGCATGCTAAAACCTTCAGTAAGTATCGATCAGTCCATAGCTGAGTGATTAAAAACAATGAACTATGTAATTGCTTAATGTCAGTCTATAGATGTTTTCCCAAGTGGAAAACAACAACATAATTGTCTTTTGGATTTTTTTTTTTAGAAGACTGCAGGGTCAAATGTGTTGGACCACATTTTATTTCACTAAACTTAGAACATTCACTCTAATGTAATTACTGGGTTTGTATTTCCAAATCCACCTCTCCACCTCTCCACCCCTCCACCCTCCACCCTTCCACCCCCACCTCTCCACCCCTCCACCCCCCACCCTTCACCCCTCTACCCTCCACCCCTCCACCTTCTACCTCTCCATCCTCTACCTCTGCACCTTCCGCCCCTCCACCTTTCCACCCTTCACCCCTCCACTTCTCTTCCCTCCACCTCTCCACCCTCCTTACTTTTCCAAAGGATTCCTGTTCTTCCTTGGATTCCTTCCTCACCTTGCCTGTTCTCCCTTGTCTTGCACAAGCCCCACCTTCTCTGCAGTCTGCTGCCCGCCTCCTGGGTTTCCAGCTCCTCTTATGAAGACCTAGTGATGATCCCCTTCAGCGGTTACTTGGATCACAAAGTTACTAGTGTTTTTCTTCATGTGCATCTCCTACCTCCTCATTGAAGACATCATATTCCATACTGAAGACCTAGAAGGAGAGGTGGTATTATAAGTTCTAAAGAGAGACTCTTAAAAAAACATTTTTATCAATTCTTTGAGAATTTCATGTAATGCATTTTTTTAAATCATTTTACCCTGGCTACTCCCCATAACTTCTCCCAGATCTACCCCTACCTCCCTGCACTACTCCCTTTCTTTCTTTAAATCTCTCTCTCTCTCTCTCTCTCTCTCTCTCTCTCTCTCTCTCTCTCAAATCACCCACCTACTCTAATTTGTGTTCCTCCACTTCTAGTCATGGAGCTATCTACTGGAATGTGGTCCATTTACCACACATTACACCCTTAAAGAAAACCGACACTCTCACCCCAGCAGTCACCCACTGTCCGCTGTCTGTAGCTCCCCTTCACACTAGAACACTGATTGGCTTGATCTTGTGCAGGTCTGGTATAGGCCCACAGCACTATGAGGTCGTGAGTACAGCAATCCTGACACGCACAGAATACACTGCTGTGGAATATTAGTTAAACATGAGTTACATTTTTTATGCTGTGGAGTATTTGGTTAATAATGCAAAGATGTGTTGCATGCTTTTATGTTGCATTTATTTAGCTCTGTAAAGCTGTGTTACTCTGCCTACCTAAAACACCTGATTGGTCTATTCAAGAAAGGAACAGCTGAGAAGTAGGCAGGAGAGGGGAATAGGTGGGGCTGACATGCTGAAAGGATAAATAGGAAGAGAAAAGAGAGGGAGGACACTGGGGGCCATACAACCAGCTACAGAGTAAGAAGTAAAAAAAAAGGTGTATAGAGTATAGGAAGGTAAAAGCCCAGAGGTGAAACGTAGATGGGATAATTTAAGTCAAGAAAAGCTGGCTAGAAATAAGCCAAGCTAAGGCCCGACTTTCATAAGAACAGGTCTCCATGAATATATTTGGGATCTGGGTGGTGGGCCTCTAAAAAACAGAGAGCAAAACAATAACAACAACCAAACCAGAAGACACCGTTTCAGCCCAGCGTTCCCGGCGTTCCCTGACTTCGGCCCTTATGATCTTTCCGCCTCCTGCTCTGAGATGGTCCCTGAGCTTCCGGACGGGGTGTAGCAGACACCCCACTGTGGCTCCAGGACACTTATTCTCTGTTGTGTCACCTTTCCTTTTAGCTACGAGACAATCATGGTCATTTTTTAATACTTGGAAAATGAGTGTTTAACAGGCATGCAGGACTTGGAACTGAAGACTTCCAAAGGGAAGGGACAAAAGGCGTCGTCACTTCACATCCCTGAAAGGAATAGATCTAGAGACAGGAACTCCATCGGGTCCAGAATGGGTGTGGACCTTACATCCGCCCTCTCAGAACACCTCTGAGATCCTCATTGTCAAAACCGGGGATCTTGAAGATGGAGTGTCATCTTCTCCATTTTCCTCAGGTTGGGCTTGGTTAAAACACTGTCCCCATAACAGAGGCAGAAACAAGGAAGCAGCGTGAGGCCCAGTCACTGTCTAAACTGCCTCCCAGCTGATCTGTACCACCGCTGACCTGCCTCTCTTGGTTCTGTAAACAGCCCCAGGCGTGGAATTTAGAGCCTTCCACGTTTGTCCAAGCTAAACAAGTCCATCTTTCTTTACTAATTTCTATTTCTTCATTTCCTTTGGAAGAGAAAGAAGCTAAGGCTCTGTGACTGGTGACAATCCCGTGCCTTTCACATTTCCATTCAGGTACTGGATTCAGGCTGCAAATATACGCTCCTGCTTCTTACCTGGGCTCCAGTGGCCTTTTATTGTATCAGGACCTGAGAAGGGGGCGAATTTGACGCAGGTGAACTGACGTGGGCCAGAGCCATTGCTGGTGGGAGGAGCCACCTTCCAGGACTTGACACATCCAGAAAAGGAGTAAGTTTTATCATCTTATCATCCGAATCAACTTTATTGAGTTACACCCAGTGTAACTAATTCTCCTGGTCAGACCAACAAGGTCAAGGATTGTATCTCGGAATCCTGCAGTCAGGGGCTTCCATGTGCCCCATCTTTCCTGTCTTAATAAGACTTTCTATGACACTACAGGTGTAGCAAGAAGGGTTCCCGTGTGTATAGTGCATGAAAGTGCCCTGCACCCCATACAGGGTGCCACCTGAGTTCACGTCTGTGAGGGTCAGGTCTTTCTAGTGACTTTAAAAAGCTAAACAATCCCTGACAAACAGCTTTCTGGAGACAGACAGGGTCTGGTCCGGAAGCTCAGAGAGTCCTGGGACTCACGGCACTGATCTACCAGTTACTTAGTTTGCTGCTGTGACGTGATGCCTGGTAGGATGTCACTTTCTGGGTGTAGGAAGGACATATTTTATTCACAGTTCATCATGGAGAGGGCACGGGGACAGCAGCCTGAGGAAGCTGGTCACACTGCATCCACAGTTAGAGAGAGGTGACTGGTGCTCAGCTGGCTTTTTCTCTTTTTAGTCTGGGACCTCAGCCCATCAGTGGCGCTGTCCGTGTGCAGGTTGGGCCTCCCCTCCTCAATGAAACACATGGACACACCCAGAGGTGAAAGCTGCTCTCGACCTAATCAAGCAGACAATATTGACTAATAGCTCAGACTGACCTTGAACTTCTGACAGTCCTCCTGCCTGGCGGCTTCTGGAGCTCCGGGATTTGCCACTGCCGGCATAACCTATTTAATGGTGAACCTGACTTTTATGTCTAATCTTTCTTTGCAATAGAATGCTTGCTAGAGAGCCTTTTATTCCCTGTCTGCAGTCGCGTGCTTTGTGACAGCGGCTTCAGCAGCTAGGTGTTTGGGGGATGCTGGGCTGATAGAGAGGATCAGGTCCTGGGAGTCCCTCCTGTCCTGGTCCTCAGTCTGGTGGTGACAACGTCTGGGGTCAAATGATTTGTCACCTCACTGACCTTTGTGCTCACTGCTCGGGCAGAGGAGATTTCCTCTAGGCTCTCGATGGCCTCCACTCTTTGTTCACTGGGCCTTAAAGGCAATGCCACTTGTCACAGCTGCAGCCTCGGTGAATCCTGTCACCCCTCAGTCCTCAGGACTTACTTATTAGCAATTCCTTATATCAAATCCACTGTCTAATTAGCCAGCACTGCCTGGGGGAATCTCACCATGGTACAACTCTGCTCCCTGCTCCTTGTGATCTTGATTGAAAAGATTCAGACACACAGAGCAGAGTGTGGAAGGTAAGTGGAGCGTACCCACCAGCGAAAGGAGAGTGGACGGTGGTCAGAGAGACGACTGTGCTGAACTGCGTGTTAGGTAGGGTTTATGTGTCTTTAACTCTGGAACAAACAGTTCTCTGGGAGAGTGTTTTCTCATCTGGGTGATTGACAGACCTGTCTGGATAGACTCCTAGGGAGAAAATGGCGATGTGTGTCTTTGTTCTTTACTGGCAACTGCCCGTGACAGGACTGTCACCATCTGGGGGCTGTGTCTCTGTCCAGATCAGAGACAGAACTCAGATCCCATCCTTTGGGCTCAGAATCTGGCCCCTGTTGTCTCAGCTCCTGGTTTTCCAAGCCGTTGATTGTCCGACTACCTTCTAAATAAGCATATATCCATAGATTTGTATTGCTATCAGCCTTGGTCAGAGATGCTGTGTGTGTGGCTTCTATTTCTGATCCCCAACAAGCTACAGAGAGGCATCCCTGTGTCTTGATTGGGCCTTGACCGATGAACATCACGCAGACTGTCACAGTTGGTGGCAACACAACACATGTTCTAAGGTGGACACAGTGGTGCATGCTGAGAATCCTAGCAACTATACCCCGAGGCAGGAGGATTGTGACTCTGAGACCATCCTGCGTGACATGGAAAGACTTTGACTCCAAGAGCCAAACAGAAAAATGAATGGATGAATGAATAAATAATGTTTGAATTCATATTTCTTATTTTTTGTATTTCTGCCAAATGTGGAAGGGGAGGGTGGCTTAGGATGGAGGATGCAAATTAGCCCTTCCCTTCTGCAGCTTCCAGATCCCAGGAGGGAGCCACACATGACCCTGGGCATCCTCAACCCCTGTGACTCCCTGACCCCTGCTTGGGGAGGAGTGGCCCTAGGGGGAGAATCAGAAACAGATCTAAATATTCATCCCAAGCCTTGCTCAGCAGGATTGCGGGTGCATTTGGGGGACAGATGCCTTGGCCTGGGCCTGACGTTGCCTGTTCTGAAGTCGAGGACCCTTCTCTGGTTTCACCCACCCATTTTCAGCCACTTCTCCAAGTGTTTTCATTGTGGATGGTAACTGTGAACTCACCCATGAACTCAATCAGACACAGAGGTGTGACTAGTTAGGGGAAGAAGATAGTGCACCATTCTTCACATGGCTAAAGAGCTGGGACTTCCTGAATGATGGTTCTGGCAAGTGACCTTTTAGTCTGTGTTCTGTAGATGCAGAATTGGAAGACTTTGTGCCAACTTCCTCAGAATCCCTCACCACATTGGGGAGAGATACAGACTTCCCATCTAGATGTGCTCAATTTAAACCCCAAGCCGGTGCATATAAACAGATACAATTAGGTGTAGGGAGGGCTGGAGGTTCTTTCAGCTGGAAAATACATTATGATACAGAAGAAAGGAACAGATTTTGTCTTAGGGATACAAACCCTAACAACTTGTGTGAATTTCCAATAGACACGTGGCTATGTGAATGGGAGGTGCGGGAAGAAGGAGAGAGAGACGGATTAGTCAAGACTAAAGATGTTATAAAACCGTTAGTTTGTAAGTTAATTTAAAAAATTAACTTCAAATAAAAGGAGTTTGAACAGAAGCACCCTGCTCACCCTGCGTGGGTGAGCAATGCTGTTCTCAAAGGCATGGGTTATTAAATAAAAATTTCAGTGCCAGCCATGCATATCTTACCTCTCTTATGAGCTGTCATTGGTCAAGGAGGTCCCCAGGCATCCGAAACAATTTAAGCCATTGCCATTGCCCTTGATGACTATGGTGTCTGCTCTTGGTTGTCAACATGACAAACCTGGCCAGAGGGAGCCTCAGCTGAAGAATCGCCTCCATCAGATCGGCCAGCGGGCCTGTCTTGGGTCACTGTATTGATTACTAATTGATGTAGGATCCCACTGTGGTGGGTTGTATAAAGGTGGCCAAGCAAGCCAGGAGCAGCCAAGTTATTAAACAGTTTCCCGGTTGGTTTCGCCTCAAGCCCCTGCCTTCAGTTCCAGCCTTGGCGCCCCTTGATGATGATCTGTCGTCCGTAAGTCAGCAGAAAGCAGCCCTTGCTTCTCAGCTGTGTCTGCTCAGTGTTTTGTCACAGCAGCCGAGAGGCAAACCAGGACAGCTGCCCCCTCTACCTACATGATAAAACCCTATTGCTGATGACGCCACAGTTTGATTATAGGCATAGAGAAACCAACCTAGAGCTGACCAAGGAATGCTCTACCTGCTAGCTAGCGGTCATAGCGCTAGGGCGTGCTATGGTGACATTAGGGGAGGAAAGACAGCAATAGTCTTAGCTAGCACTGGACCCTGCATGTTATAATACTGACCTGCCAGGCAAAATGTTCCCACTGGTGCAATATTGGCAAGACTGTTCATGAGGGTAGCCAGCTACTCTCTTGGTTTGGATTTGAGGACTGCTGTATGGGAGGGAATTCATAAACAGGTTCAAAAACCATGTCTAGGGATCTCACAGACCCAAGTGTGTGGGGGGAACCTATGGATGTTGTTTTGCTAAATGATCATTTTGTCAAACTGCCTTCTAAATAAGCTTGTATCTATAGATTTGTACTCTCTCAGCCTTGGTCATAGATGCTCTGTGTGTGTGTGTGTGTGCGCGCGCGTGTGCGCGCACGTGCACGTATGTGTGGTGGCTAATGAAGGAACTCATAACTGTTCAGAGCGCTGACACTAAGGGCTTGTGAGTACTCACCACAGTTGGGACATCCATATCTAACCTCCCTCCCCAAAAGCTCAGTAAATCAGGTGCTTTTTGGGACCTGGTCTTGCCACATAGTCCAGGCTGGCTTTGAACTCATGGCAATCCTCCTGCTTCAGCTTCCTGAGAGATGACTCCCAAGTCTCTCTGTTTATCACCAGCAGGGCACACTGGCTAAACCTGAGCTGCTAAAGTGTGTCCTCACCCCTCTCTGAGACTTGTCTTGCTTTGTAGTCACAGCACGCTTGGAACTTGCTGTGTAGATCAGTTTGCCCTTGAACTTTAGCAATCTCCTACTGCTGCCTCGAAGCACGAGGCTTCCAGGTGTAAGTCACAAGCCCAGCCTGATACCTTCAAGAGCTGAAAGCCACAGCTGATTCCAGGATTTTCTTTGACTTTACCTAACACCCCCCTTTCAGAACACTGTGTCTCATCTGTGGTTGCAGCCCCTTGACCGCTCTCAGCTGTGACAGTGTCTAAGCCTTTGTATAGTTTTGATGCTTACCTTGAGGTATTTTGTAGGATGGCTTTCTGCTGAAATTTGTTGGCTCTTATTTCTCTGGATAAAGTGGAGTCATCGGTTTGGGTGAAGAAGATTGCAGAGGTAAAGACATTTTCATCACGTTGTGCCAAGTGCTGATGTAGGTGTCACGGTTTTGACTGTTGATGCTGATGATCAGACTTAGCCACTGCTTGACGGGTGTCCCCATCACTGCTTAGCCCTCTACACAACTTGCTGTCTGGAAGGCACCGTGTACATGCAGCCTGCACCAGAGGAGTTGGGGGTTTTCTTCTTACCCTTTGAAGGCTGAACATCTAAAGTTCCTTGGGTTTCTTTTGCACGAGGTGCCCTTTGCTCCAGTCCCATGTGTGCACCTGTGTGGACTACCGGGTGTTTGTTTTATTCTTTGGATTCTAATCCAGTGTCATTTTAGTTTAAAATCATTTCAGCTCTGGATATCAGGAGTTCTTGGAATTGTCCGGCGTGTTCCTTCAACAATTCTTGTTAGTGTGCATGTACATGTGTGTATATGTGTTTATACATGTGTATGTAATATGTGTATCATGTGTGTATCATGTGTATGTTTGTGTATCCATGTACACACATATATGCATATGTGTGCTGTATGCATGTGTGTGTTGTATGTATGATGCTTTCTTGAGTTGTTCTTTACTTTCTGGCCTCAAGTTGCTGCAGGATGGTTTGGTATAGTTTTTATCCCTGTCCTAGAATCAGCTGCTTCTCCAAGGAGCCTGGATTCCTTCTCCTGGATCACAGTGTTAGACCCTGAGATTTGGGTGCTCCCTGTGGGCTGATAAGCAAGTTCCATTTTTAAAACAGGAATTGTAGAAATGAAATGCACATACTTTACACAATGCATCCCCCACATGTATGCACATGTGACTCTCATTCCTATGTGCAGCCCATCTGCCCCTATGCGAAGTTAGACATGCATTCGCACTACTGGCCCCACTCCATCCGCCAGCAGTGACTATTAGTGCTCCCTTCCCTTGCTATCTGGGACCTCCCACTCTAACCGCGAGGAGCCGCGTGCTCCACATCTGTCACCTTCCCTTGCTACCTGGGACCTCCCACTCTAACCGCAAGGAGCTGCGCGCTCCACATCTGTCACCCGCTTACCTGACCGTCCAGTGTCCGCACATCAGTAAACAGCATCAGAACCAGCTCAGATCTCTGCAGGAACAGCTGTGTCAAGCAGTGTGTGTTTCTTACCTGCCTTTTGGTCTCATGACTCTTTGCAAAGTGACTAATATTCAAACCCATCCCTTTCGCACTCTCTGCAGTGAACTGTCTGGTACATATGGAAGAGTTTCTTACCAAATCTACATTCTTTCCCCGAAGAGCCTGACTATGAGGGATCAGTAACATAGAACCAACCAACCAACCAACAAAAACAACAAAAACCTGACACATCAAATTTGTCCCTCGTGTTGTATGCTTCAGAGAGTGTTTGGCGAGTACAAAGTGCCAATGAGTGATTGTATCATTAACAACAGTTTCACCAGAGTTAGAGATGGCCTGGGACTCAAGCGCATGGTGAACAGCTGTAGCAGAGGACCCGAGTTCAGTTGCCAGCACCCACAACAGCTGTCTCCCAACTGCCTGTAAGTCCAGCTCCAGGAATCTGCTGTCCTCTCTGGATTCCACAGGCACCTACTCTTACACACACACACACACACACACACACACACACACACAAACACACCCCACATAATTAAAAATAAAGTAAAATCTTTTAAAACGTGAACATTTGCACTTCTGTAAAGTCCTGGGTGCTTTACTTATCTGTCCCTCTCCCCAGCTCCGAACCTCTAACAGCCGCATCTAACAGTTGAGCATTTTCTCAGTTGTCATTGTAGCGATTCATTTTTGTGGCTATCTATAACAAAATCCTTGAGGCATGCGGACTTTATAAAGAAGAGTGGTGGGTGCTGATGGTGGTTTGGGAAGTGTAAAGGCAACACTAGCATTGGCCCAGCCCTGGTGAGGACAGCATGCCAGATTGTCCCACAACGGCAAGAAGGCAGGTGGAAAAATGAAATCACATGACTAGCAGGAAGCCAAGGTGACATGTTTGTGTGTGTGTGTATGTGTGTGTATACGTGTATGTATGTATGTGTATATGTGTATGTGTGTACGTGTGTGTATGTGTGTACGTGTGTACGTGTGTGTATGTATGTATGTGCATATGTGTGTATTCATGTATATATGTATATGTGTGTATGTTTGTATGTGTGCACATGTGTGTATGCACATATATGTATATATATGTGTGTGTGCTGGTTTCTTGCTTAACAACCTTCTCTGTGAGAAATGATTCAGGGTCCCCAGAGGGATGGAATTTTTTATTGATACTCAGATGTACTCTGTTTTTTCTTACTCATTCCATCAAAAATTTGCATTTTATAAAAACACAAAGGACACAGAATCTCCTTATGTGGTATTTTCATTTTTAGGAATATGTCAACAGGTTACAGGATCTTCACGAGTTTTGGAGATGGAAATAAGGACTTTTAATACAACATTGAAGTTTTATTTGCCCATCAAAGGCTTTTAAAGTCCCAAGAGAAATAAGCAAACCCCATAGGTCTGGGCTCCGTGGCATTCTTCGCTCCCCTCTGTAGGACCTTCTCTTTCCTTTCCCCCCACTTTGGCTGAAGGAGTGAAGATGCAAATCAGAGCTGATGAAATGGTCACCAGTGATGAGCAGCTGACCAGGATTTGGGCCGGCAACTGTTTCTTCTTATGCTGCACTCTGATTGTGTTAGTAATCAATTTGAGTAATTGATTTGAGTAATCAATTTTTTCTAATACAAACCATGTTGGATGATGAGAGGTTTTTATGACTTTTGATTTCCTTTAAGCACTTTCCAGAACCAATTGCTTATGATTCTGAAGCACAGTTGGCCCCCGACCCCCACCCCGAGGACCATGGGAGCCCCCTGTGGGGATGCAGCTCCTGACACTTTGGCCACTTTGTTAGCTGGGGAAGAAACAACAAGAAAATTGGATGCAAAACACCATTCCTATTTTATTCTGGCGGTTTGAACCTCATTAGAAACTCAGGAGGAACCTTTTAAAAGATGGAAATTTCTTCTGTAATAAAAACCTTCCTCATCTTGGTTAGTGGGTCCACGTTTCAGGTAATCAAAGAGCAGCCCAGAACTTAATATTCAAATCCCATAATAAACAGCAACTGTGGGGTTGCGGAAAGCCCACACGAAGGGAGCAGAGGGGCAATTTTTGGAGAGCTGTCACATGAATTGACATTCAGAGGGAGCTGGGAGTTGAGTAAGAGTGTTGGGACCTCCTATGGGACAGAGGCTAAGAACAAAAGCCCTGCCCTGAAGGTCACATAGGGATACTGTCATCAAACTGAACATTTTGAGATGGGGCAAGATGGGAATGCCAGTGGGGGAGGGATGGGAGGTGACTGAAGGCTGCCCAGAGGTGGCAAGTGGGGACAGACTCACAGGACGCCCATTGACAGTGCTCACCCATTGACATGGTCCCGATGCTTCCCAGCCGGAACAGTATGCAGCGGGTCCCCAGTGGCATTGCTGTCTCCTTTATCCTTTGGAAGCTGAGGCTGTCTGGAGGATTCTTGCATCTGGAACATTTAGAGGAATACAGTGACATCTGGAGGCACGGAACAGGATGGGCTTACAAACTACAAAGCCCTTTAATATTTTAATAGCTCATTCAGGGAAACGTATGTATATGAATAGCTACCAGCCCTTTCTGTAGCGGTGAAGTGGGCGATAGAATGTGATGCCAACTGTGGTGGACCTGACAGGAGGTGACCCACCAGGAGCCAGCGTAACTTGCAGTGCAATGCATTTTGCTGGCCAGTGGAAACCAGTTCATGACTTCCCCCATCCTCCTGCCTCTGCACACGCCTGCCCAAGTTTCTGCCTTATTATTCAGTGCATTGAGGAGTAAATGGCCAAAGCCTCCCTCAGGTACAAAAATCCCAGTGGCTCCTGGTGTCTTCATCCGTTCATTTCTGCACGCCATCTTTATTGTCTCAACACTGGTGACGGCCGGGCTCTTCAGGTCTCAGCAGCGCCAAGGAAGCCACATCAGCGCGCACCCTACCGTCCTCTCTACACCAGCGCGCACCCCTACCGTCCTCTCTACACCAGCGCGCACCCCTACCGTCCTCTCTACACCAGCGCGCACCCCTACCGTCCTCTCTACACCAGCGCGCACCCCCACCGTCCTCTCTACACCAGCGCGCACCCCTACCGTCCTCTCTACACCAGCGCGCACCCCTACCGTCCTCTCTACACCAGCGCGCACCCCTACCGTCCTCTCTACACCAGCGCGCACCCCTACCGTCCTCTCTACATCAGCGCGCACCCCTACCGTCCTCTCTACACACCTTTTCACACTTACTGTGTTTTGTGTGTATGAGGGTTTGACTTGTGTGTCCATATGTGTTCCATATGTATACCTGGTGCTGTAGAGGTGAGAAAAGGGGTTTGGAATTCCTGGAACTGGAGTCACAGATGATAGTGAAGCACCATGTGGGTGCCGGCAACCGAACCCAGTTTCTCTGGAAGAGCAGTCAGTGCTCTTAACCCTGGAGAGTCAGCCCTGCTTTTTCCTGTGCTACTTATCTTCCAATGTAGGTTCCAGAATCAAACCAGAACCTGACCGTGGACATCACATAATAACTCACATGACTCATTTTTGTTGTTGTTGCTTTTCTGTTAATTATTGGGCAGTACTGTGTACCAGACAGGAATGGCACTAGATGCTGGTGTAGGAAGAATTATAGCCCTCTCCTTTTGACTGCAAGGAACATTGCTGTCTAACTGTGCCCGCTGGCAGAATCTTATTGAGATTCTGGTTGTCACCACTTAATCAGTCTGACTGACCTTCTTTTTGTCTTTTCAGGACATTGCCTTTGATGGGTGGAAGGGTTTTGTATCTTAGCTGCAAGTTCTGACTTCTGAGTGCCTTCAAAACACATGGAAGTTCTAAGTGTGACCACAAAGGGAGGGCCAAATGAAAGTTTAGAGTACTTTGTCTCTTGTGAGGGCTTCTGTGGAATCATAACACGAGCTAAGTCAGGTTCACATAACACCTGGTTCTTCTCCAGCTGCAGACTGACAACCTTGTCTTCCAACTCCATCAGCAACAGCTAGAAGAAAGGAAGGAAGGAAGGAGTGAGGGAAGGAGGGAGGGAGGGAGGGGAAAGGAAGGAAGGAAGACAGTATTCTGAGCCTGGTGTTTTTTCCATCTGTTCTTTGTGTGGCAGGTTCAGACCTAGGTCTTTGGTTTTGGGATGCATTCTGCGTGTGTCTAGATATTCCCAATCCTGTGATGTACAGCATGGCTGGTCACTCAATGACATAAACTCTGCATCTGATCTTAGACTCTCTGGCAAAACTATTGAGTGAGGCATCTTCATTGGAGATAGCTCCAACCAGCTTCCCTCAAGTCCCATAAGGCCCATGGGAGCATCTCCTACATCCTCGCCTGTGTGGATGTAGCGTGGTCCACCCCGGTGCTGCCCAGCTTCTCACCATGCTGTCTCTCAGCACAACTGAGCCATGGCACAGCCTCTCAGCTTCTGATATTGTACCCAAGTCAGATGCTGACTCATGGAGCAGACCCCAGAGCTCCATACTAGGTGACACAGCCTAATTCCAGCCTCTCCAGAGAAGCTCATGTTCTTTGCCATTCAGCTCAGCTGTACCTCAAGGTTGATGGTGGGGTCGGAGGTGACATGGGCTTCTGTCTTCTGTCTTTGCAAGTCTGGGATGAACCTTTGGAGTATTTATTTATTTATTTATTTATTTATTTATTTTTGCTGTTAGTCTCAGGGCAGACCCAAACAGAGAGTATGGATCATAGTTTGGCATTCCCACTTTTCGACTATCGCACAGCTGCCTCCTTCCTGGCTGAGAGCCTTCTGTGTCTGTTCCTCCACGTCATAGCTCAGCTCATACTCTTTCCCACAGAGGGCTGCTTTCCTGTCTAGTTGAAAACCGGATCTTGTGACCATCTCTCAGTTCCTTTCTCTTCATATATTACCACAGCTGGTTATCACACAGAGGACCTACTGTGTCATGGTGGGGATGCATTCATTCTGGGGAATGGCAGTTTTTATCTGTGCAATCACCACAAGGCACCACGTATACAAACCTATACATATCTTATACACACCTAGGTTCTATATGCATGCCTATGCAGCACACAACATAGCCTATTTCTCATAAGGTCCTGGTGAGCAAAACAGCACAAAGTTCAACCGTCATACTCTAGAGAAAAGGATGCAATCAAGAGAGCAGTGAACCAGGGCTGGAGGGACGGCTCAGTGGTTAAGGCACCTGTTGCTCCTGCAGAGGACCCAGGTTTGGTTCCCAAGACCCACAACCATCTGTAACTCCAATACTGGGAATCTAATATCTTCTCCTGGCCACAATGGGTACCAAGCACACACATGATGCATTTACATGCATGTAGGCAAACACTCATGTAGTCCATGGAAATCTCACCTATGCAGTATTTAGGGAAACATGAAGCCAACCTTAGTCTCTTGGAGCTGAGAGACACCCCCTAAATCCTGGAGCTGAGAGATGCTCCCCTATATCCGAGAGCTGAGAGACACCCCCTAAATCCTGGAACTGAGAGAGGCTCTCTGAAGTCTTGCATTATACAAATCTGGGGAGGGATCACATAGAACGGTGCCTGACTTTGTGCCTTAAACACACGCTTTGGAGGTGGATGGATCAGAAAAAAAAATCTGACTTCTTTCTCCTTAAAATTTGTGATATTGAAAGTCATCAAATTTCTCTAAGGCTCGGTTTCCTTGTAATTAAAATACGACAGTAGGGCAAGTTAACAGGGCCCTTGTGACAATGTCATGACTTTGGCCATGTGATGTGAAGATCCCAGGACTGGGCATGTGATATGACGATCCCATGACCTTTGATATCATATCATAGAAAAGGAGATATCATTAATATTATCATTTGTAACAGTGAACTCACTTCAGTAAGCAGCAGACATGATTATTTTTCAGTATAAAATTCATTGAAACTGTCTCTGTTCCCTGCTTCCCCCACGTCATACTGATGGCAAGGAATCTCTGGGACACAGTGTAAGTCAGGCTGTAAATACAAAGAATGCTTGGATTCTGACAGTGCATGGACTTACCTGCGAGTGAAGCCCTGCCCGCAAACCCACACTGAATGCAGTACTGAATGCAGCATGTAAATCAAAGGGCTCATATTGCTTCAACCAAACTCCGCTACCAGGACAGCCCTCTCCTCACACAAATGAGTCTCTCACTTTTGAGTATGCAAAACATTTATATCCTCACAGTGTCTGGTTTCCTGGAAAAAATGTTTGTATTACTTTGGAAATTCAGATTTCCAGTCACTTCTCTGGTAAGTTTTGTGAGGAAAGCTAGATTTGCATTTTGACATTCTTCTTCTTGCATTTATTTCTCTGATGGGATAGGGTATTCCATCACCTGAAGACGGGAAAGATAAAATTGATGAGCACATCCTCCTGCAAGCTTGCATCTCAATTCAGAATAAACCCAATGAATGCATCAGCTTGGAGCATTTTATTCAAGAGATGAGGCTCCTAAGACCAGTCTCTCACTTCAGTGTTTGTGTAACATGAAAAAGCCAGGCCTGCTTGTTTGGGGGTTTCTTTCCCGCCCTGTACCCCACAACTGGCAAGCCCAAAGAAAACCACACAAAGATCTCTATTAGTTATAAAGCTGATTGGTTCATTAGATCAGGCTTCTTATTAGATAAATCTTACATCTTGATTAACCCATTTTTCTGATCTATTTTAGCCATGTGGCTCAGTACCTTTTTCAGCTGGCAGATTACATCCTGCTGCTTCCGTGGTCTGGGCAGGAGTGGGAGGAATCAGCTTCCTCCTTCCCAGAATTCTCCTGCTCCCCTTGCATCATTTCCACTTCCTGTCTGGTTTTCCAACCTACACCTCCTGCCTGGCCAATCAGCCTTTATTTAAAACATGATTGACAGAATACAGACAATTCTCCCGCACCACATCCCCCTCTTTTTTTAAAAAAAAAAAAACAAAGGAAAATATCCACAGTCCAGTTTTTGGGAATGTGGGCGTAGTATTCCAGGCTACTTCCTGCTGGTTGGGGGTGCTGATAATCTTATGGGGACCTAAAGAAAATTTAGAGTTATGATCAAGTCCTGACTGAAGTATCCTGTGAGTCTTGATCACCTCAGGCAGCAGTCCTGAATCTGTTTTGGATGTAGAACTCAGACATCTGGGCCATCTATTCCTACCGGAGATTGCTCAGGTGGTCTCCCTTGGTCAAAGATGATTTTTCTTAACTCTGAATAAATCCAGAGCCTCTCATTTTCTGTGGAAACAAAAGCAAAATCTCTTCTCCAAAGTAACACAACCTTTTGACTTCAATTTTGAAGCCAAGGTATTTTCAAAATACCTATCTTGGATTAATTCTGCAGCATTTATAAGCAAATATCCTTTAGCAGCTGTTGCTCCTTCCTCAGCATTTGAACAATTCAAAGAGCACATAATAGCAAACAGTATCAAGATTCCCTGTGTATTTCCCATCTTTACGTGGCTTTATTTTAACCTCTATTTCTTTTATTTTTACTTTTAACTTTTGGCTTTTTGAGACAGGTTCTCTGCATATCTTTGTCCTGGAATTACTCTGTAGACCAGGCTGAGATGTCTTGTTCTGAGGCTCTCTCTGTGTGACCCCTTTTTGTTAGGTCATCTAGGGTTCAGGATGCTGTCTGTCTCCCTACACCTACCCAAGACTCAGGCAGCCAGAGAAGGGGGATAGGGATTGTAGTAGACAAAGGAGCTTCTTTCCTTTTAACATTTTTTTCATAAAATATATTTAATTCCATCCCCCAACTGCTTCTAGATTCTCCTCACCTCTCTACCTACCCAACTTCATATTTTTTCTTTCTATCTCTTTCTATAAAGCAAACAAAAAACCCAAAATGAAAATAAAAACACACACACAAAGAAAAAAATGCTAATGCAAAACAAGATGAACAAGGAGCCCACAAGCAAGCAAGCAAGTAAGCAAGTACATGGAGTCAGTTTGTGCTGGCCAATTACTCTTGGGATAGGTCCTTTCCTGCAGTGTGGTTTATGCCCAGTGATGCTCCATTAGAGAAAACCGACTTTCCCTTTGCTGGGTTGCGGGGAGGGTAACGGCTGCAGATGACTCCTTGTTTAGGGCAAGGTCCTGTGTCCACTTTCTTCTCTCAGTGCTGGGACCCCGTGTGGCTTGTGCCTGCTCAGGTCTTGCGAGTGCTGCTCAGTTTCTGGGAGTTCATGTGAACATCAGCTCTGTTGCATCTGGAAGACACTGCGTCCTTGCCGTCACCCACTACCTCTCCCTCGATCTCTCAGCCTCCCTTTCCCGGCAGGTTCCTGAGCCTTGAGGGCTGGGGTTTGAGGAAGACGTCCCACTTAGAGCTGTGTGCTCCCCAGTTTCTCTCTGAACATCGCCCAGTTGTGGTTCTGTCTCAATTGCCGTCCACTGCCAGAAGACAAGGACAGACCTTTCTGTCAGTAAGTCAGCCCTGTGAGGTTGGGCAAGCTGTCTGGGAAGAAGGTTCAATGTGAACTTTCCTCTCCCTGAGCCTTTCTTGCTTCTTTATTTCCTCAGAGACAAAGTCTTCTTACATAGCCTAGGATGGCCTTGAACTCAGGCCTCCTTCTGTAACCTCTTAGGTGCTGGGATTACTTCTGTGTGCCGACAAGCCTTTCTTGCTATAGATGTTTGAAAGCCCTTGCTCCCTTCTCTCGGGTGCTTTTCTTCTTCTGTTACAGATCCATATTCTGTAAGATTTGATTTTTTTCAACCAGCACAACCTGGCTGGTCCAGAGTATTGACCCAGTGTGTTCCGACTGTGATCCATGTCCCTGGTGCTGTTTGGAGTAGTGTGTGCTGTCTCACTGCCTAGCCTGACTTCACTGAAGGAGAGCAGTGTGAGGGAAATTTAACTGGGATCTTAGACTCCCTGGCCTAATTTAGTATTGGTAAGTAACCTCCTTGCCATGCTCCTATGCTTTAATTTAGAAAAGACTTATGTCAGGAGTACAAAGTGTTTTATTAGCAAGTTCCATTTTAAGGTGCATGGAGGGGTCTGGGAATGTAGTTCATTTGGTAGAGCGGTGACCTAGAACGGATGAAGCTGTATAATCCAGGCGTGGAACTGAATGCCTGCCGTCTGAGCACACAGGCACTGGAGGAAAGAGGATCAGAAGTTCAAGGTCCTTCTTCAGCCGTATATCATGTTTGAAGCCAGCTTGGGCTATGTAGACCCTATTTAAAAACAAAATAGGAAAAAGTATTGTGGTGTTTGAAGTGCAGTGCCTTTAAAAGAGAATATGGATAGGGCATGTCCCAATCCTCTCCCTATTTCCCCTATCCCCCATCCCCACCCCTGTCTCTTAGAGATTCTGGGTGCTAGGGCACCACTACCCTTGCCTTTTAGAGAACCTGGGCATGAACTGTGGGAAAAATACATCTATTTTATTGCAGAGACCTTTGGAAAGATCTGGAGTGAGACACATGATAGCTTGCTAGATTTTAAAACATCCTCACGGAGAAAGAGTCCACGTGTCATGTATAGATCTATTGAAATCTTATATCCAGGGGTCTTCTTGTCATTTTGAGGGGAGAAGAATCCTTCCCAAGCAGATACATGGACAGAAATTACAAAGAAAAAACTGGCTGGACTAGTCTAGGAAACCATAGATCCTTTTCTTCTTAATTATCTTGAGAGATAGACTCATTTACATCTAACAGACAATTCAGAGAGAACTGATGAACCCCTTCTCAAAGGTTCTTCCATCTTGTAGAAATCCAGGACATCATCTGATGGGACCCTACAGTGTGAGGCACGAAAGCCTCAGAAATGTCCGTTACCATGGAAACCTTTGGTGCTCCCTTCTAAGCTCAACCATTCTCCTTCCAATCTCTTTTCCTCAAGCTCTTGGAGCCAAACATTTATTCTTTGTGTATGTCATTTGTTCTTTCAGTGAAGACCAGGATGTGAAACCATGAAGTACCAAATCTCCTGGCAAGTGCTTCTTTCTCCACGTTATTCTGAGGATCGTTGTCCAGGCGTTGTTTTCAGAGATTGCTCTCTTTATTTATTTATTACAATTTATTAGATTTTTAAAAAATATAAATCCAAGTTCCAATTCCCTCCCCTCCTCCCATCCCCTCCACAAACCCTCCCACCCCACCTCCATCCTAGATTGCTCCTTTTAATTAGAACTCTACAGTGTAGACACACCACAGTTTGGCTGACCATCCATTCCTTGAACAACATCTGGTTGCCTCATGTGTTTTGAATGGATCTATTAAAAGCACCAGTGTGCTAAATTTTAGGTGGGCACAAGTTTTTATTTCACTGGGCTGCAAGCCCAGGGCTGCATGTTAAATCATATGGTAGCTGCACCTTTGGCTCCAGGATGGCCTCTTGCTATTTGAGATTTTCATCAGCTACGAGGGGCTGATCCACTCTCTCTGCAGTCTTGTCAGCATTGGATGCTACTATGGTTTTCCATTTTAACAATTCTGTGAACTGATATCCCACTGTACTTTTAACTTGCATTTCTTTGGTAGCTATTGAAGTTATTTTTTTGTGTGTCTATTTATTATCCATGCAGATTTCTTTTGAAGACAGGTTCTTGCTAGGTCACTCTGTGGTGCGGGAGAATTGTCTGTATTCTGTCAACCATGTTTTAAATAAACACTGATTGGCCAGGCAGGAAGTATAGGTGGGTCAACCAGACAGGAAGTAGAGGTGGAACAATGAGAACAGGCATATTCTGGGAAGAAGGAAGCTCTTCTCGCAGTTCTGCCCAGACCACCAAAGAGGCAAGATGTAAGCTCCCCCCCTGAGAAAGGTACCGAGCCATGTGGCTAACATAGATAAGAATAATGGGTTAATATGAGCTACAAGAACTAATAAGTAGCCTGAGCTAATGGGCCAATCAGTTTTATAACTTATGGAGATCTCTGTGTGATTTTCTTTGGGGCTTGCCAGCTGTGGGGAACTGGGCAGGACATAAACCCCAACAAGCAGGCCCCCTGCATGTTACAACTCTGACTATCCTGGAATTCACCTTGTAGACCTGGCTGGTTTGGTCCTGACAAGAGGTCTGCCTGCTTCTGTCTCAAGTGCTGGGATTAAAATCGTGCACCACCAAGGTGGCTTTACCCGTACAGCTTTGATGTAGCTCACTCTTTTGTTCCATTTGACTTTGGAGTTTTACTTATTTATCTATTTAGACACGTATCTAGATAATAGTCCTTCATTAGTGATGTGGGCTGTAGAATCCTTCCGCTACTCTGCAGTTTGTTTCTTCATTTTCTTAGCAGACTTTTATCAAAACAAAATATAAAATGAAACAGAAGCCTGGATAGCTGATAGGCCATGTGGAAGTTTAGATCAATTAGTTCAGTTTGAAGCAGGATGATGAAAAGATTGATGGCAACCCTACAAATCTTAAGACCTCAACACAAAGCCAGAAGAGACCAGCCAGTATGTAGTTTTCTGTGTCTAGACAGAGCTTTACAGCGTATGAACAGTTTGAGTGTATATACACTTCTGGGAAACTCCACTGTACTGAGATGTCTTTGGTTGCAAAGAAAGAAAGAAAACCTTTCTCCTTTTGACAAATTTCTGGTCAGTTCCACAGTGGGTTGTTTCTTTTATCAATGTTTAGTTTTCAGAGTTCTTCATATGTTCTAGACACTAACCCTCTGTTGGATGAAATCTGGCCAGGATTTTCTCCCGCTCTCGGGGCTGCCTCTGCAGTTGCTGGCATTTCTTTTGCTGAACAGAAGCTTCTCATAAATCAGTTTACGATAAGCACCAATGAGATAATCGAGGTTATTTTTAAACTAACACTGTTGAAAACAATTCTGAAATCATTTGGTGCAAGCTGCAAAAGACAAACATGAAATCAAAGCTCTGAAATCCCGTGGCCACAGCCTCCCTCCCAGGTGTAGAGTTCTGGTAATCTGGGTGAGAGAAAACAGCTCTGTGAGGTCATGTGATCATCTTAGGACACAGCAGAGCCACGTTAAAATGCGCTGGAAGGATCGCATTGCGGATCTCGCCATAGACAAGCATCACCTGCTGAGAGTTTTCTCTTTGTGTAATTTATATTTCCAGCTTTCCCGGGGGCCTTCAGCCTTTCATATACTTTAGATGTAGTGTCAATTTTGCAACACAATGCCCTTGAGAATCCACAGCCTCTCTAGTTTCTCCAGGAAAGTGTTTTAGAAGAATGTGTGGCTGGGTGTGGTATTACTGGCTCCAGGTAATCCCATAATACTGTGTTTGAGAAGACAAACATGACTTTGGAAGTTCTGGAAAATTTTTCTGAAAGATAACCTGGGCCTCAGTTTTACAAGTATGCCAGCAGTTGCTGCTTGGGATTCTCTGGGGGAAAGTGGATGTGTGCACACTGAATCTTTAAGGCTCTCCCCAGCCTTGTTTGTAATAAAATGTTCCCAGAACTCTACGCAATCATCAGAATGAGTCTGATTTATCGTCAACTTCTCTGGCTATTTTCATGGACAACAGCTCATGCCAGGCAGTGAGACTAACAAAGAAGACAGAGCAGTGGCTGGACCCCAGTTGGATGGGATGCTTTCTGCCCAAAGCACAGAATTTGAGATGCTCACCATTTGCCTTCACATTGCAGTGAAGTCTAGGAGACAGTAATGAGACGGGGTTGGTTATTGGATTCTGAAAAAGTGGAAACAGCCAACAACGAACTGCCTGACACAAACATTTCTCAGATTAGCAGTACATTGTCCTACCAAAGAAGACAATGATTGGGGCTGCTAAGAAAGCACAGTGGGTGAAGATGCTTGGTGGGCAAGCCTGGAGGCCCGAGTTCGTCTCATAGCCCATGTAAATGAATGTGGAAGGAGAGAACTGATGCCACCAAGTTGTCTTCTGACCTCCACATGTGCACCCTGGCACCTGCACCTTATCCCTATGTAATACATAAAATAATAATAATAATAATAATAATAAGTAGCATTCAAAGAAGGCAATATTTGAATGGAGTACCTGAGTTAGAACTGTGGATTGTCAAGTGTGGACAGTTTCCAATGGCTCAGTCTCTATAGACTGTTGGAGTAGAATATACCTAAGCATCTGCTATTCACATTTGCTTATTTGTTTGTTTTTGAGACAGGGTCTCATGCAGACTATACACAAACTCAGTTTGTATCTGACAATGACCTTGAACCCTGACCCTCCTGTCTCTATCTCCCAAGTGCTGGGATTACAGGCAAGCACCACCCTGCCAGGCCTTTGATGCTTTTAAATGTCTAAGTCTTACACCGGCATCAGCGCTGTGCTATGGGAGCAGAGGTGAGGTGGGAAGAGAAGACCTATGTAGCATACTGAGTCATGTGACCTAGGAAACAAAAGAGTGAATTCTGTGCCATGGAGAACAGGCCAAGTACCAAACCTTCGAGGCTCCCCGCCTTCACCTGCATCTGTGTGCACAGATGTGTTCCTAAGTACACAGAGGCAGGAGGGACTGGATCTGTGAGTGGTAATATGCCCTGCCCTGTGGTACAGCAGTAGCCTCTGGACATGCTGCCCCCCAAGGTCTGCCCCCCCCAGTCCACATCCCCAGCTGATGCAGTCACGGCTGCCTGTGCTGCTCACGGCTAGCTGAGCTGGAGTAGCTGCGTCAGAGAGACAGCGGTATCTCTGCAGCGAGTGTAGAAGGTGGACAGGCTTAGTGCAGACAGCTCTGTGACAGAGCCGCCAAGGGGTGGGGGTGCCTTGAGTTCCTTCCGAACCTGGCCCAGGGCCTGTTGTATTTATTTGCAGACCAATTTCAGGAAAGATTCTATTTTTTTTCTATCATCAGGTCTGTGCCTTGAACCTACTTATGGTCCAGGGGTAAAGTTTTCCTTCTGAAATGGATCCTATTTCTGGAAGGGGCTGGTCTAAGTGTTGCCAATGTCAGTTTTAAAAATCATTCAATTTCCATTTTAGCTGGTCTCTGTGTGTGTACTTGCGTGTACTTCAATGTATTATTAAGAGATAGATCACGGACCTTTGAATTCTCCCAAATGAGGAGCACTACTACACACAATAGAGAGATATTGACTCCAAACAGTCATCCATTTCATTTAGGGGACACACTATTTTTCTCTCCTTGAAGAGGGGGAACAAAAGACAAAAAGATACTTATTTTGGGGGGAGTTATTTTCATTGGAATCTCTTTGTATGGGGATATCTGAAGGACCACCATTGCATGGTAAACAAGAATGTAACTAACAGGCATGAATCCCAGGGAAATGCACCTCTCCATCCTGGGAACGGGCTGCATTTGTATCTGCCTTGCCATCAGATGATGTCTGGAGCTAAGCCAGAGAGCAGAAAGACAGCAGCAGTAAATATTGAAAATCAGTGTGGAACAGACACAGCCAGGTGGGAGAGAAGCTGTCGGAGCCGAGGGCAGCTCCAGAGATTCAGGGAGCAAAGCCTGGTATCAGAGACACACATTTCTCTCGACAGAGCCCCTTTTTATGAGAAAGAACTGATCTTAAAAGTTTTCAGTGTTTTCCTTACGAGACTAAAGCTGCCTACTGACGGTCATGCAGAGTCAATGTTAAGCAAAACCCAGACGTCAGCCCCTCACTAATGGAGACTTCATGAAGAATCTGAGATTATTTTTTGCACTTATTGTACTTCCAGTGTGCAGATTATGATTTAATTTATATACCTTCTATGCATTTCACTCCGGCATGCCCATCATGCAAAAGAAAAAAAAATACATAAAAACAGCTATCGATGTGCTGAGTTCCTCTGTGAATGAGAATGCCACTGAGTGGTGGCTCTCACTCGCAGTTCCAGTGTTAATGTCAGCCTGGCTTCAAAGTGAGGCTCTGTCTCCAAAACAAAAGTAAGGGATGGGCACTGTGGCTCAGTGGATACAATTCTTGCTGTATAACCTTGAGGACCTGAATTTGAGCTCACAGTACCCATGTAAAAGCTGGGTGTCATACATATCTGTAACCCTTGTGCTGGGGAGGCAGACAAGACTTGCTGGCTAGTTTTATGTCAACCTGACACAAGCTAAAGTCATCAGAAAGGATAGAACCTCAATTAAGAAAATGTCTCCATAAGACTGGGTTGTAGGCAGGCCTGTAGGACATTTTCTTAATTAGTGATCGAGGGGGACAGCTGAGTCCATTGTGGGAGGGGCCATCCCTGGGCTGGTGGTTCTGGTTTCTATAAGAAAGCAGGCTGAGCAAGTCATGAGGAGCAAGGCAGTAAGCAGCACCCCTCCATGGCCTCAGCATCAGCTCCTGCCTCCAGATTCCTACCCTGTTCCTGGCCTGACTTTCTTCAGTAATGAACAGTGATGTGGGAGTGTAAGCCAAACAAACCCTTTCCTTGCCAAGTTGCGTTTGTCATGGTGTTCATTACAGCAACCATAACCCTGATGAGGACACAGGAAGAACAGGAAGATCCCTGGGCTCCTTGACCAGTCAGCCTAGCCTAATGAAAGAGGCCCAGGTAAAAATGAGAGCACACACACACACACACACACACACACACACAGGAGTATTGGAGTGGGTGTCCGTTTGCTGTTGACTCAGGGTGGGTTTCCTAAAGCAGTCGGTTGAACTGCAGGAGCAAGAAGCTTTCTGGGGGCAATAGGAGCAGCAGAGACAACAACAGGGCAGCTCCATGCCCGATAGTGGGGAGGGCTTTCTAACATGGACATTGCGTCATTCTAACATGTCTGGTTCTCAAATAGCTTGCTTAAAGAAGCGGCACTTCAAATAAAATACAGTAAATCACAAAAATGAGTTTGAGCTGGGGCTTAAAGCTAAAAATACATTTATGGAAATGGATTTGCTTTATCTTAGAATTCACATACTTTTGGCTTCAATCGCGTCCATGCCCTAATTCGAGGAACAGAGATGAGCCAGCTGAATCTTAGCAAGCGTGTGTATGTGTGCAAGTGCATGTGTATATATGTGTGAGTGTATGCATGTGTGTATGTGTGCATGTATGTGTGTGCATGCATATGTGCACATGCCTGTGTATGTGTGCTCATGTGTGCACATGTGTGTGCATGCATGCATGTATATGCCTGTGTATGTGCGTGTTCGTATGTGCGTGTGTGTGTGGGCATGCATGCGTGTGTTGCTCGTAATCAAACCAGTGACTCCAGGGTTTCGTATATACTCAGTACGCCCTGCAACACCCCTCCCCCACCACTAATACAGCCGACATCTTGCAATCATCACATCCTCCTTAGTCTCATCTTCTCTCACCCACCTCTCTTCTTCCCATGACCTTTATCTTGAATTCTGCGCTTACAATTTCCTTGATTTATCTATATCTTTCAGTTTTGGTACTGCCATTTCTTCCAACATTTTAATTAGTTCTATTTGTTTGTGGACTTTAAATATGAAGATGCTGTGTATATACAGTCTCCTGGGACTTGCTTACTTCCCTCAAACTGTTACAACAGAAAAGCCACGTAGCAGACTGTGGCTCTAATTCCCTCACAGTCACTGTTGTTTGTTATTGCACTGCATCAGCATGGCAGGGTTCATTTCATCAGCCCTCAATTGATGTGCAATTCCGTTGTTTCCAGTTTCTTATTCTGAAAAGTGAACCTATTGGCATCTTCATCTTTCCAAGCTTTCCTCTGCTGGGGTGTGTCTAAGGAACTGCTGAATTGAAAGGGCTGCATCTTCAGTTATACAAAATAATGCCAGAATTTCACCCAGGATTGTACCTGATGGTACTAGAACCAATTGACCTACATCTGCCAGAGCCACTGCCCATGTGAGATATCTACGTTTTATCAGATTACAGATATGAAAGGGGATCTCGTTCTATCTTCTTTGCATTTCTATGATTCCTGGTCAGGCTGTGCTGCCCGCAGGTTTTATTGGTTGTATGTAATTCTTGTGAAGCCCTTCTGTTCTTCTGAGCTTCAGTTTTCATATGTAAAATTCAGATGCTATCTTATTTCATGTGAACTCACTGTGCCTGGCTCATGTCTGTCCTTAACAGAACTCATTTTCCCCCCATTTTGTTCTCTTTCTCACACCTCCTTTCCTCTCTCCGCCTTTGCTCTTCACATTGGCTTCAGCTCTTGTGTTCTCAGCTCAGGTTCTGTAATCTATATGGACCTTCCAAGGAAATGGACAGTATTCTTGTTACTCTGTTGGCTTCTAAGAGACCGACTTGATGTTGTTTGGACCACTTCTCTCTCCTCCCATTTTTTAACCCTGTTTGTCACACAGTTGAGTGATCTCTCTTAGAAAGTTGTTCCGTCTCCTTCCGTGGGGACTCCTGTGTGAGCTGGATAAGTACTCCACCACCACACTACAGCCCCCCTTTCTGCTCATGTGGTGGAAGTATTTTTGCGTGGTCCTCAACCAGCCTTTGTTGACAGGATGCCCAATCTTGGATAAACTCTTCCATTTTCTTCTGGATGCTGTGGCTGCTCCTCAGATCTACCCTTCTTCATCAGTGTCTGCCATGGGCTCACTTTCCCCAGAAACTCTCTCTCAATCATGCCCAGCCTCTAGTTAGTTCCCCGACTGCAGACTTGGCTGGGAGAGGACTTCTGTGTGTGCATCCCATGCCAGGGCACACACAGTAGGATGCTGGCTCACTAAAGGCCATGTCATGCTGCTACACACCTAACTGGGCTCTGAGGAGCTGTTTGGACTCCAGTGATAGTGATGCAGGAGCTCCTAGTCAGGGCACAGTCGGAGGACCGGTGAGCTCGGAAGTTTCTGAAGGTTTTTTCCTACTCTGGGCACTAATGGTACATTTACAGTAAACCACCATGTTGTGTTCTGAGGTCATGTTTTTCCCTGCCTGTTTTCTCTCTGGCTCACCACTTCTTCATTTATTAATGAGTGTTTTGGGGGCATCTACACTGGATAGCACCGACGGGGTTCATGAGAGCCGCATCAGCGACAGATGAAATGACCTGTACTTAAGGAACTGCCATGGCTAGAGCCAATTGTCTAAATAAAAAAGATGACAAATGGCCCACGCCATCTTTGACTCACTGTCTGCTGCTCTTTGTTTTAAAAATGAGCACTTTGGGCTATTGCTAGATGGCAAGATGAATTTCTGCAGTCACTTACCGTTGGTTTGCATGGGAATCTTGTTAGGGCCTCTTTAAATTCTACAGGGCCTAAAAACAATGGCTCAAACTGCTAACAGTGTTATCTTATTTGACTTGGAGGACTTGCACCTTCTGGTTCTAATAAAAGAAACCAGTGAAGGAAAAGCATGCTCAAACTTTTGCAGAAGAAGCATTTAATTGGGGGGCTTATTTGACATTTCTATCATTTCTAATTTTCTTTTTGATCGATTCCCCTTTATTATTTTGCTTCTATTTTTCAATCCAGGAAGTAAATCTTAATACTCAGGCTGTCTCTGTGTGGGGTTCTCTCTGTCACACATTTCAAGGCAGAGCTTTTAAAGTAGAGGGAATTTCAAAGTTGGACCCTAAGCTTTTGAAGAGGCTTCACCCTGAGACGGTCCTCAAGGAAACAGAATTACAAGCCTGTCCTTTTGGCTCTTCATGTGCTAGAGAGGAAAAGTATAGTGACAAGGAATCCCTTTATCAATGGTTGAAGAATTCAGAACCAGAACCGCCATATCAGACTGGCCTCACTGAAGATCTTGGTGTCCTCGGGAAGGACTTGCTGTGAAGAGCCTGGAGGGCCTGGCTGTGCAGGCGTGTTCATGAAAACAGCGCTTCCCACTCAAGGCTTGGTTTGGCAGATGCGAGCCTTCCTGGGAGACCGGTGCAAACAAAGTAAGTTTAAGTCATTCAGAGTAATTCAGTGAAGCAGCCTTTGAAGACAAAGATTAAGAAAGATAGCACAAACTAGATTGTTCAGTTTCTTCAATCAAACACACATACATACACACACACACACACACACAAAATATTGATGTACCAATTGATCACAATGCAAGCAGATCCCTTGTCCACTAAGGAAGGTGATTATTTAGTATTGTCAGATCTTATGTGTTGGGTGCTTTGCCTGCATTTGCCACAAACATGGTTGGTGCCTGCAGCTGCCAGAGGAGGACATTGTATCTTCTGGAACTGGAGTTCCAGAAGGTTGTAAGCCACCATGTGGGTGCTGGGAACTGATCCCAGGTCCCAAAAGAGCAGCTGCTAGTACTCTCAGTCACCGAGTCATCTCTCCGACACTTAAAGCTTTTTAAACAGTTAATACATTGATGAATGTGTTGGGTTGGGAAGAGTCTGAACACTTAGTGTCTAGTCCCCAAGTGAGTATGAAAAGGTTTGAGGCATGGTATGTGTGTGACTAAACAGGTCAATTATTGCTTTGCTTAAGCCATGGCAGAGGACACACTTAGGGGACATCACTCTCGGCTGCTCATTCGGGTGCCACCTCAGTGCAGGATTGTTACTTTGTCACTGGTTGATGTTCCTTCCATCCTCTCCTCTCCAGTTCTAAAACTGTAGCGAAGAAAGTAACAGTCTTTATTAAAGTGACTTTGAATCATTCTAGCTTTTGCATGTTGGGTTCAGAGCCGTCAGTTGCCAGCATTCTGGGGTCCCATCTTGTCTCCCATCCAGCCCATGCTCCAAGGAGATGGTGTGTGCTTGCTCACGTGGAAGTGAGCTTTCATAAGGATTGTTCTTTGGTATCTACATAATTGGAAATCATGCTTTATCAGTGCACTGAGTTCCCTCCCCACCGTGTGTGTGTGTGTGTGTGTGTGTGTGTGTGTGTGTGTGTGCATGTGTGCCTTGTCAACTTTATTGATACAGGGTCTCTGATTGGCTTCAAGCTTACTATTTCGGTTGGGCTGGCAGGCCAGAAAGCCCTAGGGATCATTGCTTTCCTTTTCAGGGCCGATATCACACTCTGACCAGCATACACAGTCTTTTCCTTGGGCTATGGTGATGAGTCTCAGGTCCTTACGGCAGATCACACTGTCTCTAACCCTAAGTCATTTCTTACAGGCGTTTTGAGACTCCTTATATGTAAGAGGACAGTTTCTAGGTTCAATTCTCCTATATTAAAAACAAAAACCACAAAAATTCACTTTGCCAGAGGATAAAGTGAATATGGAAAGATCTCGAATGCACTCGAATCTCTTCAGTGACTTCAGCATTGCCATTGAACTTTATTGTGCTTTCCCACCAATAAAACATGTCCCCTATTTTCTCTGTTGGTAATGATGTCATTAATAAAACATAGCTGTCATTCTGAAGTCCACCATAAACACCTTAGGAAAGTTGTTCAAGATATAATACTAGCTTTCATGGTGGATATCCACTGAGTGTCTTAGAAGCTAAAAACTTGAGGCCTATAGAGTCTAGAGCCTGCCAACTTCATGGATCTTTTTCCTGTCCTAGACGAACATCATTAGTGATTATCTGGAAGAGTGAGGAATAGGAACGTGTTTGCCCTTATGAGGTTTTATTTTGTTAAACTGGAGTCTACAGACTGGGCTCTGCAAGGCTGGGGTACATTGGTACATTGTAAGCAATGCTGTCGACCTTTCAAGGCTCACACTCCAAGGATTGCTTCACTTTGGACCTCTGCACAGGCAATGTCTCTGGCTGTTCAGGCTCCCTGTGGTAGTTGTCAAAAGATATTCCAGGGAGCCATGAAGACTTGGGAAGAGAGGCAGGTGAGATGGCTCAGTGGTTAAGAGCACTCATTGGCTGCTCTTCCAGAAGACCTGGGTTCAACTCTCAGCAACCCCATGACAGCTCACAACTGTCTGTAACTCCAGTTCCAGGGGATCCAACACCCTAATACAGACATACATGCAGGCAATGACACCAAAGCACATAAATTAAAAAAATAAAAGGCTTGGAAAGAGCCAAGAGTGGCCCTGAAGACGGATCCCATAGGCAGGCCAGCTGTTTGAGCTGCCACCCATCAGTGCTTGTAAGAGGTCTTCCCAGAGCTCCCCTCTCAGATCCATCTTTCTTTCAGACCTGGCAGACCAGCTTCATTGCTTCCAGAAACTTCCAGAATGCCAGCTGGTTCTGCTGAATGGCCATTTCTATACTCTGGGCCATCCCAAGCTTGCTGTGCCCTATCCAGGTCAGGAAGGACTGTGCTCAAGGGAAAAAAAGCAGTGTTTGCCATGTGCCAAAACTAACCTCCCGGACAGGCATTGGCCTCTCTTTATTTCTGCTCTTCTTCCTTTAACTTCTGACAGAACCCTGTGTGCTTGGGCCTTTAGAAGCCAAAGAATATAAAAACAGCATGAAAGGGTGCCTTGCCCTCGGTTCCTGGTCCTCGAAGGTCGTGGACATCTCTGTGTGGCACAGTGGGACACTTGTCATTGCAGTGGTGAAGAGATTGTCCTCGCACTGTCACAGGCTCTCTGCAGCCTAAGCTCTGGCTTCAAAGATGATCTGATGTACTCGATTGTCTCGGCATTAAGCATTTGGTAAAAATGGAGAAATTTCCTTTCTGTTGAGGTTTAATTTTTCTGATCAATTATATGAGTGTTCTTCATGGCCACTCTCCACCTTTGAGCCAAGGTCTCTCTCTGAACTTGGAGCTCACCAATTGGCTGGAGTGGCCAGGCAGTGAGCCCTGGAGTCCACCCATGTCTACCTCCATGCTATGGTTACAGATGCGTGCAACCGTGCATGACATGGATTCTTGGAACCTAGACTCAGGTCTTCACGCTTGCAGAGCAAGCCCTTCTATGTCTTCGCCATCTTTCCAGGCCCCTCATTTTGTTTTCTTATGAGCTAAGTATACCTTTAAGTTTTATTTATAAAACTAAGGCACAGAACGTATTTAGCAAATGTTATTGTTGATATTAACTACTTCTTCAACAACTGTGGTATTATTTCAAGGGAGCACTTAGGGTGAGGATAGATTGGAGTTTTATTGTTTGTGTGTGTGTGTGTGTGTGTGTGTGTGTGTGTGTGTGTGAGTGCAGGTGCATTTGTGCCAGCACACACCTGGAGGCCAGAGGACAGTTTTGGGTCTTTGTCCTGACCTTCCATTGTTTGAGGCAGGGGCTTTGTTCGGCATTGTATAAAACAGGCAGTTGACCGGCAAGCCCTTGGGAGTCTGATATTCCCTGCCTCCCACAGCCCTGTCAGAGTGTTGGAAATACAGACGTAGGCTACCTAGCCTTACGTGGGATCTGGTGACTTGAATTCAGGTCCTAAGCTTTGTGTGGCGGGTCTTTGCCCACTGATCATGTTTTCTTAGTGTACAGCTACACAGTAGAAGTGGGTATTCTGGGAAAATGCTAAATGATTAAGGAAAATGCTCGTGATGCAGTGAGAATGAAAACCCGGGGGCGATATTGTGCAGTTGCCCACGACCGCAGGTACAGAAGACAGAAAAATAACGGGAGGGGATAAAGTACTGTGTTGTCTCCAGAGGGCTGCTCAGTGTGCTTCTCATTTTCTCTCTGGACCTTGCAGTGTTTCTGACTTCAGCGAGCTTGTGTTACTTTAACATGGGAAAGATCAGCTAGAAAATAAATAGGTTTTTCTTCGGTCCTTGTCCTCAAACAGTGAGAGTAGCATTATGTGCAGCTATGGACAAAATGGCCACCTCACTAGTGTCTTTCCCTTTCTCCCAATAATGACTTCCATGCACCCAAGGGGAGATGACATCCGAGCAGGCCCCTTTGAAAAGTGACCCTGAGAAGAGAAAGAAGAAGAAAAAGTACATAACAGCACTGGGAGGACCTGGGGCAGGTTTGTATCCTGCCTTTCTGCAGTGTCCACACAGCCAGGTTCTCTCTCTGCAGGTCCTTCCTTGTGCCTCCCTCAGTAACCTTCCTCCCTTCCCTGCTCTCTGCTTCCTCCTGCCCCTCTATTGCCTTCCTCTCTCTGCTCTTTCAAAGCTGTGCTCCTCTGGGGCAAGGACAGTTCCCAGGCTGGGGAGCTCTGAGCACCTGCTGCGTGTTCTCAGATGCCGGTCTGCGCTGGGCAGAGCTAAGCTCTTCTCACCTGCACGGCTTTCCCCTGCATCAAATGCCTGATGCTGCAATGCAAGAGGAACAGCCTCACGTCAGTTACCCTGATTGTTGCTGTGAGAAAATGCATGGCAGAAAGGCTGGAGAAGTCCATAAGGAGCCACGGACTTCACAAGGTCTTAAAAGGCCCTGATGGCCAAACAACAATAGAGATTACATCAGAGCCTAGTTTTCAGGATCAGGGAATTTATTGGGGATACTTACAGAGCATTGGTGAGGTGTTGCTTCCAGCAGCATGAGTGACCACTCAGTGACCTCACCAGAAATCCTCACCCAGCCTAGAGATGGTATCAGCGGAGGGTCCCACAGCCTTCTCCACCACCCGTTTCTCCTCGGAGGGAAAGTTAACCATCCAAGAGCCAGCCCCAGAGGGTCGCTAGCAAGTCTCCACAGCTGTTCTGAGGAAGAGGGCCACTGCTGGGCTCCAGGGAGAGTGCACCACAATACAACACATCTTCCCGAAGGAAGGTTTATTTAGATTCACTGTTCCAAGTACAGTCTTTAATGGCAGGGAAGGCATGGCTTCAGAAGCTAGAGGTGGCTGGTCACATGACATCTACCATCAGGGAGCAGAGAGCACTGGATGCTGGTGCTCAACTCACTTCTTGCTCTTCACTCAGGGACCCCACCCATGGGAGGATGCAGCCCACATTTTGGTGCATCTTCTCACCTAGATTAACCAACCCGATCTGGAAACCCTTGACAGACACATTAATAGCTTTGTGTTTCTAGGGCCACTGATCACCAGTGTTAAACTTCACAAAGCTGGGATTTGATTTCTTCCTCCTCCTCCTCCTCCTCCTCCTCCTCCTCTTCTTCTTCTTCTTCTTCTTCTTTTCTTCCTCTTCATTCTCCTCCTCTGCCTCCTCCTCCTTAAAAGTACAGGGAAAAGATAGAATTGAAAATAAATTTTATATAAAAGGCCAATAAAATGTTATCAGAGGAGAAAAAACCAAGAAGTGTAGTGTTTTAATTTTATTTGTTTTTTTTCCCCTCAAATGAAAAGCAAGCCCCAGACCATCATCTCTCCAGCTTTTGTGGGGCTGGGTGCAGATATGAGCTGGATCAATCAGGATACAAATATGAGCTGGGAAGTCTGAACACATAAGCTCTTGGCGTCAAAAATGACCCCAATCCAGGAACATTTAGAGTTATCACTCCAGACAGCTCTAATTTGTTACATAAGTCCCTTTAATTCTCATCTTCAGAGTTAAACACCCCACTTCTGGTGGAGGTGCTGGCTTGTGTCGGTTTATAGTCTCTTAAGGACTAAGGGGCCCCAAAGCTTACCTGCTAGATGTAGCGTGGTATCCACCTCACCCCATTCTCTTGCCAGTGCTTGCTTGTGTGTCAATCGCCAACAAATTAGAAATTCTTTCTGTATTATTCTTTCAGCACTGATGGCTACAATTTTAAGTGAGGCCAATCTTTTGAAAGTCCTTCTATCAAGCTTTCTAGAGAAAACAAATAGCGTGTGTGGGTTACTACAAAGCTTAATTAGACTCAGTTAATTGGTAATTTACACCTAAGACTTGATTACAAATGGCCTCCTCTGTTTCACTAACAAGGCTTCTAGAAATTACCAGGATGAGATTCACACAATGCAATATGAACTGTTTGAAGATGAACAATTCAGTGACAGTTAGCAACCCCAATACTGTTAGCCAGTCACCACACAGCTGCAGAACATTCTCTTAAAAACATGCAAAACTTTTAGACACTAAAAGCTCCCATTTTCGCAGCTACTAGACCACCGCTGCGGTTGCTCTTCTCAGCTGGCGACTTGACTATACCAGGATTAACTGAAAACCCCCAAATGGAAGGGGGTGCACCTGTGAGGGAATTTTGCTTAATATAAATGGGGGCGGGGAGAGACTCACTTCTAATCTGGATCTTTGAGGCAGGAAGACCACCAGGCCTTCTGTGGGAAGCCTATGTAAGGACATGCGAGAAGGAAACTTGCTCTTTGCCCGCTTGCTCTTGCTCTCCCTAGCAAGTCCATTCCTGCCCCCTCATCTGATCACACTTCTGGGATTCCAGTTAATACATTCAAATTAATACATTGCCAGTTGAGTAACAGAGAACACTCCTGGGGGCGGTGGGGCAGCATAAACCACAAGGACATGGGTCTACATATTCATCCATATCCATGCTGCTTCAGCCTGACCTTGGAGTCACTTTGGTCCCTGAATTAAACATAATGACAAACTTGTGATTCTTCTGGATTTAAAACTTTGGATGACACTTGGGAAGAACTCCCTAGTAAACATTGCATTTTAAGATGCTGATTTTTCTGAAGTGGTGGGTTGAAATGTTTCTGATTTTAGAACCCATAATTCACATATATCTCTGCTTTTCAAACAGAAACAGAAAAAGCAGAAGAAAAGAAAACCCAATTTCATTACCATAGCTGTGCATGTTCTCTGCTTTCATAGCCAGTGAGATCATCATGAAAGGTTGAGTGACTTGGAAATTTACAGAGTACATGTCAGATCCTGAACACTGGTTTCATGTCTTATGCTATTCTTTTTCCAGGAGAGGATATTGGAGATAGCCCCTTGTCAGATGTCACTTCTGCTTGTCCCTGGGAACATCTGAAGAGGAGGAGGAAGAAGAGCAAGGATAATACGTGCCCAGGGGTATGAATAGCACAGAAGAAAGATGGCATGATTTCAATACATATGTCAATTTTAGTAAAATACTGGAAGTCGGCGTGACATACAAATTAGAAAAGCGTATAGAAAAGTTTATAATTAAGAGCTCCGTCACGCAATGTCAATCATAAGTGCTGAAAAGATTTAGAGACAGGAGATACTTCTTGTAGTGGGTTAGGAACACTCCCATAAGCTATTTAGGCTGGCACCTAGAAAAAGAACACATGGTCCCCGGGTTTTGCGTGGTCTCCCCTGCTGTCTCTTTCTTGCCACACTTTCCCAGCCACCAGGGAGTGCTGCATTTATTAAACGTGGACATTTTTCATTCGGTCTGATTGGAATTATTTGCGTCAGGGGAGAGGCTCGTCTTAAGAATATTTCTTTTTTTTTCAACTGTCTGAAATTTATTAAATTATAAAAGTTTCCATTTCCGCCCCTCCTCCCGACACCCTCGCACTCCCCCCACTCCCCCTCCTCCTCCCTCTCCATCCCTAAGAGCAGTCAGGGTTTCCTGCCCAGTGAGAAGTTCAAGTTCCTCCCCCCTCCCTCCAGGTCCAGGAAGGTGAGTATCCAAACAGACTGGATCCCCAAAATCCAGTATATGCAGAGGAAACAAGTCCCAGTGTCATTGTCAATGGCTTTTCAGAAAGACTCAGGGCCAGCCACATTCAGAGAATCTGGCCACATTCAGAGAATCTGGTTGGATCACGTGTTCGTTCAGTCCCAGTCCAACTGGCCTTGGTGAACTCTCATTAGATCAGTACCCTTGTATCAGTGGGTGCTCGGACCCCTCGCGGTCCTGATTTCCTTTTTCATGTTCTTCCTCCTACCTTTACTCAGCGGTAAAAAACAATGACATCTTGAATTTTGCATGCAAATGGATGGACATAGAAAATGCTTTACTGAGTGAGGTAAGCCAGACCCAAAAAGAGGAATATGGTATGTATTCACTCATAAGTGGATTCTTGCCATAATTAAAGGTCTTTGAGCCTATTATTTGTGATCCTAGAGAAGCTAAATAAGAAGGTGAACCTGAAGAAAATCAGGTAGTTATCTTCCTGGAGATTGGAAATAGATAAGAGACCCAGGTAACCTCGGGTGCATGGGGGGGTGGGAGGGTTGTTGGAAGGGGAGAGGGTTAGAGAGAAGGGAGTAGGGGAGGAATGGGGAAAGCTCGGGGGACTGGGATGGAGGGAAGGGAGGAAGGATGGATATGGGATCAGGGAAGAATATATCTCAACTAAGGGAGTCATTTTAGGGTTTACAAGAGACTTGATTATAAATGGGATCCCAGGTCCAAGGAGAGATCCCCAGATTGTTCTCTGGACAGAGGAGAGGGTGCCTGAACCGGCCTTGGCCTATAACCATACTGATGAATATTTTGCTTATCACCATAGAACCTTCATCTGGTGATGGATGGAGATAGAGACAGAGACCCACATTGGAACACTGGACTTAACTCCCTAGGTTCAAACGAGAAGCAGAAGGAAAGAGAATGTGAGCAAAGAAGGCAAGACCAGAGGGAACCTTCATCCAACGATGGATGGCGATACAGACAGAGACCCACATTGGAGCACTGGACTGAGCCCCCCAAGGTCCAAATGAAGAGCAGAAGGAGGAAGAACATTAAGAATATTTCTAACAATTACTTCCAGCTAGTCCCCCTCTATTTTTGGTGACCCGCTGAATTTCATTAGGGTTGCTTACAGGAGCACGGACCTTACTGACTGACTACATCACTGAGGATAATGTTTCTTCCTTCCTGCTAGTAACTGTTAACTGCATCTAGATCTTCAGGGAGGAGTGGGGTCTCATGAACCCTGCTGTGTTTCTTGATTGACCTTTCAGAAGCCTGCTGTCTCTAATTTGCCTTCCTGAACAGCTGTCTAATTGCTATGCTTTGTAGAGGTTGGGAGGCTGCTAGTTCTGTCTCTGTGACTTCGCTGACCAAGTTAATTCTTGTTGACATACAAGAGTATGTTCAGAATCTGGGGCTATGAGCTGTAAAGATCCTGGAAAACACGTGACCACACAACGTGCACAGAAGGTGGAGGTGACCAGTGGGGTAAATACTTGAAACATTTTAGTCAGAAAGACCTCCGAGTGACTCTTTCAGACTTGTAGAATTTTAACTCTTTGGAATGAAAATCCTTTTAACCAACCAGAACTTTTACAAACACTGAAATGCACAGAATCCCCAATGCATCTTTCAGCAGGCCTTGGGGTGGGGGATGTGGAAGGATTGGGTGCAGATGTTACAGAGAATAATACTCTCGGAGGCCACTGAGGATGAACCCCGCCTCTCATTTCCTTGGTAATGCAAAAGAGAGAAGTCTTTTTGCAGTTAAATTGCTATATGAAAGTGGGTGTTTTGGGCTTTGTTGAGGTCTATTAAAGGAAAAACCCAAATAATAGAATTTCAGTTCTACCTCTGGCCCTGGATGGAGATGCAACATTCTAAGCTACTGAAAACATTAGATAACTACTGTCTCTTCCCTTTCAGAGGTAACCTTGCTGGGCTTGTCAATCCCTGGGTCAGGAGCTCCTGCCCCAGGGAATCCGATTGACCTGATGATGTCCTAAAGAGGCAACAATGCTAACTATTCCCTTAGTGAGAGAAATGTGTTCTTCTTCCCAGAAGTCACTTGGCTTGGTCCAGCCCCTGCAGTGCTTCCCAGTGACAGCACCGTGGAGCAACCTGCCTTCCTGAGTTCTAACGGAAGGGGCCCAACATTCCCTTTCTCTGTCTTTCCATTGTCTCTGTCTGACACTGGACAAAGGCCTAAGCTCACTTTCCCAGGCTTGCCCTGCCGCTTTTCTCTCTCTGAATTCCCCAGCCCACCGTACAATTGCTCATCGACTTCCAAATGCCCATTTTCCCTCTTCCTTTTCTCCATGTCCCTTCCCCGGGCAGCTGCCAAGATCTGCAGCTTCTCTGCTCTGTTGTTTTTCTCTCATAGTCTCATGGAATTGCCTTCGTGTTTCCTTCCGAGTCTGCTTTAAAATTCTTTTATTAATGAGACAAAGAACCTGAAGAGGGAACCTCGGTTTCCCTGGTAACAGGGACTTGGGATGGGTCGTGGCTCCTGTCCTTTCTGGTTTTGATAGATATGGATACTCATAAGCATGGTCCCAGCTCTGGGTCTCCTCCTAAGTGGTCTTTAGGTGGCATTTTAAAAAAACAGCTCCTTCTTCCCGAGCTTGCTTGCCTGTGTTGGACCACTCCTTATAAACCAGTTCACTTACACTATGATCCATTTCCTGGGGCTCCTGGAGACATTTCTGGGTGCAGAATAAAGTTAGTGGCTTTCTATGTTGAGCTTTTGAATGCTTACATCACCTTTTCATTTACCTCACTGCCATCTGTCAAGTAGAAAACCATACACAGACCCCCAAACTGGTGTCCACTAGTGCCTACTAGATGCAGTGGCATCTCTTTAGTTCAGTAGGTCAAAGGTGATTGTTGATGACTCCGAACCCAAGTAGAGTAGGGTTAGGAGGGTGGAGTGGGTTGAGAATACATTGTGTGTAACACAATTTATGGAGACAATTGTCTGTATAGATGAGATGGGAGGGGGAGGAAGTCAAGGACCTCCATTGGAGACAGTCGACAGCATTTACAAAAATAAATTGAGGAGTTTAGGTAGAGTTGCTTACTGGGGTATGGGTGAGGGGTCATTTACAGGAGCATTGGTAACTTACTAGTGGGTACTATACCACCGAAGAAGATACCCTCCCCCCAGCAGCCATTAACTGTCTAGATCTCCATGGAGGGATGGGTTCTCCCCACTCTGTGAGGGGGTGTTGGTGGGTCCAGTCTTGTGCAGATTGTCACGGCTCTGTGAGTTCAAGCGTGCAATGGCTGTGTTAAACCCCGAAGAGAGTTCTACAAGCGTTCGCCGCTCCCTCCGGCTCTTGCATCCTTTCTGTCCTCCCTTGTGTGAGATTCCATGAGACTTGGAGGGGTGACATAGAAAATAAAAGAGGTCCCACATAGGGCTGAGATTTCAAAGCCTTATTCTCAGCCCTTAGGTCAGTCATACACGTCTGCAGGAACTGCTACCCTCTGCAAAAGTAGCTTCTCTGACCAGAGTCAACAGAGGCACCAACAGGATTTCTGGATTTATCTGGAGTCTCTCGGCTTTCCATCTCCAGTTTCTGGAAGCTTGCCTCGTTCCTGGGAGTTCCTCTGAGATCCAGAGTCTGAGCTGTTGTAGAACATATGTTTTATTTATATTAACAGTTATGTTCATGTGTGTAGGACATTTCTTATTCATACATTAGTTCTGCATCCCATGAGTGGTTTTCAGAGCAGGAACAATGAGAGGCCTGATACTCCTCATTGTTGTGTAAGAAAAAGAAAATTTCAGAGCAATTAATTATGTACCCCTTTGCTGTGTTTAGAAGTGAGATTCAAAGCATTCAGCAACTTGGCATTGCATCAAACTGGCATGCTTTCAGTCAGTATGAATCACAGTCAGAGCTTCCTGGGTAAGAACCAATATCACAACATAGACATAAGGGAATTACCCGTCTCAACCCAATTCCCTCATTTAAAAGGAAATAATACCACCCCACAGGACTGTAGAAACAGTCAGCACTTAGGACGATATTCGCTTTGAATATAAAATGTCCCCCACAGGCTCATGTTCTAAAGGCTTGGTCCCTCTCTTTGGGCCTATTTTGGAAGATACTGGAAACTTACAGAGTTGGACATACTTTGAGGAAGCTCAAGCGCTGTGGGACAATGGTCTTTTATCCTGTCACTTGTATTATTTTTAATAAAATGCTGGTTGGCCAAGCAAGTCACTGGGGGCATGTCCTTTGTGGGTCTCTTGTCCCTAGCCGCTTCCTGTTTATGACTGTGGGTCCTTCCTACCATGAGATGAAGAACCTTCTTCACCACATGCTCTCATTGGCATGGTTGTTGGATCCTGCAGGGCCAGGTGGCCATGGACTGAACTCTTTGAAATTGTGAACCTTCATGTTACCATAAGGTGCATGGTCACAGGTATGCAAAGTCATGAGTAACGATAACCATGGGAAATGGTGTGGTTGAAATACGCGACAAACATGAACTCACTATTCCTGGGGGTTATCTCACAGTTTGAGGCTTCGTGATCAAACAACAAAGCATCACTCCTCCGGAGAAGTCAGAGAGCTAGCAGAAGAGATTGGTTATATCCTTGAAAGACTTAAATACCTATATAGCTTTCTGCCTTCAAAGTCTTGTGTTGCAGTTGGTTTTTACTGCCAGTGTGACAATCTAGAGTTGCCTTGGAAGGGAGTCTCAATGGGAATGGGACTCTCTAGATCAGGTTGCCCCCCCCCCCCCCGCCCGGGCATGTCTAAAGGGGATTGTCTTGTTTTTGAGAGTTAAGGTGGAAGGCACGGCCTTAGTGGGTGGTAGCATTCCCTAGGAAGGGATCATGAGCCGTGTAAGAGTGAAGAAGCTGAGCTCCCGATGCCATGGCTGCCCCTAAGGATAGGACTGTAATCTGGAACTGTGACCTGAGATAAACCCTTTGTCCCTGGAGTTACCTCTGCCAGGGTATCTCATCCCAGCAACAGGAAGGGAAACCACAGCATCTTGTGTCCGCTCTTTCCTAATGAGGGAGCCACACACACCTCTGATGTGTCTGGAAGGGAGCTCCCAGAGAGGTGCAACTGAGGAGAGAAGATTCACTCTGCGCAAAGCCCTCTGTGGTGGAAAACACTTGTGGAGGAAATTAGATCAGAGATCAGCACCCGCATGCCTCTCTCTCTCTCTCTCTCTCTCTCTCTCTCTCTCTCTCTCTCTGGTTCCCGCAGTGTACCGGTCACCTCATAGGCCTTCTGCCATGCCTCCTTGCTACCATGGACCCACAATCTATGAGCCATCTTTAGTTGCTTTTCATCAGATGTTTTATCTGAGCCACAAGAAAAACAATATAGCAAACAAATTAAACCCTTTCCTCCGTTCTGTGGGATTGAGCGTCAGTGTTTGTGACAGTCTAGGATGGTTAGTCTGCAGTTTTGTGTCCAAGGGCAGCACAAGTGATGCCTCCAGGCCACAGTGTATTCTCTAGAAGAGGAGCTTGGCATAGCTGTATGGCTAACTGTTATAGGAAGGTATTCCTGGTAGCTATACTTGGTGACTATGACAGTCACTGAAATAATGATTCACCAACCAGAGGCTTAGGTAATAAGCAAAGGAAGTCAAATTGTTTTGTTTTTGCCATGCCTTAATCTCCCTGTAACCCCCAAAGTCTCAAACCGCCGTCTCCCACATAGTATGCATGTTTTAATTGGTCTACTGGAGAGAGACAGAAAACTTATTTTTATTATAAGCATGGAAGGTGAGGCTGGAAGAACTTTGTGGAGGGAAGTAGATCTAAATACATTAGAATGGATTATCTTTCCACACAGCCCAAAGGTTTCCTTTTTGATGCCCTATAGGGGTGAAGAAATGACAAATGTTGTATTCATTAGCTATCACATTATGTTTCAATTTGAAGAACAGTTAGCAGTCTTGGTGTTTAAGGTTCTTTTTTGAGTTGAAGAAATAGCTTGGCTCTCCACTGTGTTATGGGTGTGAATATTTGCTGACATATTAAAAAACTACCTGCTATTCATACCCTGAGTAAATACACATTATTACTATAATCAAGGCATTTGTGATTTCTCAAAGATGATGTTTTGGAAATCATCTGGGTTTCCCTCACATGCTCTGCCTATACTCTCCGCAATTTAATCTGAGATGATGGGCTCGCCTGTCCCCCACACCTCCCCCTGCCCCCGTGTGTGCACACATTCATGTAGATGAGTGTGAATGCATGTGTGTCATTGTGTATATGTGACAGTCAGAAGCCAACCTTGGAGGTGGTACTCATCTTCTACCCCATGGAGACAGTGTCTCCCGTGTGCCCTTACACACACTAGTCAGTCTGGTTGGAAAGCTTTGGGGGTTCGCCTGCTACAAAGTCATAGTCTGTTGTTGAGGGAAATTAGGGCAGGAACTTGAAACAGAAACCAAAGAGGAACATACACACACACACACACACACACACACACACACCATACTCATACATATGCAGGCACATACACATGTGCACACACATTCATACATGTGCATGCTATGGCATGCACACAGCCCACAAAGTAAACAAATGAATACAACAAAATATTTGGAAACCAATTTTAAACTCCCTTCGTGCCAAGCCCGTGCCCTCTGAACTGTCAGGTGGAGCATTTCCCCTTATTTAGAAACAAGAGACTCTCCTGGCTTGTATTGCTCATTTGCATACTCTGATTTCTAATTTTAAACATTCATATTTTTATTTCCTTCTGTCATATATACATTCTATTCTGGTGGATTAAAAAAAAGAACCTGCTAGTGGAGACCTCCATACTGGGTAGTTAGGATTAAATTAGCACCTCGAGACAGGAGCCTGGTGAAGACGAACATAGAAAATCTGCTTTCTGAGCCACAAAGCCCTGAACATTACCCTGGAATTATTATGTTATCTTCTGAAACTCTTGGCCGAGAACAAGAAAGCAAAGGTTCTCTCTCTACCAGGAAATGTCATAATTTCTTGACATAGATTTAATACAGCCCTTCATGGCCATGTGAGAAGCAGTTCCCTTCGGCTGCTCAGGTTTGGCCTGGCTAAAGCTCACTGAGTGGCTCTGTCATTATTAACCTGTCTGAATTCACACGGGGACACCTTATGTTATTCTGGCTTTATTAGTGACATTGTCTGGTGATTAAGAACTTAAACACATGCCTGTGATTTGGGGTCTGAATGAAAGAGCAAGGGATCACGTGAGTACGTTTTGGTTAGACAGCAGGATCTGAGCCAATAGGCATCAAGGTGTGTTTGTCACTCCAGAGGAATTCGGCTAAAATCCTCCTTCTTCAGCTCACCGTAACCTGACCAGACTTCTTGTTTCTTTGCTAACCTGTGTTCAGACTACTGCTAGACTTTGACTCTCAAATGCCCTGAAGGCCGGTGCACTAAAGGGTTGGTCCCCAGGGTAGCTTCTTAGGAAGCAGTGGAGTCTTTGAGAGGTGGGGCCTGCTGGGGGCTTTAGATTACTGGGCACATGCACCCAGAGTGAGTGTGGGATCCAGGCCCCTCCTGCCAGGTTGTGCTGCCCCACACAGTCATTATTATAAATATTATTATCTTATTTTTTGCTTCTGATTTGAGGTGATACAGTCCATCATGGCAGGGCGGATATGAAAGTGGGGTGTGAGGCAGCTGGTCACATGGTATCCACAGTTGGGAAGCAGAGAGAGAACACACTGGTGTCCCGGGGCCTTTCTCCCCCCACTCTTTTTGTAGTCCAGAGCTTACATCATATGGAGGTGCTGCCCATATTGAGCATGGGTCTGTCCTCAGTTAAACCTCTCTGGAAATGTCCTCACAGACATGCAGAGAGCTGTGTCTCCCTGGTGATTACAAAGCCAGTCAGGTGGATAGGGGTGAGTAGCTACCACAGTACTTACCACATGTAAAATGTCCCATTTATTTGTCTTTTTGCAAATTTTGAACTAAGCTTAGGGGGATGGTTGTATCATATTGGTAGATGCTTGTGGCTCTGTAAACATTTTATTCTAATGTGTCCTATTTGTAAGCTTATGCTTAGTGCAGAAAAGCTATACATACAGAAAAGCAGAGAACAAAGCCCAAACAAACCAACACCACAGTCTCCCCGGTGCCCTCAGCACTGCTGTCTGGGCTTTCGTCCTTGTGTAGTGGTGGCAGGTCAGGAATGAATCTAGAACTCTTTGGGGGCCTAGGTTTTTCAATTTGGAGAAAATCTTCCCCAATAAAAAGATAATGAGATATAAAAACAAAATTGAGAATGAAGTTAATAAACAAATGGGATGAGAAAGAAAACAATGAAATAAAAAATTCTATGAAGATTAAAAAAAAAGCTACACGTTTCTAAACCAGGAACATAACAAGTTGTTTAGCTGTTTTTTTCCTACTTTTTACTTATTTAGTTTTTAAGAAAAAGTCTCACTATGTTTCTGAGGTTTGCTTAGAGCTCACTATTCACCCAGACTGGATTTGAACTCTTTGAGAACCAATGACTTTGTTTACTATTTTAATAAAAAGAGTAGAAGTGAATTAAAATGATATTTTTTTACTCAGATGATTGGTCCAGACTATTATCCTTAAATTTTATTGTATTTTTAGACACTTATTTCTAATTTATGTATATGACCTGCATATATGAATATATACTATGTGTGTGCAGGTGCCTAAAGAGGCCAGAAGAGAGCATCAGATCCTCTGGAATCTGGAGACAGATGGTTGTGAATGGCCATGTGGGTTCTGGAAACCCAAAAGAGGTCCTCTACAAGAGCAGCAAAGTGTGCTTAACTCCCGAGCCATCTTTGCAGTCCCATATTTTAGCTTTTTGAAATGGTTTCACTGTGTGTCCCAGAAAAGCCTTAAACTCACAACCCGTGTGCCTCAGGCTCCTAGTGCTGGGACTACAGGTGTGCAGGCATGCTCGACCCAAAGTGTGTCTTAAAAACTGACAGAGGCCCTTCTGTTTAGCTCGACTCTCCTTCTGGCCATTGTATCATCTGCAGCTTCTTCTGCTGCAGACAGTAGACACGATAGGTATTTCTGTCCAGGCAGCAAGCCCTGCCCCCACAAAAACTCTCTGGTCTGGGGAACGTGGAGATGTCCATGAAGTGTCCATCAAAGTGGTCCTATGAGCCACAAAGTGGGCAGTGACTAACTCAAACCCTTCTTGGGCAACACGATAGGGCCCAAATCCAAAGTGAGAGTCTTAGGGTGAATTGTCTGGGCTTGGTGGGTGTGGAAGTTGAGTTAGGATTCTGGGCTTGGTGGGTTAGGAGGTAGAGCTGGCATTCTGGGTTTGGTGGGTGTGGAGGTAGGGCTAGGATTCTGGGCTTGGTGGGTGTGGAGGTAGGGCTAGGATTCTGGGCTTGGTGGGTTAGGAGGTAGAGCTAGCATTCTGGGCTTGGTCCATGTGGAGGTAGTGCTAGCATTCTGGGCTGGGTGAATGTGGAGGTAGAACTGGCATTCTGGGCTTAGTGAGTTTGGAGGTAGAGCTGGCATTCTGCTGTCTCTTGCACCCAGCGTTCAAGACCAATGTAGAGAGGGTGACTTCTTTCAGGGACAGCCTCAAGTTGAACTTGTTTTCCTTTGGTCGAAGGAGGACATGGCCCAGTTTGGAAGAGCTAAAGTGAAGAAAGGACCTGACACGTAAATTGGTACCCACGTGGTCAGGTGACTTCTGTTCCTGGTACATATAGAAATAAGGGCTTTAAGCAATATGATTTTCTTCAATCAGCAATACACTGTGACATTTTTCTGTGTTAAGAACTATCTTTTCTTAAAGGTGTTAAGGTGTTTAATAGATGTAAAGACTCTGTCAAGTCTTTACACCACAAAGGCTGATCCTTTACTGCTGGATATTTAGGTCATTTCCATTTTTTTGAAAACATTATAAACAATTTGTGTTTTTTTTTAATTTTCTCAGGGGTGGATCTGATATCTTTCCAGATATTCTTTTCTTAGAAGAAATTTCTAAAAGTAGCCTTGTTGGCTGAGATAGTGACATGGAATTCTTCCCTCATTTCTTTGAAATATACCTTTAGGCTTGGCACTTTCCATTTCTGGTCTATAAGGATATTGCAACAATGTATCCACTGCAGCAATGTATCCACTGCAACAATGTACCCACTGTGGCAATGTAGTCATTGCTACAATGTATCCACCACAGCAATGTATTCATTGCTACAATGTACCCACCACAGCAACGTATCCATTGTGGCAATGTATCTGCTACAGCAATATATCTGTCACAGAAATGGATCCAGGGCAGAATCCACGGCAGGAATGTACCCACTGCAGCAATGGGTCCACTACAGCAGCAGCATATCCCTTGGAGCCACAGGATGGTGAAGGACTGCACTCCTCATAGTGAAGCACCATAGACTGAGAGAACCCCTCAGCACAGAGGGACCTGCCAAGTGACTGTTGGCTGTTCTGAGACACAGTTGAGGCATGTTTTCCTAACACACTGTCAGAGTTAGGCCAGGGAGCAGCGGCTTGTTGGCATGGGTATTTTCTATATATTCATTGCAAAGCTATATTTGTGTGATGCTGTATGTGTGTGTGTAGTTGTGCATGGTGTTGTATGTGTGCAATGGTGTTTAGTGTTGTATGTATAAGTTGTGGAGTCATGTGTAGGAGGAGGCTGCTTGTTTGTCCCGGCTGCCCAGAACTGAAATACTCACACAGAAACTGTATTAATTAAATCACTGATTGGCCCATTAGCTCTAGCTTCTTATTGGCTAACTCTTTCATATTAATTTAACTCATTTCCATTAATCTGTGTATTGCCACATGGCTGTGGCTTACTGGCTAAAGTTCTACCCAGCATCTGTCTTGGGTGGGGGGCTACATGGCTTCTCTCTTACTTTGCCTCCTTTCTCCCAGCATTCAGTTTAGTCTTCCCTACCTACCCCTATTTCCTGTGCAGGCCCCAAACAGTTTTCCTTACTAACCAATGGTATTCACAGCATACAGAGGGGAATCCCACATCACCTCTCCTTTTCTGTTTAAATAAAAAGGAAGGTTTTAACTTTAACATAGTAAAATACATACAACAAAACAGGTATCAAGCAAGAATTACAGTTATAATATTTTTATCTACTTTATCTTTTATCGTATCTAAGGAAAACTATAACTATAACTATTTATTCTTCAATTCTATCAAAGACTCCAGAAGGATATAATATTACCTAAGTAAACAGGAAGTGCATTCTAAGCAACTCCAAAACTCTAGAATTGACAGAGACATCTCGCTGCCTGGACAGTCACCTGAAGTTCTTCTGTACCATTGGAGCATTCAATCTTCAGCCTACTGGCCCATAGTGTCCTGCAGACTTTCCCATGAAGCAGGAAATTTCAAAGACAGTTCTGCTTATATTGGAAGTTTGTCAATCACTTTCTTCTGTGTAACCAACTCCATAGGAGCCTCATCAATGTCCGTTTTCTCCCTCTTGAAATAGCTTAGTGCTGCCAGGAGCAGATGTATCTCATTGTACTCTTAGAATATTTTAAATGCCATATTCTGAAGGTCTCGGAAAGGTTTGAAGAATACCCATCTAACTGAAATATATCTCTATATATCTAGAAAACCTAACTAACATGACTACAAACTTGACTATTATTGAGTAAGCAGGAAGTGTAATCAAACAACTTCCAAAATGTGCCTACAGTTCTTTGAAGTGGTTGAAGAGTACCTATCTATGCAGAACACAATCTCTATGTATCTAAAGAACCTGATTAGTCTAGATGAATATTCTTAATACCTACATAACTTAAAGACTAAGACTTTATATTAGAATATTATACAATAAACAACTGTGCAACAAATGAGGACAATAACCTCAAAATGTAAACAATGTAAATTACCTATAAATAATAGCTCACAAGTATTCACCCTATTACTCACTATTATTATTAGTGTGAATAAGCTCACACTAGTCTATTTTCCCATCCATTTTCCTCTTTTTTTTCTAGGAGATCCCGAGCCTACATAATTTTCCCCCAACCTCCAACCCTATTCTAACCCTAAGGACAAACTTTGTTGGGAGAGGGGATATCGTCTTCTAGAATCACTTCCAGCTGTCATGGGGGTGATGTTCTTTCTATGGGATCCTGCAAAAGTGAAATGATGGTTAAGTTCCAAGATTACTGTCTGGTATACTTGCAAATAGTCTCTGAGTATTTGATAGGGTTTTTTCTGAGGTTCCTATTTGGAGGTCTGGCCAGAACATTGTAGAAAAGTGCACCATTTCAGCTAACCAAGCTGGGACCATCTTAAGCAGCTGGAACCCAAAACAGCTCTTATAGTAATCACAGCATACAGAGGGGAATACCACATCAGTCATGTGCATGTGTGGTGTTGTATATGTGTGTAGTGTTGTGTGCATGGGTTCTGGGAGTATGTGTGGAGTTAGGTGTATGTTGGGTTGTGTGTCATATATATGTATTATGGTGTGTGCATGATGGTGCTGTATATGTGTGTTTTGTGTATAGTTGTATATGTATATATACATATATGTATATGTATATGTGGAGTTATGTGTGTGGTAGTATTGTGGAGTATATATGTGTAGTATGTGTAGTGTGTATGTGTGTAGACCTGTGCATGAATGGTGTCATGTGTGATGTGTTATTAGCATGTGCTGTGCATGTGTGTTGTGTGCAAATGTATGTAGAGGCACAACTTGAGCAAGGATTTCTCACTAAACCTGAAGTTTATAAATTTGGCTAGGTCAGCTGACCAGTGACCTTCAGGGATCCACCTGTCTCCCTCTACCTCTCAAGGCAAGGGTTGGGGCACACACCATGTCTGCCTTTTAGTGTGGTTCTGGGAATCTAAGCCCAGTTCCTCATGCGACTGAGCCACTTCCCAGTCCTCACGATGAAATTTTAAGAGGCAGGGGCATGGCTATAATAAAGACTACTGAGTACTGTTATTGATGAGAGGGAAATATAGAGAACATGAGAGCTGGCAGTGTCGCTAATTAAGCCAGTTATGTCATTAATCATGATTTAATCTCTCCATGCTGCATGGAAAAGATTGAATTTATAGAAATTAATTATTTTGAATGTTTACTTCCTTGGAAACACATAATTTAAAGCAACACTGAGAGACCATAATGTGGCCAAAGAAATGTAATCTGGGTCCTCATTACAGGTTCCATGAAACCAAGTAATGGCTTCTTTTAATAACTTGTTCATGTTCTTTCTAGGAAATACAAAGTGATG